>NC_056741.1:934260268-934310268 GCF_019279795.1 Protopterus annectens | reverse complement strand
GTATTGGGAATAGAGGACTGTAGCACTGACAGTTGTGCATCTGTCCTGTGACTCCACTGTTTGGCATTTCCCCTTGCATACTGCAGTGGGTTTTGCTGCCTTGTGGCCTACTGCATATTATAGGGCAGCCAATATTGTACAGAGTACATGTTGTCCCACATAGCTGTTAGTTCTCTGCAAGTAGCCCAGTAGCCCACCCTATTCCCTTGTATACATCCAGGAGGTCCATACATATGCAGCCATAGTCTTGTATCCCATACATTTGTTGTAAGGGAGAGTGACTTACCTTGTGAATGCAGCAATTGAGATAACAGTGCTTCAGGACTGATTCTGTGTGATGCATACAGTATATAGCCATTACATGGTAAGGTGCAGGTTGTGTGGTGTGGCTGGCATCCTTTTTACTAAGTGTGCGGTTGAAGTAAGGCATCAGTCCCTAGTACCCTAGGTTGTCAGTGCATGTGCTATACGTTGCCTCTTTGCCAAGGCTAGGGCATACTGGGCATGCCTACATCTGCATACAGGGACAGCCTCAGAGGATTCCTCTTCCAAGTCCCCCTGTGAGTGTGGCTTTGAGGGCCTTGGCACTGGTGGGGGGGTTGTGTGACCCTTCCCTGTGATCCTGCCACAGCTGTTTCCATAGGATCATGTTGTGTAGCATGGCACATACTGTGAATATCTGTGCTCATATGGCTGGAGAGAGTATTGCAGGGCTCCATGAGGCACTGGAACCGTAACTTTAGCAGCCCAGATACATGCTCTATGATGTTCCTAGTTTGTGCATGTCCTCATTGTGGCATTCTTCAGTAGTTGTGTGTGCATTTCTGATGGGTGTCATCATCCACAGTTCCAGTGCATAGCCAACATCCGCCAGTAGATGGCTGTATGGGATGCACCCCCCTGGCAAACACCTGCTACAGCTGTGATGCTTGCCAGATATGGTCATGATAACTGCCAGAGCTGCCGGCACACACATTCATGATAATGCCCTGGGCATTGCACATGACCTGGCAGTCGATTAAGTGATACCCCCTTGTGGTTTTATGTAGACTCCACCCTCTTCACCACGTGGTGCTTTGATGTGTATATGAGTGCAATCTATGGCACCCAGTACTTCAGGGTAGTGTGCTACATGGTAGAAGATATGCATACTGCTGCCCCCTTCCTCAAGGGTGTGGGGTAAATATATATGCTCACTGGAATGAGTTTGCATGGCAGCCAGGAGCTGGTGGAGTATGGTGCAGAGTATGAGGGAAAAATCAGCTTGTAGGGTGTATTCATACTTTATAGTGCTTTGCTGCAGATGAAGTCTTTGTGATTGGCTAATTATGATGTATTCCATCTGCCAGGTAAATCATTGAGGGGGTTTGAATGGCCCAGTATAAGTGGTACAGGGGTTATCAGTAATTTATACATGATTGGCTTTCCCAGGAAATTTCCTTTCTTTTATTAAACAACCTTCCCTGTTAAGCACTATGGCATGATTCACAAACTCATGGCGCTGTTATAAACACTGCTCAGCAGTCTGGACACATGGGTATTCTCAGCATAGCTCAAACCAGCTAAAACTTGTGTCCCATAGCTAAACAAAGCTTAGCAGGACTAGACACACCTCCCCTGCTTAGCTGAGTGGCGTGCCACTCAAACTAGCACATCTTAGCTATAATCTGCATAAACATATTGTGACAAATCCTTTTGATGTCAGTTAGCTCTTCTGTGGACATCACCATGGTTCTGGGGCTACACAGACTTTATCTGCAGACACAGTGGCCCATTTTTGCTATTCAGTAACCCCAGCTCATTTGCAAACAGATCTGTACACACAACTTGGATACATAACTATTCCAGGACCTGCCTCCTTAGCAGCCACCAAAGTCTACCATTGGTCATATTTACTGCAGGACCCAATAATGCATTATTCTCACATATGTCTTATTTTTAGTTTTTAAACTTTTTAATATATATATATTTTTTTGCATAATGGCATGTTTGTGCACTGCTTTGAACTGCACAAACATAATATTAAGAAAAAAACATTATTCTGTATTAGTTTGCATTATTTTTTGGAAGAACAGGGCATAGTTTTGCTTATATCTGTGCCTACTATGCAATTTCTGACCTTCTAAATGGGCTTTTACAGCCCCTGTTCAATTTTTACTTGTACATGGAAATTTTCTGTGTACACTTCGGACTCTAACACGGGGTCTGCAGGACTGCCTATCTGCTTGCTGGATTGATCCAGCTCTCTCATTTGCATACAATTCACCTGCTTATCAGGTGATTTGCATGCCACGGACACTTCCATGTCGCGCACACTCCTCTGCTCTGTTTACCGGATTGCACGGCTGATTACTTCTGTGTAAGCTCCTTGCCACTATGCCTGCATGGAAAATCACTCTATGTAGGCTTTATTGAATTCCCCTTTATTTTTTCTGGTTGATTTCCTTTCAGGCTCTCTAGGTTTCTTCTTTAGTGGCATACAGAAGTGTACTTCCTAGCCAGTAACAAAATTTTACTAAAACTGGCAGAATTACAAGTCACTTATCTCTCAATTTCTTGTTTCACACTGGGAGAGCTGAAGTTAAGCTTCTGATGAATGTGCAGTGATCTTGGAAGTTAGCAGACTACATTCTTGTCATTATTCTGACACATCATGATGGCAAAGTTTACCTTGAAGGAAACATTGCTTGTTTTGACTATTATAGTATTTTATTAATGGAGTTTACATTAGCCTTACTGTGCTGAGTTCAGTAAAGCCTGAAATCTGTGTACTCTTTTCTTTTTGTTTAGTAATTTCTTGAATTTCTAATTCCACAATTTAGGTTTATTGTCAAGTTTTCCATTACATTTTTATCTTGCAGAGTTGAATGTATTAACACAGTTATTTAAACAGTTGAGGACCATAAAAATCACTAACAGTTTGTGAGTATTTGCGTGTGTGTGTGTGTGTGTGTGTGTGTGTGTGTGTGTGTGTGTGTGTGTGTGTGTGCGTGTGTGTGTATGTGTAGAGCGGGCTAATAGACCAATGTGATTATTGCAAAGCTATTGATGAGGCCACCACAGTGGCAATTTAGAAAATCCTTAATGATGGCATCATGTTATAAGGCAATGCCTGGTACGTATGAGCCATGTCACAGCACTGTGGCAAGGGCAAAAACAGAATGAGGCAATGTTTAGCTGACAAGAATAATATCTAACATGTTTTCCCTCTTATAGGCCTTTCTACAGTTTGTTCAAGATTGTTAGAAATTACAAAGTCTAGTAGTGTTGGACTTGATTATTGGATGTAGCAGAGATCTACCAATCAAAATAAGGATAATTTTGGCCACTAGGTAAAGAAGTAGTTCCTGTTCGGGAAAGGTTATGCATTTATCAAGGAATTGGACATGTTCCTGAGGTAATATAAAAGGGTACAATACCAAGTTACAAAATTAGGTTGTGGTGTTTATAATAACCTGGTTTTGGAGTACATCATGTCTGCAATCTGTTACTATAACTCTATTTTTGAAAATTTGAATTAAAAAAAATTGATGTACAACATCATTGGTTGTGGGGGGGGGGATGAATACAAAAAGTTGTAACTAGGACAGATTGATCTTCCATGTGTCTGTGACAGCACATGACCTGACTCCCTCAAAGCAATGTAAGCCTCTGGGCAGCATAGTTCTTTAAGTGTATTGTTATCAGTGGAGTATATTGTTGAATATCCATTAATTTCAGCATGTCTAAAAAATGCACAGGGGAGAAGAAAGTCTGTTCAGTATTCTGACTCCTTCTGAGGACAGATGCAGCCCATTTCTTGCAAAACAGGTCCTCACACATTTCCGACCATTCAGGGAGGTATTGAATCCCCATGGATTGATATTATGAGGTAAGCCAGTACTTAAATCCAGTAATCATTTCCACTTAAGTAGGTGTAAGCCTCAGTGAAGGAAAGAGCTTACTAACTTCAAAGTTTATTGCAGTCTGCTTAAGAGCAACCACAAGATGTGCCATATCAATTGGCATCATAGAGAGAAGGGAGCACTCAATGTCATTAAATCTACATGCACAACCACTGTAATGTAGAGAAGACATGAAAATGTTATTTATAATTATTTGCCTACCTCAGATAACATATGCAGACATAGACAAATGCGAGCGCAGACACACACATACACACACACACACACACACACACACACACACACACACACACACACACACACACACACACACACACACACACACAAGAATAAAACAACTTCTAACTACTCTTTTTATACCTACAGATGATAATGATGTTATCCAAGCAAGTGGTAATTATGAGACAGACAATGGATCATCTTATAAAGGTATTCTAGTTTTAGTTATTCTTATGTTATAAAATAAAGCACACACTACTGTTATTTCAATAAAAGACTGACATTGAATATGGTTGCTATCAATGGTTTAATCATTACTGGCAGACATCCCAAGAGACATTATACCACAATGTATAATGCTGCATAAGATATCCAATAATGACAAAGGCGAGTATTCAGAAACGAACAGCACAATGTGTAAGGCACAATTGGGTAATGAGCGGTAGTGTGCAGAGTGGGGTGTTTCAGAAATATAGGGAAATATAGGGAGCAAAATATTACAACTTGAGTTGGAAAAAGGTTTTATTTTTTTCTTATTAGTGAAAGTTACCTGAATGACAGGAAAGGACATTCAGTTGTTATACTTAAAAGAAAAGAGTGGCAACTCAGGAAGGGAGCTCATTTAATACCTGATTTAATGGCCTTTTAATCATCAGGTTCAAAGTTAAACAGAGGGCTAAGATAATGGTAATTCATTTTAGTAGGCTTTTTATATAATGCCAGTTCTTTATGCACTCTAGTTAACTGTTACAACACATGTATTGGATCTGATGTATCAAATGACTTTTATGTAATTGTTTCTTGAATCTATTCAAATATTTTATGTATATATATATATATATATATATATATATATATATATATATATATATATATATATATATATATATATATATATGGTCACACAATAATTAATTACTGAAATCAATATTTTATTACCGATATGAATTGACCATATGATCGCAATTTCAAATCGAAATGTAAAAGTGTAAAAAAAAAAAAATTTACTTTACACATGCATACATTACACACACACACACAGAAGCAATTTTATGCGTGGCTCTGTGTTTAATTTTTTTTTTTGTGTTGTGTGTGAATTGACAGGAAATTCTTTCCTCAACTTACTTCTTCCGCATTTGGATGAAAGATTCCCTTTCCCTTTCCCCACTGTATCTTGGGTTGGAGTATATATTTTTAGGGGGGGGGGGGGTTTTTTTTTTTTTGTCTTTTTTTTTTTCATTTCAGATTACCAAGTTTAAATTTCGTTTTTTTTTTTTTTTTAGTTGTTATTTGACTTTGAGACTTCTAGGGAGCTTCTGAAGTGAATCTATATATATATATATATATATATATATATATATATATATATATGTTTGTGTGTGTGTGTGTGTGTGTGTGTGTGTATACTTAAACTATGACCTTGTGCCAAAATATATCAGTATTAAGCTAACCTACAGTTAGTTCTTTACATTTTGCCCCTCTTTGCATCTCTAATATATGCTAACTCTAGGAACAAACAACAGTGAAGAAAATGAAAAAAAATCCATATCCCTAGTGTTATGCGATCTTACATTATTTCACTACACTATTGTGATGTGCTTGGCAGTTAACCAAAACACTTTGATCAGTTGTTGTAGATCATAGCTGTGATCAGCCATGACACATATCTGGATTTGTTGAGCTGCTGCATCTCAGTGAAAAAATTCCAGTAAACTTAGGGAATGGAAACTAATCTAGATTCTAAGATGAAACAGGCCATCACCACCCCTTCCCAGTGTCCACAAACCTAGGAAATGAACAGGAGAAACTGCTCTTTAGGAAAACAGGTACCTCACTGTCCAGAGAACAACAGAGTCCAGTGACAGTGACAACCACTCAGAATGCAGAGTCCTTGGATCAATCCCCAGGTAAGAATCAATGTTTGCTACTATAACAATATGCACTACTAAAATGAGGAACAGGCTTTATCTCTGGTCTCACAAATGTTCAGTTACATTAAAGACAGACCTGCAGCCTTTAGTTGACTCTAATGTTTTCAGGATGCACATAGTCCCACCAATTAAACCCGAACACTTTATCACTTTAGGTCTAAATGACCATAAGATTATGAAACCCTCATGGAATTAGAGAATCAATTAAATTAATCTCTTATTTCATCATTTTGTTAAAACAGGCACTGTTACATCATAAAGTAAGGTAAAACTCAAGAGTCTCATGTCAAGATACTTAACTCCAAGTATATACATTGTCATTAAAACAATTTAATTATCATCCTTGCAAAACATGCCAATTGTACATTCAGATTTAGAATATGGACATCTTGTACTTTATAGCATTAAAAAGCAAAATCCATGATTCTTGATCCTCTCCATTACTGATACGATCCATATGAGCAGTGAGATCCAATTACCCACTAAGTATAAGTAAGAAATTCAAGGAGGTGTTTTTTCATTGTGAAGTAGCAGTGGGAGAAATCATAATGAAAATACCACTGTTTGAGGACCAGCATGGATTACAAGTATCCACATCCACTTAATGCGGAAATGGAGAAAGAACTCTGAGGTCAGCATACCAAAAGCTGTTTACTTGAATTTCCTGTTTGCACTTAATTTTAAAATTGTTTTTTTCTCAAAACTTCCATATTTTCTGTCTTAGACCTAGCACTCTTGTGTGGGGTCATTTACTGCACTGTTATAACTTGATATTACTTGTGAACCTCTGCTATCTCTGAAAAAACAAACAAAAAAAATCTTGCTTTTTTCCCACTTTTCTGAGATTTAAAAAAGTTCAGTTACAGGCTTGCTGTTCCTGAACTGTTTGTAAGTTTCTGAGAGGCCATTTTTGCTTGGGCTAAAGGAAAGTCTCTCTGTTGATCAGTGGCAGTGAAAAACATTGAGCAGCTCCCCTGCCCCCCCATGGGAGTGGTTACTGACTTGAAACTGTAGTTTTATTGGCCGTATTGGGTCAATTCCTGGCTCTTTCCAGCCCCTGCTATCAAGCACGCTTTAGCGTGCTTTAGCGCAATTTAGCGCGGAGTTGCCATTAGAGCAGCATCGGGCAGCGCCGGTTTAACAAGGTTAAACTTTTTCTGGCTCCATAAAGTTTATTCTTCATTTTTTCCCTTAGAACTGCTCTACTAGTAATCTAAACTGTATATCCCTTAACTAAAAAGTGCAGCACTTGTTCCTAAAAAGCTTTTTTTTTTCTCCAAAAAAAAAAAAAAAAAAAAAGCTCAGCACTTGTCTTAAAAGCATCTTCTTTTCAGGCTTAGCACTTCTGTATTATACAAAGTCCCTCACTAGTGGAACCCCCCCCCCAGGAGTACCCACTTCCTTACTAAGTCCTCTCTCATTCAGTTACACCCCAAACTTCTTAATTTCTCTAGCATGTCGAAGGGCCAGATGCTGGCGTCCTCTCCTGTCCAGTTGGTGAATCTGGGAATATTGAGGCAATGTTACAATTGCCTAATGTACACAGACAACCCTCTCCTCCTCCCACATAACACAAATACTTGCGAGAGATGCAGCTATTTAGCCAAACTGGAGGCTGAGCTCTCTCAACTCAGGACTGGCAAGACCAGACAGGAGGAGAAGGCAACTACACACACCACAAAACCAGTCTCACATAAAGCTATCACAACAATGAATCAAACACTTAAACACACAAAGACATACTCAGAGGCTCTGAGCAAAAATTTACCTAAACAGCAGAGGCCTCCAAAGCAGACACCCAAGCAACCGCCACCTCATGACACACCACAGGAAACACATAAAACACAAAATCAGTGTGCAAAGCAGTCACAGCCCTTAAGGCCAAATACAACACCAAACATACTTGTCATAGGTGACTCCATAGTCAGACACACTGACGTCCCACTCACCAGGCTGAACAAGGAGAGGGTCACAGTAAGCTGCCTATCGGGCGCTAGAATCCGCCACATAACACAAGCACTTGGGTCACTCCACAGCAAGTACAAATATGACACAGTCATTGTCCATGCTGGTGTGAACGACCTGAGACGTACCTCCCTGGACTACATGAAAAGAGACAGAGGAGTTCTCTGATTATGTAGCTGAGGCAGGTGTGACCCTGACCCTGAGCAGCATCCTTCACCAAGAATGATGCCACAACATAGAGACAAGATGATCAGCTTTAACAATTGGCATAATTTCTGGTGTCATTCAAAGGGGATCCAGTGTCTGTCTGCCTGGGATGACATGCTAGACAAGCCACGCTGCTTCGCAAGGGACGGCTTGCACCTGTCACCCCTGGGATTCCGGATATTGGCTAAGGCTCTTGCCACCCCCGTAGTGCCTTTTTTAGGCAAGACTCAAATTCTAAACCTACCACCCTAGAAAACAAAAATGGGAAGAAACTAAGGGTAATGCTGCTTCAATGCCAGAAGTCTAAATCTCAAAATGCATGCACTCGAGGCCCTTCTCAGTATGGAGAACATCGATATCTGTGCTGTGACTGAAACCTGGTTCAAGGCTCCAGAGAGCACCCCGGCACTATCAGGTTTTACCTCATATCATGCGTTCTGGCCCCAAAACCCGAACCACACCACAAAAGGAGGGGGTGTATCCATATTCATCAAGGATACCCACACCTCCAGGTTGGTGGCAACGCACGAAGCATTGGAAACCATCCAGGTGCAATTAACCATAGGCAAAACTGCTCTACAATTTGTAGCATGCTACAGGCCACCCTCTCAAACTCAAGAACCCCACACAGCCTTCCTGAAGACACTGGAGGGTATAAATGTATCTCCAAACACCATTATATTGGGTGACTTCAACTACCCAAATATAGACTGGGAACATTACTCAAGCCCAAACTTTCTAGCCCAAAGGTTCCTGGAGTTCATAAATTCAAATGCCATGGAACAACTAGTCACCATTCCCACAAGAGGAGAAAATATACTAGATCTCATCATCACAAACATGGGGACAAAATGCTCCACACCGGAAGTATATCCCTCATTGGTGAGATCAGATCATAAACTAATCTCACTGGATATCCACATCCCACCCCCACCCCAAACAAAAAAGACCACAGTGAAGCACTTCTCTAAAGCAAACTTCACACTACTCAAGACTGGTGTGGTATCCTTCAAGGCCCCGAGCCAGTGGAAACCACAACCCAAGCTGCGGAAGCCCTTACAAATGCCTTCTACGAACACCTCCAGGACTGCATGGATCAGGCAATCCCTAATAAAACCAAGACTCTTTCCACCAAGGGCAAACGTCCAGTCTGGTGGACCCCAGTCATAAACAAACTTTACAATAAGAGGAGAAAGCTGTTACATGATAGAGCAAAATCCATAAAAGAGAAGACACCTTTGATCATTATTAGTAAAAAAATACGAGCACTCATAAAATCATCCAAGGCCAACTTTGAGAGAAAAATTGCCATAGTTTCAAAAGACAATCATAAGGCCTTCTTCAGCTATGTTAGAAACCTGGGTGGAAACTCCCAGATATGCTCAGAATTAGTCCAAAATGATACAAAAATCACTGAACCCACAGACATTGCCAACATACTGGCAGACAGGTTCAGTGCAAACTTCATCCCCCTCTCCCCCCCCAAAAGGAGAGATAATTATCCCAGCGGAGTGTAGCCTCCCAGACGTCTCCAATGAGCAGGTGAAAGCTGCTCTCTCTAAAGCTAAAAACACAGCATCAATGGGACCGGATGGTGTCCCCAGCTGTGTGCTACACGAACTCAATGAGGAACTAAACCCGCACATAAGGCAGCTGTTTAATCTTAGCCTTACCACAGGATACGTCCCCAAGGAGTGGCGTACGGCAACTGTGGTCCCACTCCACAAAGGCGGTGCCTCTACCGACCCTGGTAATTACCGCCCCATAAGCTTAACAAGCCTGGTCTGCAAAGCTATGGAGAGGATCATAATGGAACTCATAAAGAAAGACATAGGGGACTTGCAGACATTGGACCCGACCCAGTTTGGCTTTGTCAAGGGCAGATCATGCCTTTTGAACTTGGTCGACTTCTTCGAAACAGTCACCAAGGTCATTGATGAGGGAAAGGCAGTCCATACAGCCTACCTTGACCTTGCAAAAGCTTTCGACACAATACCCCACTCGGGTATTATAGAGAAACTTACCAGCTTAAATGTAAACCCATATGTCACAAGATGGGTTGCAAACTGGCTAAAGGACAGAACCCACAGGGTTAGAGTAGCTGGCGCCATGTCAGACTCCAAGCCGGTCACAAGTGGTGTCCCACAGGGCTCAGTCCTTGGCTCCCTGTTGTTCGCATCTACTTCTCAGAAGTACAGGCTAACATAGGAGGACTATGGCTGACAAAGTTTGCAGATGACTGCAAACTGGGAGCCATAGTGGAAAGTACATCGGACACAGATATCCTTCAGAGGGGTCTCACGGAAACTGATAGCTGGTGCCAGAGCCATGGCCTGAAGTTAAATGCCAAAAATGTATAGTCATACCTTCGGGAAAAACAAGGTAACCCCAAGCTACCATATAGGTGGCAATCCACTAAGCACAGAAGAGGTTATCAGGGACTTGGGGACCCAGGTTTACAGTGGCCTTTCTTTTGACACTCACATTGCTAAAGTGGTTAGAAAAACCTTCTACATTGCCCACCTGATCATGAAGGGATTCACATCCAGATCAAGTGAGGTCATTGTTCCCCTGTACTCTTCACTTATCAGACCAATGATCGAGTACAATGCCCCATTTGGGATGTATCTCACCCAACACCTGCAGCAATTGGAGAGACCCCAAAAGTTCCTCACCAAAAGGATAAAGGGACTCCAAAATCTGTCATATGCTGCCAGACTGAAGAAACTCCAGCTCTATTCAGTCGCATACCGTCTGCTCAGAGGTGACCTGCGCCTGACATACAAGGCCATGTCCAACCCGGAATTAATGAGCATGCTCCACCTCAAAAAATCCAAATCTACCAGATCCACTAGAGCAAGCGACTTAAACCTTAGCACAGATATAAATAGGACATGCTGGAGGGATAGATTTGTCACCCAGAGACTCCCTATGTTGTGGAATAAAATCCCAGTCCATGTGAGGCAGAGCACCTCGCTGGCTCTGTTCAAGAGAAATCTTGACCGGTGGATGGGAGATCGTAGGTTTACCCCGGGAATCATCTCTGTGTCACTGCTGGACAGAGGCACAACAAACTAATGGGCACAGTATTTTTTAACATAAGGGGTGGCGTAAGCCACAAAAACTCTGGGCTAGGCTTATAAATGCCTTAGGGCAGATAGCCTAGTATAAACGTATGAACCTATGAACCTATGAAATCATAACAACCTCCTACCTATTTTGGTCCTGATATAGAGTGTGTTGTGCCTTCATTCTTTCAGACCTGTGCAACCCTTTATTAAGGTGTAGAGTCAAGAATGGTTGGTTTACACATACTCCAGTAATGACTTATTACATCTCTTTCCCTCATAGAACTACTACCAAACTATGAATTAAACTGACAGTTTGACTGAGTAGCAAACAACACTGCAGATTCTCTCTACACCACCTGCCTAAACTGAACTCATCAGAGTTTCTATCAGACTGAATTACAGGTGCAACAAAAATGAGCAGATGTGAGTGGCAACAATAGTGAATGCCTTGTCACATATTAATAATTCCACTTTTAATGTCTAGTAACCGTAGTAGAGGAATACATAATGTCAATGGCAAGAAAGCATTCCAACTTTCCTTCCTTCCGGTATAGCAGACACAGTGCTATGAAACTCTGAGTGACTTAGAGTCATATTACCTGTATGGGATGACATCTCACCCCATTCTTTATGATATACTCAACCTCAGTATTTGGTATAATTTAACAATTAATACACTTATAAGTTATAATTAGGCTAACTTCCCTGAAAGGCCATTTTAAGCCTAGCCAGAAAACCATGGGCCTGCACCTTGTGGTTATGAAGTGAAGACCTTAACCATTATGCCAGACCCACATCAAATTCATTGAAATTGATTCTTTGTGACCTCAAGGACTTTAGAAAACAAATCATGTCTGGCAAAAAAATGTTCTTTTAAGAAACCTCATACTCACCTTAGTCTGTGACACCCCTTCTTTTCTCTTCAGTCTTTTCCAGCATCAAGTCTTCTCTATGGATTCCTGCCTTCAGATTATATAACTAAAAAGTGTGGGTTTTGTTTTTATTGTCAAGCATTAATGCAAACAGTCTGGATTTAGTTCCTTAAGGGCAGACGTTTTGCAGTCTGATACCCTTAAAACCTTTCTCCAACACCACATTCAAAAGTGTTTATTTTCCTGGTTTTACTTATAGTCTAGCTCTCAATGGGCATGTTACTATTAAAAAAAAAAAAAACATTTGATTATATGGACCTTTGCTGACAATGTGATTTTTTGCTATTTTAAAATTTTACCTGGATTCACTATAGCTTTCTTTCTGCACAAGTAACTGATTTGTCTGCAGATAAAAGCATTCTGTATCTTTACAAATCTTTCTCTAGTGATACTGTCTGAAGGCTATTGTTTCTAGCTGAAGCCTCTCTTTAATTTGGCTAAATTGTGTTAATAGTCTGCTGAGTGGGGGCTGGTTCTTTTGTGTTCTTGTAAAAAAAAAAAAAAAAAGTTGTTCTTCTGGTATTTAAGCCCTAACTTTGATAGGGTTTCTGTCTATACACACTGAGCAGAGTGGATAAGAGTTGATGACCATAGCTGTTAGCTGAGATATTTAAGTATCCTGTTTTTTTTCCGATTATTTATACAGATTATTGTTTTTAACAATTAATATATAGCACTTTTATTGTCTGCTTTTTAGTCTTCAAGTGCATTTTATTGCTATTAACTAATCTGCACAAGTAACTGATTTGTCTGCAGTTAAAAGCATTCTGTATTTTTACAAATCTTTCTCTAGTGCTACTGCCTGTATACTTGGTGGCTTTGCAGTTGCCCGCCCCTACTGTAAATCTGATCTGTGACACTCCTCCCAGTCTAGTGTCATGAGCTCATTCTACCTAGTACAGTGAGAACATTTGGTAAGGCCTTCTGTTTCTCCTTTTCCCCTTTCAAGGAGAAAGAAAAAAAAAAAAACTTTTTTTTTTTTGTTTTTGTTTGCCTGAACCTCCTTGTGTTCTGACTGTGCTTCTCAAACATTTTGGAAATATAGAGTATATTTCAGAGCATTTATTATAACTGTAATTGCCTTAATATTGTTACAACTCAAATGCTCTAGGTTGCACTGCATCTGAAGTGTTTGTGTGTTTTAGCTGCTTTTCTGTATATATAGACTTCTCTGTTTCTTTAACTAAATAAGCTCTGCAAAGTTGTTTATTGCATTCCTGCCTGTATTTCTGAGATTTTTGCACTTTTAAAGTTTGTTTCTGCTTATTTTAACTGGTAGGCTACACACTCAAGTGTGCTAGCTGAATTAAAGCATTTACTGTGTTTCTGTACCTAATTTCTGCTACTTTGTAAAAAAAAAAAAAATCCTTGTTTCCCGCCTTTACTGAACTAGAATAGTCCAGTCTTCAGGTATTGCTGATCTCTGGGCTGTGTCATAGTTCCTGTGTTGCCCATATCCATATTTGGATAGGAGGAAGCTTCCTTGTTCACCAGTGAGAGTGGGGAGCTTTGAGCAGCCTATCTGTACCTTGAGGAGTGGTTTCAGCCCAGTGACCTGTAGCTTATTGGCCATTTTGGGCCATTTCCTATCTCTTTCTAACCCCCTGCTTTAAAGTCAGCTTTAGCGCGCTTTGCCCTTGTAATTTAAAGTTTGTACTGCTTGTTACATTTACCTGTTGAGGCTACAAACTCAAGTGTGCTAACCTGTGTTACATATTTATTGCATTTTTCTGCTGTTTGTTGCAAAAAAGAAAAAAAAATATCCTTGTTTCCCATCTTTCCTGACCTAGAGTTGCCCAAATACAGGCTTTGCTGTATTCTGGACTTTTGGAAAGTTCCTGTGTTGCCCATTTCCTTTCTTGGATAAAGGGATGCTTCTTTGTTCACCAGTGGCAGTGGGGAGCTTAGAGCAGCCTATCTATCCCTGGAGGAGTGTTCCCACCACAAGAATCTGGTAGTCTATTGGCAGTTTTGGGTCAATTTCTAGCTCTTTCAAGTCCCCCTGTATAAAATCTGCTTTGGCGTGGTTTTTGCGCTTGTTACTACTCAGCCAAGCTCCTTGTGGTCCTGCAGAGTGGTGCTAGCAGCAGAGAGGCTAAAAGAGTGACTGCTAACCTGATAAAGTGTTTGTTTTCCTGCTACTACCTGGGGGACTGTCCGATCTAGCTAAACTGCAAGTATTTCTGCTTCTTGAACTGTTTTAAACTTGTTTAAAGTCATTTTTGCACCTGCACATTTAAAGTTTGCTCTGTTTGTTGCATTTACCTGTTGAGGCTACACACTCAAGTGCTAGCCTGTGTTACATATTTATTGCATTTTCCTGCTGTTTGTTGCAAAAAGAAAAAAAAATATCCTTGTTTCCTGTCTTTCCCGACCTAGAGTTGTCCAAATACAGGCTTTGCTGTATTCTGGACTTTTAGAAAGTTCCTGCATTGCCCATTTCCTTTCTTGGATAAAGCGAGGCTTCTTTGTTCACCAGTGGCAGTGGGGAGCTTGGAGCAGCCTATCTATCCCTGGAGGAGTGTTCCCAGCACAAGAATCTGGTAGTCTATTGGTCATTTTGGGCCAGTTTCTATCTCTTTCACGTTCCCCTGTATAAAACCTGCTTTGCCGCGGTTTTTGCGCTTGTTACTACTCAGCCAAGCTTCTTGTGGTCCGGCAGAGTGGTGCTAGCAGCAGAGAGGCTAAAAGAGCGACCGCTAACCTGATAAAAGTGTTTGTTTTCCTGCTACTACCTGGGCGACTGTCCGCTCTAGCTAAACTGCATGTATTTCTGCTTCTTGAACTGTTTTAAACTGTTTAAAGTTGTTTTTGCACCTGCACTTTTAAAGTTTGTCATGTTTGTTGCATTTACCTGTTGAGGCTACACACTCAAGTGCGCAAGCCTGTGTTACATATTTATCACATTTTCCTGCTGTTTGTTGCAAAAAAGAAAAAAAAATTATCCTTGTTTCCCATCTTTCCTGACCTAGAGTAGTCCAAATACATGCTTTGCTGCATTCTGGACTTTTGGAAAGTTCCTGTGTTGCTCATTTCCTTTCTTGGATAAAGGGAGGCTTCTTTGTTCACCAGTTGCAGTGGGGAGCCTGGAGCAGCCTATCTATCCCTGGAGGAGTGTTCCCAGCACAAGAATCTGGTAGTCTATTGGCTGTTTTGGGCCAATTTCTAGCTCTTTCAAGTCCCCCTGTATAAAACCCGCTTTAGCATGGCTTTGCCCGATTTTGCGCATAGCGCAGCATTGGGCAGCGCCGCTTAATTGGGTTTAAACCATTCTCGGCTCCACAAAGTCTGCTCTGCACTTTTTCCCTTAGAACTGATCTAGTTCTCATAATAAGCACCCTATTCCCATTCTAAAGCCTGGCACTTGCACACTAAAGCAATTATATAATTCAGCACTAAAAAATTAAAAGCACTACACCCTCACAAACTCCCCTTGAGTACTTTGTTCCCCATTGGCCCTTTTTTTCAATTATAAAGGAATTCCCAATACTATTCTAGCATGTCCAAAGGTCAGTTGTCAGTCTCCTCTCCAGTCCAGCTGGTGAAACTGGGAATCTTGAGGCAATGTTACAACTGCCTCATGTACACAGACAACCCTCTCCTCCTCCCAACAAATTCCAACACATGTTTTTGTTTTGGTGTTAATCTTAGTGGCATTGAAACTGCCCGCCCCTCAGCCTGCCTCTGGGCCCATCTCATTTGCTCACTCAACTGAGTGCAGTGAGATCATATTCTGATTTCAGGCACTCCTACTGTGTACAAAGAGAGCATCTGGGAAATAGAAAAAAAAAAAAAAAAATTAAGCTTATTTCCTGCCTTTCTTGTTAAGTGGTACAGACTATTTGTAGGCTTCTGAGCCCCCAAGCCCTTCTGTGTTTGAGGGAAGCCTTCTAGTTTGTTTTTTTTTCTTATAACTAGCCAGTTTTCTAGTTTCAGCACTCAAATCTGTTTCTTTGATCTCAGCACTTGTTCAGAAAAAAAAAAAATGCCATCTGCTTTTACTGTACTTGTGTTTCTACCTAACTTTTGCATCATCTTAAAATACTCAATTGTATTTATTACTGCTTGGTGTAACTCATTCTAAGCCTTTTGGTTTAAACACTTGGGCTTCGGACCAGTTAGTTGTTTTGCACTGAGAGGGTTTGTGGTCTGCACTGTTGTGGCAGAACAGGTAGCTTGCATCCTTCTAGGTTGAGAACTGCTGATTGAGGGCTCAGTGTCTGTTATTCTAAAAGTGTATTAATTCTGGTTTAAGCACTTGGGCTTTCAAGCCAGTTATTTTACATTAAGAGGGTTCGTGGTCTGCACTCTTGTGGGAGGAGAGGCTGGACTCTGCCCTTCTGAGCTGGGAATTTCTGGTTAAAGGCTTATAGTGCATGCATATCTGAACTGTTTCTTACTGAAGTTGGTGCCTTGTTTGCTGTGGCATAGACTGGATTCGGGCCTGCTGGATCTAGCTTTGTTTGTGTAACTTGAGCACTAATCCAGACATTCTCTAAAGTATTCAATGGTATTTATTACTGCTTGGTTGTAACTTGATTAAAGTGTAGCTATCATTCAAGTCTTTTGGATTAAGCACTTGGGCTTCAGACCAGTTGTTTTACATTAGGAAGGTTTGTGGCAAGCACTGTGGTGGCAGGACAGGTAGCTTTCATCCTTCTAAGTTGGGAACTGCTGATTGAGAGCCCATTGTCCAAGTGTATTAGTTCTGGTTTAGGCACTTGGGCTTCAGGCCAGTTATTTTACATTAAGAAGGTTTGTGGTCTGCACTCTTGTGGGAGAAGAGGCTGGACTCTGCCCTTCTGAGCTGGGATTTCTGGTTAAAGGTTTATAGTGCCTGAATATTTGAACTGTATCTTACTGAAATTGGTACACCTTGTTTGCTCTAGCATAGACTAGATCCAGGCCTGCTGAATTTAGCTTTGTTTATATGCTTGTTGTTTGTTTGCTTGTTATTTCCCTGGAAGCTAATTCCACCTAATACACAACTTCTCAGCTCTTCTGTGGATCACTAGTGATATCTGCATTGCTTACTGTACTTATTTCCTTGTTTCACTTGAAAGAAAGTTACTGTTTGTCGTTTTGCATTTAGTTACTTCTAACACATTGCACTCAAGTTACCTGGCACTTGCTCACTAAAGCAATTATATAAGTCAGCACTAAAAATTAAAAGCACTACACCCTCACTCCCCACTGGCCCTTGTTTTCAATTAAGGATTTCCCAATATTATTCTAGCATGTCCAAAGGTCAGTTGTCAATCTCCTCTCCGGTCCAGCTGGTGAATCTGGGAATCTTGAGGCAATGTTATAACTGCCTCATGTACACAGACAACCCTCTCCTCCTCCCACATAACACAAATACTTGAGAGATGCAGCTATTTAGCCAAACTGGAGGCTGAGCTCTCTCAACTCAGGACTGGCAAGACCAGACAGGAGGAGAAGGCAACTACACACACCACAAAACCAGCCTCACATAATGCTACCACTCCACTGAATCAAACACATAAACACACAAAGACATACTCGGAGGCTCTGAGTAAAAATTTACCTAAACAGCAGAGGCCTCCAAAGCAGACACCCAAGCAACTGCTACCTCAAGACACCCCACAAGCAACACATAAACCACAAAAGCAGTGTGCAAAGCAGTCACAGCCCTTAAGGCCAAATACAACACCAAACATACTTGTCATAGGTGACTCCATAGTCAGACACACTGACGTCCCACTCACCAGGCTGAACAAGGAGAGGGTCACAGTAAGCTGCCTATCGGGCGCTAGAATCTGCCACATAACACAAGCATTCAGGTCACTCCACGGCAAGTACAAATATGACACAGTCATTGTCCATGCTGGTGTGAACGACCTGAGATGTACCTCCCTGGACTACTTGAAAAGAGACATAGAGGAGCTCTCTGATTATGTAGCCCAGGCAGGTATGACCCTAACCCTGAGCAGTATCCTTCCTTCACCAAGAATGATGCCACAATATAGAGACAAGATGATCAGCTTTAACAATTGGCTTAATGTCTGGTGTCATTCAAAGGGGATCCAGTGTCTGTCTGCCTGGGATGACATGCTTGACAAGCCACGCTGCTTCACAGGGGACGGCTTGCACCTGTCACCCCTGGGATTCCGGATATTGGCTAAGGCTCTTGCCACCCCATAGTGCCTTTTTAGGCAAGGCTCAAATTCTAAACCTACCACCCTAGAAAACAAAATGGGAAGAAACTGAGGGTAATGCTGCTCAATGCCAGAAGTCTAAATCTCAAAATGCACGCACTCGAGGCCCTTCTCAGTATGGAGAACATCGATGTCTGTGCTGTAACTGAAACCTGGTTCAAGGCTCCTGAGAGCACCCCGCACTATTAGGTTTTACCTCATATCATGCGTTCTGGCCCCAAAACCTGGACCACACCACAAAAGGAGGGTGTATCCATATTCATAAAGGATACCCACACCTCCAGGTTGGTGGCAACGCACAAGCTTCGGAAACCATCCAGGTGCAACTAACCATAGGCAAAACTGCTCTACAAATTGTAGCATGCTACAGGCCACCCTCTCAAACTCAGGAACCCCACACAGCCTTCCTGAAGACACTGGAGGGTATAAATGTATCTCCAAACACCATCATATTGGGTGACTTCAACTACCCGAATATAGACTGGGAACATTACTCAAGCCCTAACTTTCTAGCCCAACGGTTCCTGGAGTTCATAAATTCAAATGCCATGGAACAGCTAGTCACTGTTCCCACGAGAGGAGAAAATATACTAGATCTCATTGTCACAAACATGGGGACAAAATGCTCCACACTGGAAGTATATCCCTCATTGGTGAGATCTGATCATAAACTAATCTCACTGGAAATCCACATCCCCCCACCCCAAACAAAAAGACCATAGTGAAGAACTTCTCTAAAGCAAACTTCACACTACTCAAGACTGGTGTGGTATCCTTCAAGGCCCCTGAGCCAGAGGAAACCACAACCCAAGCTGCAGAAGCCCTTACAAATGCCTTCTATGAACACCTCCAGGACTGCATGGATCAGGCAATCCCAAATAAAACCAAGACTCTTTCCACAAAGGGCAAACGTCCAGTCTGGTGGACCCCAGCCATTAACAAACTTTACAATAAGAGGAGAAAGCTATTACATGATAGAACAAAATCCATAAAAGGGAAGTCACCCTGATCATTATTAGTAAAAAATACGAGCACTCATAAAATCAACTAAGGCCAATTTTGAGAGAAAAATTGCCATGGATTCAAAGGACAATCATAAGGCCTTTTTCAGCTATGTTAGGAACCTGGGTGGAAACTCCCAGATATGCTCAGAATTAGTCCAAAATGATACAAAAATCACTGAACCCACAGACATTGCCAACATACTGGCAGACAGGTTCAGTGCAAACTTCACCCTCTCCCCTAAAGGAGAGATAACTATCCCAGCCAAGTGTAGCCTCCCGGACATCTCAAATGCACAGGTGAAAGCTGCTCTCTCTAAAGCTAAAAACACAGCATCAATGGGACCGGATGGTGTCCCCGGCTGTGTGCTACACGAGCTAAATGAGGAATTAAACCCGCACATAAGGCAGCTATTTAATCTCAGCCTTACCACAGGATACGTGCCCAAGGAGTGGCGTCGGCAACTGTGGTCCCACTCCACAAAGGCGGCGCCTCTACGGACCCTGGTAATTACCGCCCCATAAGCTTAACAAGTCTAGTCTGCAAAGCTATGGAGAGGATCATAATGGAGCTCATAAACAAAGATATAGGGGCTTGCAGACATTGGTCCCAACCCAGTTTGGCTTTGTCAAGGGAAGATCATGCCTTTTGAACTTGGTCGACTTTTGGAAACAGTCACCAAGGCCATTGATGAGGGAAAGGCAGTCCATACAGCCTACCTTGACCTTGCAAAGGCTTTCGACACAATACCCCACTCGGGTATTGTAGAAAAACTTACCAGCTTAAATGTAAACCCATATGTCACAAGATGGGTTGCAAACTGGCTTAAGGACCGAACCCACAGGGTTAGAGTTGCTGGCGCTGTGTCAGACTCCAAGCCGGTCACAAGTGGTGTCCCACAGGGCTCGGTCCTTGGCCCCTATTGTTTGGCATCTACTTCTCAGAAGTACAGGCCAACATGGGAGGACTTTGGCTGACAAAGTTTGCAGGCGACTGCAAACTGGGCCATAGTGGAAAGTGTATCGGACACGGATATCCTTCAGAAGGGACTCACGGAAACAGATAGCTGGTGCCAGAGCCATGGCCTGAAGTTAAACACCAAAAATGTATAGTCATACCCTTCGGGAAAAACAAGGTAACCCCAAGCTACCATATAGGTGGCAATCCACTAAGCACAGAAGAGGTTATCAGGGACCTGGGGACCCAGGTTGACAGTGGCCTTTCTTTTGACACTCACGTTGCTAAAGTGGTTAGAAAGACCTTCTACATTGCCCACCTGATCATGAAGGGATTCACATCCAGATCTAGTGAGGTCATTGTTCCCCTGTACTCTTCACTTATCAGACCAATGATCGAGTACAATGCCCCATTCGGGATGTATCTCACCCGACATCTGCAGCAATTGGAGAGACCCCAAAAGTTCCTCACCAAAAGGATAAAGGGACTCCAAAATCTGTCATATGCTGCCAGATTGAAGAAACTCCAGCTCTATTCAGTCGCATACCATCTGCTCAGAGGTGACATGTGCCTGACATACAAGGCCATGTCCAACCCTGAATTAATGGACATGCTCCACCTCAAAAAATCCAAATCCACCAAAACCACTAGAGCAAGCGACTTAAACCTTAGCACGGATATAAATAGGATGTGCTGGAGGGATAGATTTATCACTCAGAGACTCCCTATGCTGTGGAATAAAATCCCAGTCCATGTGAGGCAGAGCACCTCGCTGACTCTGTTCAAGAGAAATCTAGACCTGTGGATGGGAGATCGTAGGTTTACCCCGGGAATCATCTCTGTGTCACTGCTGGACAGAGGCACAACAAACTAATGGGCACAGTATTTTTTCATATAAGGGGTGGCGTAAGCCACAAAAATTTGGGCTAGGCTTATAAATGCCTTAGGGCAGATAGCCTAGTATAAACCTATGAACCTATGAACCTATGTGAGAGATGCAACCATATAGCCAAACTGGAGGCTAAGCTCTCTCAACTCAGTACTGGCATAACCAGTCAGGAGGAGAAGGAAACCACACTCACTACAATTCCAGTCTCATATAGACCTACCACAACAGCAAACAAAACACATAAACACACAACAACATACTCAGAGACACTAAATAAAAATCTGCCTAAGCAGCAGAGACCTCCAAAGCAGACACCCAAGCAACCGCTACCCCAAAACAAAACACGTGCAACACATAGCTCACAAAGCCAGTGTGCCGAACAGTCACAGCCTTTAAGGCTAAACAACACACCTGATACACTTGTAATAGGTGACTCTATCATCAGGCACACTGACGTCCCGCTCACCAGGCTGAACAAGGAGAAGGTCACAGTGAGCTGCCTAATGGGTGCTAGGATCCACCACATAACACAAACACTCTGCTCACTCCAAGGCAAGTGCAAATATGACTCAGTCATTGTCCATGCTGGTGTGAATGACCTGAGACATACCTCCCTGGACTACATGAAAAGAGACATAGAGGAGCTCTCTGAGCATGTGGCCCAGGCCGGTATGACCCTGACCTTGAGTAGCATCTTACCCTCACCAAGAATGATGCCACAATATGAAGACAAGATGATCAATTTCAACAATTGGCTTAGGTATTGGTGTCATTCAAAGGGGATCCAATACCTGTCTGCCTGGGATGACATGCTCGACAAGCCACGATGCTTCACTAGGGACGGCTTGCACCTGTCACCCCTGGGCTTTCGGATATTGGCAAAGGCTCTTGCCACCCCCATAGTGCCTTTTTTAGGCAATGCTCAAAAGACAAACCCACCTCCATAGGTATCACAAGGGATAAGAAACTAAGAGTAATGCTACTCAACGCCAGAAGTCTAAACCTCAAGATGCATGCACTCGAAACTCTCCTTAGCATGGAGAACATCGATATCTGTGCAGTAACAGAAACCTGGTTCAAGGCTCCCGAGAGCACCCCAGCACTACTAGGTTATACCTCATACCATGTTTTTTGGCCCCAAAACTTGGACCAAACCACAAAAGGAGGAGGAGTATCAATATTCGTCAAAGATACCCACACCTCCAGGTTGGTGGCACAGCGTGAAGCATCAGAGACTATCCATGTGCAACTAACAGTGGGTAAAACTGCCTTCCAGTTTATAGCCTGCTACAGACCATCCTACCAAACCCAGGAACCCCACTCGGCCTTCCTGAGAACACTGGAAAATATGAAGGTCTCTCCAAACAACATTATATTGGGCGACTTCAACTACCCTAACATAGACTGGGAGCGTTACTCTAGCTCCAGCACCCTAGCCCAAAGGTTCCTAGAATTTATAAACTCAAATGCTATGGAACAACTTGTTGCCACTCCCACAAGAGGGGAAAACATACTGGACCTGATCATCACCAACATGGGGACTCTATGACCAGAAGTGTATCCCTCACTGGTAAGATCAGACCATAAACTAATCTCACTAGATATTCACATCCCGACCCCAGCCTCTGCCCAGAAAACCCAGTGAAAAACTTCTCTAAAGCAAATTTCACACTCCTCAAAACCAAGGTGAAATACTTCAAAGCCCCTGGGCCTGTGGAAAATATGGCCCAGACCGCAGAATCCTTTATAAACGCATTCTATGAACACCTTCAGGAATGCATGGATCATGCAATCCCAAATAAAGCCAAGACCCAATCCTCCAAAGTTAGGCGTCCTGTCTGGTGGACCCCAGCCATAAACAAACTATACAATAGAAGGAGGAAGCTACTACATGATAGAGCAAAATCCCAAAAAGGGAAGGCATCTCTGATCCGTATTAGCAAAAAACTATGGGCACTCATAAAATCATCTAAGGCCAGCTTCGAGAGAAAAATTGCACAGGACACTAAGGATAATCACAAGGCTTTCTTTAGTTATGTTAGGAACCTGGGTGGGAATTCCCAGATATGCTCAGAATTAGTCCAAAATGACAAAAAAATACACCGAACCCACAGACATTCCCAACATCCTAGCTGACAGGTTCAGCACAAACTTCTACCCCCCTTCCCCACCAAAAGGGCAAATATCTATCCCAGCAGAGTGCTGCCCCCCTGACATCTCCGATGCTCAGGTAAGAGCCACCCTCTCCAAAGCAAAAAACACAGCATCAATGGGACCAGACGGTGTCCCGGGCTGCATCCTACATGAACTCCAAGAAGAACTAAACCTAAACATAAAACTACTGTTCAATCTCAGCCTTACTACAGGATATGTACCCAAAGAGTGGCGTACAGCAACAGTGGTCCCTCTCCACAAAGGTGGTGCCTCAACGGATCCTTGAAA
The DNA here is from genome assembly GCF_019279795.1 of Protopterus annectens. Taxonomy (NCBI): domain Eukaryota; kingdom Metazoa; phylum Chordata; order Ceratodontiformes; family Protopteridae; genus Protopterus; species Protopterus annectens. Next base: position 934,286,569 of record NC_056741.1, on the reverse strand, counting down.
CTATTGCCCCATAAGCCTGACTAGCTTGGTCTGCAAAGCTATGGAAAGGATCTTCATGGACCTCATGAATAAAGATATTGGGGACCTACAGACACTGGATCCTACCCAGTTCGGCTTTGTTAAGGGCAGATCCTGCCTCTTAAACCTGGTCGATTTCTTTGAAATAGTCACCAAGGCCATTGACGAGGGGAAGGTGGTCCACACAGCCTTCGATATAATACCCCACTCAGGCATTATAGATAAGCTCACCAGCTTAAATATAAACCCCTATGTCACTAGATGGGTTGCAAACTGGCTCAAGGACAGAACCGCATGGTTAGAATTGCTGGAGCCATGTCAGACTCCAAACCAGTTACAAGTGGTGTCCCACAAGGCTCAGTCCTGGGACCTCTCTTGTTCGGTATATATTTCTCTGAGGTACAGGCTAACATGGAAGGACTGTGGATGACCAAGTTTGCAGATGACTGCAAACTGGGCGCCATAATTGAGTCTCCAGCCGACACAAGCATCCTACAAAAGGGCCTCATAGAAACAGACAACTGATGCCAGAGCCATGGCCTCAAGCTAAACACCAAAAAGTGTATAGTCATCCCCTTTGGCAAAAACAAAGTGCCCACAAATTACCACATAGGTGGTAATTCCTTAAGTATAGAAGAAGTAATTAGGGACCTGGGCACCCAAGTTGATAGCAATCTCTCATTTGACAACCACGTGGCCAAAGTGGTTAGAAAAACATTTTATATAGCCCACCTAATCATGAAGGGATTCACATCTAGATCAGGGGAGGTCATCGTGCCTCTTTACTCATCCCTCATCAGGCCCATAATTGAGTACAATGTCCCTTTTGGGATGTACCTTACCAGACACCTGCAGCAAATGGAAAGACCCCAAAAGTACCTCACCAAGAGGATCAAAGGGCTCAAACAGATGCCATATGCTGCCCAGTTAAAGAAACTCCAGCTCTACTCAGTGGCATACCACCTGCTCAGAGGCGATCTATACATGATGTATAAAGCCATGTCCAACCCGAAATTAATGGACATGCTGCACCTCAGAAAATCCAAATCTCATCGAGCTACGTGCTCGAGAGACTTGAACCTCAGCACTGAAATAAATAGGACATGCTGGAGGGACAGATTCATAACCCAGAGGCTCCCGTCACTCTGGAATAAAATCCCAGTCCAGCTTAGGCAGAGTCCCTCATTGACTCTCTTCAAGAGGAATCTTGATGAGTGGATGGGAGATAGTAGGCTTACCCCGGGTATAACTTCTGTGTCACTGTTAGACAGAGGCACAGTATACTAGCCTCGAAAAAGGGCATAGCAAAATTCATTTAAAATGGGTGGCGAAAGCCAAACACACTCTGGCTAGGTTTATAAATGCCCTAGGGCAGATAGCCTAGTATGAACCTATGAACCAAAAAGCAAGCACTTTTTAAATTTTCATTTACACAAGTAATCACAATTTGCAGAGATCTTTGATCTCACGAAAGTGAAATCTGTAACTGCCTCAAGTCTTTTCCCATTTATTTCCAGATAGGGCTAGATCATTATAACAGACAGTGGCAGAAGAACCTAGTGCAATTCAGTAATTTTGTCTATCCTGGAAGCATTCTCTGCTTGATCTTGCCTTCTCTCCTTAATATGGTGGTCTCAGTTAAACTCCACTGTCACAGTAGCCTACAAGATCTGATTATGGTGAATCCACCTTAGCAGCAGAACTATAATCTTGAAATAGGTATACTAGTTGGGAGTCAGAAGAGTTTACAGCATTTGGTACATAAAGCCAACTGCAAAAGTGCATGTTGAATCACAAATTCTTCTTCAGGGTAGTTCCAACACACTACTGCCCACTACATCTGTAGCTCTCATACTGGGACCCAAGCAATATACACTGCCACAAATACTATTTATATTATCAAACATTTTTTCCTGCTGCTGCATACATTTGCATTTGGCACACAGTGAAGCAATTTTCCTCCTTCTACCACATAATTTAATTTAGAGGGAACTGTATGATTACTCAGTGGTTGTAGTCCCCTCCTCAGTAATCAAGCCCCATTCTTATAACTACTGAACATTGACATTTATCAGCCAGTAGCACTGAGCCTTACTTTTCTTAGGGGTGCGCATAACTTCTAAAATATTACTTTGCCTGCTTTTACAACTATTTTATTATTCTTCTTACCTCTATATTACTGTAGACTAACTTACGTTAACAGAAACATTGGCCAAGGTGCTCTTCAATGCAGATGTGTGTATGAAATGATTGGCTACAGCTACACAAATTTTGTAGTCTACTTCACTCCCCTCCCCTCCCAAACCCATCCCATGCTAACCCAAGGTTCATATTTTGATACTTTCCTAACCACCCCCATGCTACTACCCACATCCTTCCCTACCCAGAATACTGTTTTAATCACCTCCACTTAAGTGCTATTCGGCTCAGTCCTAACTACTCCATTGTAGACATTCATAGCTTTGGTATCCACTTACTGATACTAACATTCCATTGTTCTATTTCGAATGTGGTTCCCACTTTACAATCCACAACATGTGTTAACCTCTCTTACTTTCTTTCCCTTCTTACACAAAAGCCACCACAATCCATCAGTCAGCATCTTCTTTATAGGTTTGCAAGTTCATAATTGTTTACTAGGCTAATGACCACAAGGGCCTTTTTAAGCCTTGCCATGCATCCCAAATCTCTGACAAGTTCTGATGCTCTTGATAAGTGTAAGCAGAGGCTTGAGAGTTGAAATATTTACAAGCTAAAGCCTGGGAGATTAATCAGTTACAGGTTGCCTGTGTCCATTAGAGATGTAGGTGCCAAATCAGGGATGAATTTCTTGTTCCCCATCTAATTGCCCAGGTTGTACTTGCAAAAACAAACCAACTTCATTAACTCATATTATACAACCAGTGCCAACTCACTTAATTACCACTTCAAATTAACTATACCCCTGCTAATATGTACACCTCCCCAAAACTCTTATCTTTCATCAAACTGCAACTATGCAAGGCTCCTTTTAAAAGAAAACTGACCACCCAGTCTGACCTTAAACTTAGACAATATACTACTTTCACATTACTTCCTATACTACAGTAACTAATTGAAAAGTAGATCCTGGACTACAGAAGGAGTGATAAACTTAATCGCAAAAAAAAAAAAAAAAAAACTCATCCATTCAACATTCCTACAATTTTGAGCAATAATGACTATGATATTAATTGTCAACTCCTTCCAATTCAGTTTTCCAAATCCTATTAGTTTAATTTTATTCTAGCTTACCTCTTACCCCCTTCCGCTCCCGCCAAATTTAAGCAATTACTTAACTCATTATGTTCGAGTAACGCCTCTAGGTGTATCTGTAAACTCCTATTGACACCTCTAGGCATCAAATATTGCTTGTTCATATTTGCATCAATAATTCCAAAACCATGCTATGTACAAGGTTTTTAAATATTTCATCTTAAAGCTTACACAATGCCAAACTCAACTGTATTAATATTTGACCTCTGTCTTGTGCAGGTAAATAGATATTAACTGTTGTTTTTATTATATTAATTTATATAGATATACATTTACACATTTTTCTAAATATCTGAACAACCAAGTAACACAGAACTCCTTAGCCTCATATGAAAGCTCTCAGGTAGATGAATAAAATGCTGCTGGCAGTATATACATAACTTGAGTGGTTGCTGAGATATTGTAAGTTGTTTACAAAATATTACAAATGTAATATTTACTGTGTTTACTGTGACTTATAAAATTTGGTTTAAGATGCATAACCTAAAGAAAACTACCAATATAAAAATAGTTTGCCAGTTATACTTATTTCATAACCCCTGTCATTTTAGAAAAATGAACATTTGTTTAAAAATTGAGGACATAATTTGATTCTGTCAAAAGGCTTAGGCTCCGCCTATTGGAAGTTACATTGCAAACTTCCTGAGCTCCATTGGAGTGAATGAGTTAATGTAATGCTGTAACACTTAAGAAGTAAAACTTGACATTGTTCTTCTAGGTAATTACAATCTTAACCTTCTCTCTTCTTCTATCTTTGACACTACTGACTTCTTTGATTATGCCTTTCATAACTGATCAGAGTCTTCTAGACAAAATTTAAAACTATTAAGGATTCTGTGCTGGACTTAGTAATCACAAATAGTCCACACAAAATCTCCAATGCATGTATCCTACCGCCATCCCCATGTGATGACTGCCCCGTAATATTTTCTCTAATCATCACAAGCATAAAGCCACCTCCTCCAACAAAACTAACCTGATTCTGACCCAGAACACAAAAGATATTGCTGCAGTAAAAGAACTGTAAATACCAATTGGTTACCTTTTTTCAAAGCTGTGACTTCAAACTCTTCACCTCCCTTACCACTGCACTCTTTAATCTTTAAGAAAAACACTTCCCAATTATTTTTGGACCGCTTAAAAGTAGTCATAAACATTAGATTAGAAAAGAACCAAACATGATCTACATGCTAAGTTACAAAGCTTAGCAAAAATGGAAACGTATGGTTTATTATGAAAACAGGAGTGACTTCATTTTTCTTATAAACATACCTAAAAGGGCTACAATAAGATAAAAAGCTTCCTCCCAGCACAACAGCCAAAACTCAATAATACACTCTCCAGAGCAACTCTGGAAGCTTACTAGACTATAACTACAAACCAGTACTCCTCCACAAAATACTATGACCTCCTCAGATAAACTATATAACCTTAACATATCAAAAAACTCACTATAGTTCCCACTTTCCTTCTTACTACACTGATGATGTAGTAATTTACAGGAATAACTTGCTCCACTATCAGAAAGGAACTGACTTTTCACATTTATCCATCTGGCTTAACAATGACAAAGTTATACTAAATGTGACCTAACTAATTAGCTAACTAACAAACAAACAAGCAAAATAATGATCTTTGGCACATAAGAAAATCTTTCCAAAGTACTGAAAGATTGGACTGTGATTTGTAACAACCTAAATCACCTCAAAACAATCCCTCAATACAAATTATCAGGAAATTAGCTGAATAAAAAACTCAATTTCTACTACCACTTGGAAATTACTCAATTTAAACTCACACCACTTCTTTTTGATCAAAATAGTTCTCAAAGTTCCTCTCACCTGAAAGTAAATCCTCAGTCATTAAAAGTATACTTATGGTACAAACTAGAATATGGATAATCAATCATTGATAATCATTATCATCATCAATCCCCTTGTTCCTATTTTCTACTTGCGGCCTGGGTGCTATGTCCACTGTCGACATCTCTTGCTATTCAGTGCTATTCTCTTGCCATCTTTGATACTCATACTTCACTGTTATAGCAAGTCTTCTCTCACACATCCCATCCACCTCTTTGCTGGGTGTCCTTGTTTCCTTTTGCCTTCTTCTTGTCTGTACCAAATCATCTTCACCTGGTTGTCTTCTGCTTTTCTGCATATGTGCCAGAACCACTGCAATCTGTTCGCTTTGACCTTTACTGCAATTTAAGATACTTTGGCTTGTCCTCTTAAGTCCTCATTTCTTTGTCTGTCTCGCAATGTGCATCCTACCACCCATCTCAGGCACTTCATCTCTATCACCTCTAGCTTTCTCAATTGTTCTACCTTTAATGCCCATATTTCTGTACCTTACAGTGGTACTGGTCACACCACTGTTTTGTATACCTTACTTTCCTGTTTCTTTTGGCATTCTTTTGTTATATACCACACCTGACTCTCTGTGCCAATTGGCTGCAGCCTGTCTAATTCTAGCTTTGACCTCCAACCTCTAACAGATACTTAAAGCTGTTAGCCTCTTCCACTGCTTTCTATCTTAATTACCAGCTTCTTCTGAACTTTACCATTTGCTATCATTACAACTGTTTTATCTGTACTAAGTTTTATCCCATGTGCCTTTTCTTTTGCATTGCATTCCCTTAACCTTTGCTGAAGTTCTTGCTCAGAGTCTGCCTGCCATACCACATTGTCTGCATAATGCAATTTTGTTGATCTGCCCCCTATGAGTTGTTTCCTTATGTAGTCCATCACTAGTATGAACAGCAGTGGACTTGGAGCTGAACCCTGGTGCACTCCCACTCCCCTCCATGTGATCTAACACTATTCACACTTGAGTTATTGGACCCTTGTACATAACTTGCACTAATTCTACCAATGTTTCTGGGACCTTGAACCACTGCATGACTGCCCAAATCAACATTCTAAGGACCTTGTCATATGTTTTCTCCAAGTCTAGAAATGCCCAGCTGGATTATTTCGTCATCTCTAGGTTATTGTCAAGTATCTGTCTCACTGCAAACATCAGCTCTGTTGCAGGTCAGTTGTGCTGCATCCTGATCTGAATGCAAACTGCTCATTTCCCAACTTACATTCTAATACTTTGCGCATTTGTTTATCAATTATCCTTCCAGAACTTTCATACAACGTGACAGGAGTTTGATATCTCTGTACTGCCCACAGTTTTGGATCTCCACTTTGTTCTTGAACATTGGCATTAGTATGTTTATTCCCCAGTCATCTAGGATACTTCTTTCTCTCCATGCTGTTATGAGTGCCATCAGAAGGCATTTCTCCCCATCCCAGTAAACATTTTTATCGTATCTACTTTGACCTCATCTGAGCCTGCTGTTTCACCTGACTTTATTTTCTTTAGTGCTGTTCTTACTTCTTCTATGGCAGGCTCATTCTCTTCTCTCCCTTTGGCTATGTGTGGGGTAGTACAGATTCTGTGAGGATTTCTTCATTCAGTAGCTGCTGGAAGCACTCCTTCTATCTGCCTATGATGTCTTGTGGACTGGTGAGCAGGTTGTTGCTGGCATCCTTTATGAAGGGTTTCTGAGTATCTTATTTATCTTTGCCTTGCAACCTGATATAGTTTCTTTCTGCAATTTACTGACTTACTTTCCAGAAGTTGGTAGAGTGCCTCTTGATGCCTTGTTCTTTGCCACTGCAGCTCCTTTCTAAGCTTCTTTGTTAACCAATCTGCCTAGCCTCATCCGTCTTCTGTATCTCCCACTTTTCTCTGCACTCCTTCTTTCTTTTCATGACTTCCTGGACTTTTGCATACTGCTTTTAATTACTGTTATTCTTCATCTCTACCTAGTTCCTCTTCTTCTTGGGGTGCTAGAGCCCTGACTAATTCCTTGAACTGTTTTGGTTTCTCTCCAGTCAACTTCCAGGTCATTGGCCTGGTCTCTGTTGACTTTACAGCCTACTCTGACCACGGCTTGTAGCAATCAGTGGTTTATGTTGTAGGATGAGTGTTTCTCTTGGGATGACTTTGAGATCACTGATTCTACCCCAGTTCCCTTTCCATACTAGCAGGAAGTCTGCCTGAGTTACATGTTGATCATTCTTGCATGTCATCTTGTGATTGTCTCTCTTTCTGAACCATGGTTGGCTACTATCAATCAATTTGCCAGACATAAGTCTAGAATGGCTGTCTCCTTTATTCCTGCTGCACTACCCATGTGGACCCAGCCAGTCCTCATATCCTTTTCTTTTTTACCCTATATGTGCATTCAAATCACCCTTTATCAACAACAGTTCATGTTGTCATGCTTTATCTATCAGGTCTTTCATTGCTGTGTGACTGCACTCTTCTTACGATCACAACCTCTCTGTGGGGTATAGACTGAGATTATGAATACTGCTTTATTATTAGGCTGGAGTCTGATTGCCATGAGTCTATCACTAACTCTGATGATCCCTCAGTTTATCCCTCAGTTTTCCTCGCTGTGTTCTGAAGCCTCTTCCTCACCACAGTTCCCACCATTTCCAGCCTGTCCTCCTCTGTAGTGCTAGATTCTGGATCCCAAAGCCACATGGCTTTGCTGCACTGCCCTTCCATCTTGTCTCCTGGATACATAAGATGTCCAGCCTCCAGCCTCCTCATCATGCCATTCACTCCTAAGCTGTGTCCTGCCAGTGAACTTACATTGTGTAGCAATTCTTACCTTATGTTTGTCAGGTCGATTGGTTTTATGTCCATCTTTCACTCATCCCAGGTAAACCAAGCTGGTCAATTGGAAACTGGCCAGCCATTAGTCTATTGACCAAGGATTGCTGGGATTTACGGAGGGCACAATCTGGATAATAGGAGTACATGCACCCCTCCCACTGTTAGCATGGGCTCTCAGTGTAGAATAGATTATTCTGGGTCCTCATCCCTCCTCAACCCACTTATCACCAGCAAACACCCATGCCCATTTGACAACTGTAGTAATATAATCGAATCACCTAGAGTCATTTTTCACACTGTTGAGTGGCTAGCACTGCCATGGCATGCATGCAGTCTGTAATCATAAAGATACTGCGCACCACAGTAGATGCCCAAGTGGTTGGTTTATATAACTCTTCATATTATAGGGCATTATCTAGAGTCTGTGCTGCTGCCCACAGCTACATTCTTTGGTGAGCTTGAGATGAAAGAACTCAACATGTTTTTGGATGTCGAAGCAACCCCAAAGACACACAGAGAGAACATGCAGACCACAAACAGGTATTGGCCAGAGGTCAGATTTGAACCCTATACCTTGTGCAAGGGAGGCAAATACCTTAATCATTATGCCAGCTGTATGGCCTATAGAATTAGCATCTTCTGCAAAGTCATCACACTATCACATAAAAAAGAATATCACTGTAATGTCCTTAAGAAAGCTAGATGTTACAAGTGCAGCAAACATCCACTGTAGTTCTAGGTTCTCTTACCTATAAACTACATAACCCAAAATGCTTTTGTTTGTTCACTGGCTGACAAACCAAAATATAGCCTGCCCTTATAGTTTAACAGAGTTCCCTCCTTAATTACCCATAGAGATATGCTTCATTCCACATTCCATACTCGAGTCCACAGCTTCAATATCTGGCCCCTCCCTGTAGTTGGAACTCCATCCAATTAAATATTAGATCACTCTGTACATGCCAGAAATTTAATGGGACCATAACCTAAGTCATCCATCTCCACATACTATTTGCTTCCTGGGTCACATTAAATAATTTTTTTAATCTTTAACAAACTACAAATAACTCCACAACTGGTTACTCACAGCATCCTTTCACATCTCCTTTCTACCCTGTTGCCTCTCTTCTAACTTTTGCCTCCCTACCGTTCCGCCACTTCCTGTCCATATCCTGTATGTCACCCTTTCTTGAAACTGTATGCATAGTGCATTTTGTATACTCCTTTGGAAGTATCTCAGCATTTATTTGTAGCAGTCTCTTGTATTGATGTATTGTAATTAGACATTGGTGACATTTGTGCATTGTACACCAGGGCCTGAACATGAAAATGGACCACAGGGAACAGAGTTCAACCCTAGTTAACAAATGGAAAATAAAGTAAATATAATTTTATTCATTGTGTTGCGCAATAAACCAATTCTTCTTTCACTTTTGTCAATAAATTCTTCAACAACAAAGCTTAAAAAATAAAATCACACTCGTTCATGCTTGGCACACCCAAAACTCTCCAGACATACTAGCCATCTCTGAAACCTGGCTTAAACCTCACATCAAAGACTCTGAATTCCTTCCTCCTGGATTTCATTCCCTCCGATCTGACTGCATTAATAAAAGAGGAGGAGGAGTTGCCTTAATCTAGTCTAACCTCCTCACTATAACCCCATACCCTAACTCCATCCCATCTTTCAATAATGCAGAACTAGTCATCGGCATACTACAAATGAACATCCACAAAAGCATCTGCATTATTTCCCTCTATATTCCTCCTGGTAATAATGTAAATACTTTGGAAGATATCCTCGCCTGGTCATCCTCTAACATTAAACTAGAAACCTTTATTCTGGGAGATGTAAACATTGACTGGGGAAATATCAATAATCCTAATTCCTCCCTTACCATCAATCTATTCAACTTCACTCAACTTACTAACTCCATTACCAGACCTAATAAAAACAACCCCCCCTGGCACCATACTTGACTGGACGCTTGTGTCCCATCCTAACAAAATCACTTCATCTGGTGTAATTCCTGACCATTTAGGAGACCACCTCCCCGCCTTCTCTATTCGAGCCACTCCCACTTCTCCTCACTCTCATCATTTCATTCAAACACGCAACCTAACCAAGTTTAACCAAGACTATTTCTCTAGCTCCCTTAGGCTAACTAATTGGAACCCCCTAAAAACACTGCCACTAGACGAAGCCGTTCAATATTTTAATTCTACATTCTTAAATATCCTTAACTCCCAAGCTCCTATGAGAAGAAAAATAATTAAATCTAAACCCACCCCTTGGCTCACAAAAGACACAAAAAAGATTATGCACCAAAGAGACAAATCCTGGAAAGCTTACCTCAAACACAAACTGCCTGATATTTACCTTCAGTTTAAACAACTGAGAAACCTGGCCAAAAAACTAGTCATTAGTGATAAAAAGTCCTACTACATCAAATTACAAGAAAACCATACCAGAAATCCAAAATAATTCTGGAACTACATTAACTCCCTCCTTACACCTGGTACTAAAAACAACCCCTGCCCTGATACCAGCAAATCTGACCCTGAAATTGCCTCACTTTTCAATTCCTTCTTCACTTCTTTCATTGCTGACCTAACCAAGACTTTTAATAACAACCCTCCCACCCACATTAATCTTACTCTCCCTTGCCACCCTCCCATTTTTGAACTCAAACCTGTTCCTACCTACCTAATAAAGAAACTTATCTATAAACTCAAACCTTGCTCAAATGCTCCCGATAACCTCCCTTCCTCCTTCCTAAAGATAGCTTCTGACTCCATTGCCATACCTATCAGCATCCTAATAAACAAGTCTCTGCTTGAATCCTATGTACCCAAACTCTGGCGTTCTGCTTTCATTCATCCACTTCACAAAGGTGGTAAGAACTATAATGTCTCTAATTTTCGTCCCATTGCTATCCTCTCCCCTATTTCCAAAATCCTCGAAAAGTGTATACACCTCCAACTCCTGCCATTCCTTACTGAACATCAACTACTCTCCCCCATCCAACACGGCTTTCGCCCTGGACACAGTACCACCACTGCCCTTCTCTCTTTCCTTCATTGTGTGAACTCTGCATGTGACTCTGGTAATGTAGTCTCAACTGTTCTACTAGATCTATCTAAAGCTTTTGACACCATCTCCCACTTCCTCCTTCTAAACCATCTCTCCAACCTTAACCTTAGCCAAAAGGCTCTTTCCTGGTTCACTAGCTACCTCTCAAACAGAGCCCAAGCTGTGAAATGGGGCCTAGCTACATCTACCTTCCTTCCTTCACCTACCGGAGTACCTCAAGGCTCCATTCTTGGCCCATTATTATTCAATATATTTATTAATGACTTCCATAAAGCCATCTCCAACACCACAATTATTCAATACGCTGATGATTGCACCCTCATCTGCCATGCCACTAATCAAACTGAACTCCAAGCCCTAACCCAAACTGCATTTTCTACCACCGAAAACTGGATGTTCCAAAATCACCTCTCCCTTAATGCCAACAAAACTAAGATCCTCCTCTTCCCACCCTCCAAATCCTCACCACTAGACAAAAACTCCTTTCATATTACCAGCCTTTGCAACTCCGCTATCGAAATAGTAACCTCCACCAAGCTTCTCGGTATATTAATTGATGACAAACTGAAATTCAATCATCATATTCAGCAAACCATCAAAAAAAACACACATAAAACTGGGCTTATTGTACAGAAATAACCACTTTCTGTCTCCTTCCACTAGGCTAACCCTCGCCTCCACTTATCTCCTTCCCTCTCTACTTTACGGCGCTACTCTGCTCACTAATTTGTCATCCTGTCTCTCCTCCAAATTGGAACAATGCTATAACAAAATATCCAAATTTGCTACTAATGCCAAGTCCATCACTCATCACTGCTCTCCCCTCCACTCTCTAAATTGGCTTGAACTCCCCAATCAACTGACCTTTTCCCAACTCGCCAGAGCCCATAAACTACTGTTCCATCCAACTAGCTGTCCTGCTCTTTCCAACATTCTTCTACCCTATAGCCCTCCTAGATCCCTTAGATCTTCTCATCAAAACTTGATCACTGTACAAGAACCCAAGCGCCCAGCTGGCCAAATGCTTTTATCCTTCACCCTTGCTAAAAAATGGAATGCCCTACCCACCTCTGTTAGGTCCTGCCACAACCTAAACAACTTCAAAACATTACTTCATTCCCACCTCTATCTAAATAGAATTTGCAACTGCACTCTTCAACCTACTCCTTTCAAACCATCCTCCTCCTTCTCCCCTGGCTAACTTCCATTTCTCCACTAAACTCTCTTTGTCTCTCTTAAATACTAGCTATATAGGCCACTTCTATATTTCTTACTTGATGAATCAACTGCTAAGTCACCCTAAGCTGGCCTTCTTTTTCTCCTTTTCTCTCCTATATTCCTAGCTCAAGTTATTACCTCCTACTTTCTCTGACCTAAAATATTTTACCTCATTTTTTTTCTTTCTGTGCTGAAACCTAACTAAAAATGTTAATTTTACTATTTTGCCACTAGACTTTTCTATTGTAGGCTGTTTGTAAAATCCTGTTTCATCTATTGTTATATTTTGTCTGAACTCTTTTGTAATCAATATTGTTTGTTGTTTTTGTGGAGCTTTTCTCCCCGGGCCTCCACTGAAAACGGGCCCCAAAGCCCAGTGGACCTCCCCGGTAATCAAACTGAAATAAATAAACTCTTCTTCACTTTCATCTTTAGAGTGGTATAATCTATATATCTGAGGTTGGTAATATTTCTAATCTCAGCATATTTTACCATAAATTGCAGAGAAGATAGTTAAAAGAAGCAGTTAAAATGTAACTTGAATGTCCGTTCATGTACGCAAGGTGTAAAAAAGTGTAAGGCATATATAATTATATCTATCTATCTATCTATCTATCTATCTATCTATCTATCTATCTATCTGTCTATCTATCTATGTATCCATTTATATTTATATATGTACATTCTTATCAGTATTCCAAGGTCTTTGTCAACATAGAAGCATGCTATAGTATTATGAGAATCAGAAAAATAACATCCAAAATGAATTGACCATTCAGTGAGGGCTTACAGATAATTGCTGCTAAAATTAAGTTCTAGCCATTGACTGACAATCTGGGATATCATCTGCTAGGTATTTACACAGGTGAATTGCAGAGAAAAAACACGTTACTTATCAAAGTGCTCCCAACAGAAGACAGGTTAAGTATTTTGTTGTTATCGACTCTTGGTTGCAAAAGCTTAAACGTCTGCATTAGTTGAATTCTCTAAGTCCTTTCAAGTGAATCTTTAATACACAATATGCTGTCTGTCCCTAGTAAACTAGCAAAACATCAGTTCTTCCAGATAGTATCAGGGCCCTTTGCAATTCTTCTGCTGCAGTTACTTGCCATGAAACAGTTTTTCTTTAACAACTTTCAGAGAGCCTGCCTTCCTCATCATTTGCACAACCACCATGTGGGAGAAATCACTGTCATGTGTAAACTTGCTTCCCTTCACCATCAGGGATCTCTGCATTGAATCCTTTTGTTTGGGCAAAAGTCTTAAAGGAGCACTATGATTATAAGCTTGTACTGAATCTTGAAAAATTGCACAGATGTTGGTGGTGTCATTGTATATTGCAGTTTGGCATGTCTCAAGCATTCTGCTTTGTTGAGACGTAGTGAGAATTAAAGTAGAGTGCAAGCAAATTTTATGTTTTTATCGATGTTTGCATTTCTCTCAAACTGAACAACATCAGCAGTAGTATATGCAGAGACTGGGGTATGCAGGAAGAACCTACATATCAGGAAAAAAATTCAAATGGCACAGCCCCATCCCCAGGATTTTTTACTGGTCTGTGCTGCCTTTGTTCAGTAATTTATCGATATGATAATTTCATACAACCTAGATACTGGAGTTACAGTGTTTTGCTTCATGACTAAGGCAGCTAGGATGCTTCATAGTAAATGCAAACTCCAATGTGACAGACAACGATTTTCAACTGCATGGTGCATATTTTGGGGCTAGATGCTTATGTAACCTTTCAGCAGGAATTGGTCCAAATTCCTTTTGAAGGGCTTATAGGCAGTCACTTTTGGAAATAAACTATAAAATCTAAAATCTCTTTCCTCTGTATTTTAGGGCATGTCTACATATTGATTTGATCTTTTCATTCTTTTGTTGATGTCTTCAAGCCTAAAAAATGATAATTGTAGTTGATTAGTTAGACCGTCATGCTGGAACTAAGGTTCTGTTGGTTGTGCTAATCTGTGGTCAGCAATGATGTCAGTTTGGCCTAATGATGACAGAAAAAGGTGGACACTGTTTTATACTGCTGCAATGTATTTTTTTTTAATTCTAACAGAGTGATACGTAGCTGGTGATCACTTTGGTCACTGGATGACATGCTTGCCACTATTAGCTTAGATGGATGAATTTGCCTTCAGATCTCACATGCAGGCTTTGTCAATATTAAATTATCTACATTCGCTTATATAATTTGCTTAATGCATTGTGGTCTTATATATAAGTACTCATTAAGTTTTTAGATAATTAAAAGCCAAATTAGTCTTAATTTGTGATGGTTAACACACAAGGAATACAATGAAGTAGAGATCTTTCTTGGGTGCAGTCTTACAGCCACTTGCCATCATCAAAGTCTTGTTTGTTTTTATTCTTGATGCTAGAAGTTAGTCACTGACTTGGTTAGGGCTACATTTAAGAATGGTTACACTCAACAAATCACCATACCTGGCTGTAATATGAGCAGTTCATAGGTAATAAGTAATTCATGGGTAAATACTAATCTATCAAATTTAATACTATTACAAACCTAGCCAATAACCATGGAGGTCAGAATTAAACATTCTTCTATGTTGAGACCTTAACCATTATGACAACTATCCTGGGCCATTATGACAACTATCCCCCAGGAAAGTCCCAGTAATTGACAAATAAGTCACATGACCTCTTAATCAGCTTGTGGATATATTTGATATTTATCAGCATTCTCAACATATCATTTTGTTTGTCCGCTGCAGTCTGGTTTCACTGTTGAGGTCCTCTCTGATTTCACTGGATGCTCCCTAAATAATTGACATTACTGGAAATATGGTTTAGGACATATATTTTTCCCATCATGTACTTCAAAATTATTTTTGTTTGCAATTTGATATACCCAACCAAACAATCATTAGTGTTGAAATGTTTTACAAAAAGCACACATTAGCAAAAACTCAGCACCATCATGCTAGCTGAAAAATATGTGCTTAAATGGGTTATAGCTGAGGTTACTTTAGATGCAATTATAATATTACATATGAATGTTTTTACCTACCACATATATTAGCGTAGCTGCCTTTGATGTCTTACCTCATAACATCAAGGCATGCTTTAAACAGAATAGTTATGTTATGTGATGATTACAGGCAATTTCAATGTGAACTTATATTCTGAGCAAACTGTACACCGGTACTGAAATACCAAGATGTCATTAATTCAGCTGTGCTGCAGGTGAGCCCTAATTAGAAGTGTAAGACCATCCTCAGGATTTAATAAACTCCGTGTAGGCATAGTGTAGAGCCTACAAGGACTGTTACCGTGTCCATGTACATGGTTCTTTCTTGGCAGTGCGCTGTGCATATTAATCATGGCATGTTGCTGAGGGAGAGCCATGGAACACGGTTATTGAATCAGTATAGGCAGTATGGTACTAACTGTGTCTGAAGATGAGCAACACACCCCCTGCACTGTCCAAACACATTATATCAGTATAATACAGTATTTTTTATATAAAAAGCAGGTGTGTACACTACACCATGGAGTGCAGCAACAGACATGGGCCAGACATCCTAAAAATAGAAAATTGATGTATTTAATTAGTTATGAAAAGGTCAAGTTTAAGCATAGCTGAGCAGGTTTGCATGGTGCGGTGCTCAGAAGTGCTTAAATGTAGCTGAGAGGTATATGTAAAAGTATAGCAGCATTCCACACATCCACATAGCCAAATGGGTAAAGAGACAGCCTTATATGCAATAGGTGTACGGTTTGAATACATGGAAGGGTTATTAAGCATTTCTATTCCAAATACAAATTATGCTAAATATTTTTAAATCCTGAGTTGCTGCACTCACCTAAGCTCTGCTAAGCCCTGCTAAGCCATGCTGAGCACTGTTTAAACAAGATACATTTTAGCAGTGCTTGGTATTGCTTGGCACTGTGCAGCTGTGCTTAGCTGGTTTTCACGCTGCTAAGTATTGCCAGTTTAAGCACTGCTGAGCTAAGCTGTGCTGGTTTGTGCGGTGCTAAGCGATGCACCAGACTTTTAAAAATTGCCCAATGGCATTAAAGGGTGGGTAAACAGGCTATGTTAAATGCAATAGGTGGGAATACTGCAGAATCCATTAGAGGTCAACCTGTGAGGATACTATGGCAGGTGTTGGAGAGGGTGTGCACATTCAGGTTGACTGTTGAGGCATTCTGGAGTCCAGGGTCATGGTTGAACACCTAGTTAAAAACCATGCATACCAGCTGATGCAGGGACATTACCAGGGCTCAGAGTGCAAGGCGGAGGTCTGGAAATGGCTGGCAAGGGACCTTACTAGTGTAACAGGTATCCCCTGCACAGGTGAGCAGGTATGTCACCATCATAATGACCTGAAAAGATGGAAGGGGGATCGCTTGGCACCAGTGTATAAAACTGTATTATTATTACCAAGTCTTATTTTGTTTCCTGGTGAGCTCTAGGCAAATATCAGTCAATCAGTAATCAGCAGTGACTCAATAGCTCAGTTTGTTAAATACTCTATCTGAAGTGCATTTTGGCACGTACAGACTAGGGTTTGAATCCAGTGGCATGTAGTAATAAATATTACTGAATCAGTTATGTAATGATGACAGATTTTCTCTCCACAGGAACTACAGGTAAATGGGTGAGGTAGCCCATATTATGTGTATATAATTGTGTGTATAGATATCACAGACTGTTAAACTTAGTACCAGACATGTGATAATATGGTATGCATTCATTTGTATGAAGGCACATTTCCAAATGGCCGTATATGTGAACCGTTTAGCTGAATTCCGTTACGCCAATGTCACAAAAATATTGAACTTCGACATTCCTGATCCTTGCACTGCTGAAACAAGTGCTACCATAGGTCAAAAAGGGGGTGAGGTTTTGTAATTCAGCGATTCGGTTTTCATGGTTTTTGAACTTCGTGGTTCGCAGTTCGAGGAAGCAGTGTTGCACATGTGGCCACCAAACTTTTGAAGGTAAACCGATAATACTGCATTACATAAAGAAAATGAGTACAAGTTTTAATAAAATGAACTAAAGAAATAAAATGTGTAATCTTGGTATGACTGTATGCCTGGAGTGTATCTGAAATTATGCTGTAGTCACGTGTACATATCCTCTGGAGTCACTGCTATCAGTATCTATCCCCATGCCTGCCAAGCAAGGTATGATGGTTGTTTACTCTTTGTACAGTACACATACATGTCTCTTCAAGTGTCACACTATCACAGAATACAATTACTGTTGTGTAATTCCTCTGTCACTGATGTATCACTGACATGACATATGTCAATACCAAAGTAACAGTACATCAGCCCACAGTAAACCTTGGTAGTTGCATGTCTGCCTGATGTGCAAGTTTTCTGTGTGGTTGTGTACCTGCAGGTGTTACTGCTCGCACCATACTGTCCCATGCGGATAGCTTGAGAGGCATGTACATGCTACAGCAGCTATAGAGCACTTATACACATAAAGAACAGACAGACCTGTAGAGTAGATAGTAGTACTGTTGTCAACTGTATAGCTAATAATGGTATTAATGGACTCACCCCCCCACCCCTTATCTTCATATATGTTTATTATTGTTATTCATTGGTTATGGTTTACTATTAATATATTTTCTGCAATAAATGTTAATTTGGCCATGTGTTTTATTATTATGTATTACAATGGTTGCATACTAGCATATCTTGTTTAATTACCTATGTTGTTGGCCTTATGCTGTAACTGTTACTGTCATCCTGTTACTATACTGACTGTTACTTTATTTATTGGTGTGTTCCTTATAATATGCATTGAACTTTGATTGGGTTATTTCCAGTGTTCTGGCATGCTGTTATTAAGAACAAAAGGTTTTCTTCATAACTAATCTATACACATTGCTATACCACTATCACCACAGCATGACAGGGTAGGTCGGTTCCTGCTGATTCACCTACCGTATCTCAGCTGGCCATTGCACCGGGAACCAGTGCATCTGGGACCCAGGCTGGTGGTGCCACCTGTGGTGGCCTTGCACCACCTTTGGTTGGAACCACCTCAGGGGATGGGGCCTGTCCCCCCAGGAGTGGTGGTTGAGGTAAGGTAGTCACCCAGGAACAACGGCCAGCTATGGTGCGCAGGATTGTTCATAGGAGCTATGAACAATGCTTGCACCAGACTGAGGGCAGACTCGACAACCTGGTGGGCCTTGTAGCCCAGATGCCCAACCTCCAGTACAGCCACCTTCAGGCCAGTTAATGAGCAGTGTTGACTGCCCATGGGTGGGGATCTCAGCCATGCTGATGCCATCTGGTGCCATCTGGAGGCAAATGCTTCTCAGATTCCAAAACACCCTCCTGTCCAAGGTGTTTACCCCCTCATGTTTCACACACCACCCTTTCTGCTGTCTTGTCTGTCTGCAATTGCATCTTCTCCTACCAAACTTATCTCCCTACATGTACCTACAGTCCTTCCCCAACATTCCAGTCTCCAAAAAAAAAATGCGTATTTGTCTCACAAAAAATCATCCCATACATAGCTCTCCATTTCACACATGTGCCCAGTGAATACAACAATTTTGGTCCATTTGGCTTGATAACACATTTATGTTCTCCTCACCCGTCTCTCTGGGTTTGAGAGTCCAAATTCATCCACAAATTATGTCAAACTGCACAGCTGTTGCTATACAAGGACTGGAAAGCTATGGTCCTTTCCTACACATCCCTACCTGCCTTTCAGTATGTTTTTCCCACTGCTTTCCCCCATTTCACCAGTGTCCTATCACCCCCTTTTTTTTTCTTTATATTCTTTAGCACAAGTTTGCTCAGAGTGGCCTAACAACATGCTTAAAGGTGCCTTAATGGTCTTGTGTGTTTCTGGCACTGTTAGACACATCTGCAGAATAATAACCCCTGCCACATCTCGAACCCAGGACCCTGTCAACTACAGCATAGTGCATTAGCCCACTAGGCCACTCAGGTCTTAATGAAAAGAGGCGTTTCCAGCAAAATATACTGATTGCCACTGACAGATTGCAAATACATCTAATGGGAAAAATGGGAGTTCCCTGGAACTCTGATTCAAAAAGTACACTAGCACATAGCCAAATAAATAATGACTGTATGTCAGGCCTGGGATTGGAGTTAAATGTACCCTTTTAGCAGCAACATCTTTAAACACACCTGCTAACGTAGCAATGGCAAGTTCATGTGTACAACTGGGACCCTGCTGTACAACAACTGCCTTTGAAAGCCATGCACATAATGATGGATGCAGGCAATGTGTCACAGACTGTATGTATGCATATATATTTTGCAAATACACCTATTGCAACACTGATGCAGTATCTCAGTCTGTTAAATGCCTTTCTTGTAGCACATTTTGCCACCTACAGTGCTGGGTTCGAACACAGTGTGCTGCACATCAATTACATTCTTGTGAACACAGCAAGTAATGACTGAGTCATGCAACTTTAACCCACACAGGTTGCTGCTACTGAATGAACTACTACCCATGTTTTCAAGTCAAAGGCCTGTAGGTAAAGACACACTGCACATATTCATAAAGCCGAACTATGCCACCTACTACTCTGTGATTAGCACTGTTACATACAGATGTACCTTAAGCAAATGCCTTCATTGGACTGTAAATGGTATCCTTACCCTAGCTCTGCTGTGATGACAGAGTTGACACTGCTGCCTCAGTTACTCATACAGCTTGCTATCCACCAAAGAGTTCACACTCTCCCCTATGTGTCCTAGTCTGCAGCAGAAGCTGCAGCCTGGAACAGATACAGCTGTATCTTAAGCTAGCTGCTATAGACCTACCATACCTCATGCCCCCCCTAGAACAAGTGATTCAGACAAACCCATACATAAAGAGTGTGGACAAAGGTCCAGTGACAGGGACATGTATCACAATTTGCCCCTACAAAGATAGTGAAATGATAGAATAGCAGCACTGCATCAGCATGCATATTCTGACAGGCATGACATCTGACACCCACGTCTCCCTCTCCTTACTGACCACAACCCGCAATGTTTACCACTGAACTGCCAGATAATCACTATGTCATGGGACAATGGCCAAACATATCATGCAAATCTGTGGACATATCTCAGAAATCTCAACAGTGGACAGTATTTGCACCTACCCTCTGTGATGCTGTAGTCTCCACACCTCACTAATGTCTCAAAGACTAAGAAAGGGGCCAAGCCCTATAATGAAGGCCTGAAATTTGCACTGTTGTGCCATTTCATTGGCTAATAGAATCATAGGACCATAAATGATTACTTGGCTAATGGCTCTGGGGCCCTTATAAGCCTATCCAAGAATTTATCTCCAAAAAAGAAACCACAATCAGCACCTGTCACCCCTGTCAATGAGGGATACAAGTGGAACCCCTGGGACATATTTGTGGTTGCCCATCCACTCATCAAGGTTGCACTTGAAGAGGGTCAGCAATGTACTTTCTTTGATGTGTATGGGGAGTCAATTCCAGAGATGGGGCACCCTCTGGAGACAAGCCTGTCTCTCCAGCAGGTTTTGTTAATGGCACATATTAGATTTAAGCCTTTCAATTGGGTACTACACGAGGAGTCACAGACTTACAGATATGGAGCATCTCTTGGTTCTGAGACTGCCTTGTAGGTGAGACACAGATCACCTCTGAGAAATCTGTACAATGGATGTTGGAGGCCATGAATTCTCTTTGTGAGGTATTCCTGTGGCCTTTCCAGTTGGTGCAGGTGTTTGGAGAGGTACATACCAAACGGGGCATTGTACTCAATTATTGGCCTAATGAGGGAGGAGTAGAAAGGGGTAATAACCTCCTTTTATCTGTATGTAATCCCTTTACTTATGAGATCAACCAAGTAAAAGGCTTTTCTGACCACTGCCTCTACATGATAGTTAAATGTGAGATTGTTGTCAACTTGTGTACCCTGGTCTCTCACCACAGGCTGTGTGCTTAGGGGGTTGCCACTCATGTGGTATTCATAGGGGCCATGTTTTTGCCAAATGGTATGATAATACATTTTTTGTGCATTTAACTTAAGGTCATGACTTTGGCACCAGTCATCTGTTGCTGCAAGACCCTCTTGAAGTATGCTAACATCATTTGAGGAGGCAATGACAGCATCCAACTTACAGTTGTCTGCAAACTTGGTCAGCCACAGGCCTTTTATCTTTGCCTGGACCTCTGAGAAGTAGTTGCCAAACAATAGGGGTCCGAGTACAGATCCCTGGGGGACACCACTAGTGACAGGTCTGCTATAGGAGCTAGTGGCACCTATTTTGACCTTGTGGGTTTTATCAGTGACCTGATGAGGTAGGGATGTATGCCAAGTTCTGTTAGCTTTTCGATGATGCCAGAGTGAGGGATTGTATCAAAGGTGCTGGCCAAGTTAAGGTAAGCTGTGTGTACTGACTTTCCCTCATCCATTGCCTTGGTAATAGTCTCAAAAAAGTCAATCAGGCTCAACAGACAAGATCTGCCCTTGAAAAATCTGAGCTGGGAGGGGTTAAGTGCTTGGAGATTGCCTATGTCCTTGTTTATGAGATCCATAATAATACGCTCCATGGTCTTACAGATCAGACTTGTCAGCCTAATGGGGTAATAGTTTCTAGGGTCAGTAGTGGCACCACCTTTATGCAAAGAGATGACAATGGCAGTTTTCCACTCTGCTGGAATGAAGCCTGCACTTAGGCTATGGTTGAATAGGGTCCTCAATGGCAAGGCTAGTTCTTGCTGGAGAAGTTGCAAAATACAACCTGCTTGGGATACTATCAGGTCCCATGGAAGCTGTGTTCTATGCCTTAGATTGGGTCTTTAATACCCGATCTACAGAGATGTGAGGTGTGGGGCAAGTATCAGGGATATCAAATGGGCCTTTGGGGAGACGGGGGGGTGAGGTTTGCACTGAACCTATTTGCTAGCATGTTGGCAATGTCAACAGGATTAATGTAAGTGGCACTGTTAAGAACTACTTTAGAACAAACCTGGGCTTTGCCATGGAGGTTTCTGATGTAACTGAAAAAGACTTTGTGGCTAGCCTCTGTTTTGGAGGCTAGTTTCAATTCATAACTGGCTTTGTAGATTTTCACTAGTGATCTAATTTGCGGCTAAGGAGGGAGTTTTTCCAATTGGGAATGTGTGCCTTTTTACCCTTGGACAACAGTTTTTTTCCTTTTGTTGTAAAGCTTGTTGACAGAGGATGTCTGCCACATAGGGTTGTGTTTCCTTGAGGAGCAGGTTTTAGTTCTTTTGGGTATGGCTGAGTCCATGCAGTTGTACAGGTGCTTGCATATTGCACTGGCATACTTTTCAGCATATTTGTCTGCATCATCTGTAGGGGTGGTGGTGTGAAGCTATGGATACCCTCCCTTAGAAGGTTGCAGTCAGTTTTTGAAAAGATTTTTAGTCTGGTTATGGCTGTGGGGGTAGATGGGATTGACACTTCGAATGAGACAGTCCAATGGTCTGATCTCACCAGGGAAGAACTCACTTAATGAGAGTGCGACTCAGCTGTTTTAGATGCAATTAGCATGTCTGAGCTACTGATTTGTGCATAGGCAATTACCTGTTAATGAGCATTACCTTTAAAATGCAATCAACTGCCTATGGGTAACAGGTCTGTATGTTGTCTTGCTCACACAGACAACAGATTTGCAAGCTATTTGCAGAGGAACACTTCAAAAAAGGTGCACTTCACTCTACAAAGTATGTAGTAGATGTCCCCATATACTGGGATGCAAATGGGAGGATGGAGGTTTGGGGAATAGGGATTACAACAGTAGGTCTGTCATATATCTATGGTATTGACATGTTGCTGATACTCTGCTCTCCAACAGCTGCAGGCATACCTCTCAACTGACCCTGCTTTGAGACAAATCCCAGATCTGCCCTTGCTACTTCCTCCTACAATGGTTGGCTGTTTTAGGAAAGCTAGTGGAATCTGTGTTAGATATAGTGACACTATGTAAGGGAGTACACTCCTGTAACATCAAATGATGAACTGTCATTCACAACCTCTCAGTCTTTCAATGCCACACATAAATAATGCTGGCATTGTACAGGTGTTCCTGTCTGTCCCCAATGTACCCTGGCTACGTCACTGTTTTGCTAGCATTCATCCATCATTGGTTGTGAGCTATGGCTAGCATAACTGTCAACTCCCTAGAGCAGGGATTTGGTCATAGCCATAAATAATGGGGGGGGGCAGGCCCAACCTCAATGACAGGGGATACATCTTGGCCATACAACATAATACTATGACTACACTAACATATATCCCTGTAGCATACATGTTTTCTGAGCAGTCTGGCATGTGACAGCCAGATTCCCGATTGTCCATCAACAACCTTCAATGAATGGCAAACCATTTGTCAGACATTCACATGTTTGTGCCAAAAGGAACACATTCATAAGGCACACATTCACAGTTCACAAACATCTGTGTAGTGGGCAGGTTGGATGCTTACAGGGAACATATACTACAGCAAGTTTGCATTGCTGTCTGCCATTGCGGCTCACTGCTGTTGCTGGACTGTCCCCATATAGTTGTTGTAATATCACACAGCTATTTGTCTGACAGTGGCTGTATGACATAGTAGTGGGAGCTTGTCCATGGGGACACACCACAGTAGACTGCAGTGATGAGTGTAGAGACATAGTGCAAAATCTGTCATGGCACACAGGGACATACCCAGTATTGCTACTATCTTGGTGACAGCCACATATCTAGTGTGTTAGACTGTGACGTATGATGTGTGAAGGAGCGGTGGATAGTGCAGGCCGTATTGGTTGTGCAGGGCCTGCACATAGTGGATGTCCATGTATCTGGTCCTGTAATGTGTCCCACTCTTGTTGTCTTTCAGGAACAATGTATTGCAGGAGGCATTCCCCCATTCACAGCTGCTGAAAATGCTGTCATCCTGGATGGCCTCAGACTGCATCATCACATTCTGCTTTCAAGGGTTCACCAACATCATGACCAGCATGCAGCATTGTGGAGTGACCTTGTCAGGGTAGTTAACCAAAGTGGACATCAGGACATGACCTACAAGCAGGTCCAACACAGGGCCACAGACATGCTCAATGCTGCACATCAAAGAACAGCTGCTGTGGTCAGGGATCATGCTGCCACTGGTGGAGGGCCTGCAAAGAACAACCACTCGCAGCCACAGAGGAATTCCTGGAAAACCTAGAATCAACCACCACCTAACAGGCATACATTATCCCATACATCCTGGAGGTGTGTGCCACAGCATCCACATCAGAGTTGCGTCCCAGTAAGCTTACTTTGTTCACCAGTGTAATACTGCATTAGCCATTGTGTCAGGCTCTGCATACCAGTACATGGGGATCAGATCTATCTGCATTTGATAGAGGGTTGTTTTAGTGCACAGTTGTGCACACATACTCAGAATTTTAGCACTGTAAGCAGTATCACATTAGCTACTGTACATTTGAATATATAAACATATTGCTCTCTAACAGTGCAACATTTGGTATTGCTGACAATCTCTCTCCCTCACATTTTCATAGGTATGTCAGTTGTGGTCAGTGCCTGTGGTCCTGTACCTGCTAAGTGTGATACCATTGTTTTGCTGCTTATATATACCATATGAAGGTTAAGGACTGCCATTTAGCCCAAGACACAACTGTTATGTTTAGCCAGAGTGGAATAGTAGTATGTTCCATATTGGAGCAGTTGACTACATAGATAATCACAGCTGTGTATGTGCACAAACAGTAACATGTTTGCAGTTTAGTCATGAAGACATATGCAGCCTGCTATACAGGAGTCAATGACTCCAGGATGCCAGTTCACTCACTATAAGAAGATGGTACATATCTGCGGCAGTGATACTACAGCAGGCATATCATTCTCAGGATAGGTGTACTGGGTGTTATGTGTAGTCCCATCACATACACTGCCATATTGCATACCCCACAGGTGTATTGTACTGGCAACGGTCACTGAATGTAGCAGAAGTGCATGTTAGAAAGGACCTGTCTTGCCTGTGTATGTTGTTGTGTGTTGTGCATCGTGCATGAGATCAGTGATGACAAGATGTGTGACTGGTAATGCAGTTGTGGTGCCTCCTCTGTATGAGTCTACCATACATAATAGTGCAGGTAATAATGTACTGATTTTGTCTTCCTCCTTACAGGTGAATGGGGGTTTTGGTCTGTCCCCCTCACAACCTGATGTCAGTGTCCCATTGGGGTCTGATGATGATGGAAGCCATAGTGAGGCACAGGTGAGGTTGTTGGGGGCTGAATCTGTCCCAGAGGTTGACCTCCCTTTTCTGCCCCCATTGTCCCAGCACACAGTTAGTATGCCCACACATACCCAGTCCCCAGAGGCCACAGATACTGGACAGTCACATAGAGTTGACATTGAAGAGGACAGTGTGACAACTATGGCATCAGTGAGTGTAGATATTGGCCATAGCCAGACAGGTGAGGTTCCACACAGGCAGATTGACAGGGGTGCTCAAAGGGGAACTGCTGTCAGCCCATCTCCTGCCACAGGTGTCACATCATGGGTCACTCACCACATGTTTAGGGCCATCATGGAGGCACAGGCATGTACGGTACACAACACTAGATGGATGCTCATGGTCATGGATGCAGCGCAGTCTGACATTTGTGAATGTCTCCACAGCATTGATGATGCTATGGATCATTTCACTGATGTAGTGGACAGATGGTAGGCTGAGACAGTGTCTGTCTTTGCCCACACATTATGCTGGAACATCTGGTTGGGGTATGGAATCGGGCACATGGAAGTAAGTCAGCACCATCATCTGCTGAGAGACCATGTGTCCATACACATGCGTGCTCCAGTAGTGATAGTACTTCCAGAGCTACAGTGGGGAATGTGCTGTCCACACCAGATGTCAGGCCATGTAGTCCTGGGTGGTCTCATGGGGGATATGGGCCCAGCAAACAGCAGTCACCATCAGGTACTAGCACAGCATCTAACTTTGGACATGGTGGTGCCATTGC
>NC_056741.1:934152768-934252768 GCF_019279795.1 Protopterus annectens | reverse complement strand
TTTAACTACCCCACCATTAACTGGGAAAACTACTCACATACCAACTCTTTTGCTCAATGTTTTCTGGAATTCATAAATTCCAATGCCTTGGATCAACTTATCCACACCCCCACCAGGGGCAGCCATACCCTATACCTGGTCATTACCAACATGGGTGAACAGTGTTCCACACCAGAGGTCAATTCCTTGTTGATCAGATCTGACCACAAGCTAATCACCCTAGACATCCACATCCCACTCCCCATTAGGGAAACCACCATAAAACATTTCTCCAATGCCAACTTCACGCTTCTTAAGAAAGAAGTGGAAACTTCATGACACCCATGCAGACCAACAATAGAGGTACGACACAAATGCACTTTATAAGCACATACAAGAGTGCATGGATCATGCTATCCTTAACAGAACCAAGATTGCTATCCTCCAAAAAAAGGAAGCCAGTCTGGTGGTCCCCTGCCATAAACAAACTCTACAACAGAAGAAGGAAAATGCTGTAAAAAAAGAGTAAAATCCCATGATTGGAGGAACTTCTGGTCAGGCTCAGTAAGAAGCTGAGATCCCTCATAAAATCCTCCAAAGTTAGTTACGAAAACAGAATCGCCACTGTTTCTAATGACAACTACAAGCATTCTATAGCTATATACAGAATCTCATTGGCAACACTCAGATCTGCTCTGAGTTATAGCATAATTGCATTAAATATACAGAACCAACTGATATTGCCAATAACCTGGCAGATAGGTTCAGTGCTAACTTTACCCCCTCTCACCCCCTAAAGAGCCCATCTCTATACTGGAAGAATGCAAAGTTCCTTTAATCATGGCTGCACAGGTAAAAAACACATTTTCCAAAGCCAAGGACATAGCATCCATGGGACCTGACAAAATCCCAGGCTGCATTCTACAGGAAGTACAGAACAAACTGGCACCCCACCTAAGTACCAAGTTCAGTCATAGCCTCACCTCAGGCTTTGTGCCCACTGAAAGGCACACAGCGATGGTTATCCCACTCCACAAAGGGGGATCCACCATGGACCCAGGGAACTACCACCCCATTAGCCTGATGAGCCTGTTCTGCAAGGCTATGGAATGTATGATCATGGAACTTATAAACAAAGACATTGGTAATCTCCAAACTCTGGACCCCAATCAGTTCGGGTTTGTAAAAGGAAGATCATGTCTCCTAAACCGATAGACTTCTTTGAAGCAGTCACCAAAACCATAGATGAAGGTAAGGTGGCTCATACAGCCTATCTAGATCTCTCCAAGGCTTTTGACACCATCCCACACTCTGAAATAATAGATAAACTCATTAAACTAGGTATAAATCCCTATGTCACAAGATAGGTTGCCAAATGGCTCACTGACAGAACCCACACTGCGAAAATAGCAGACTCCAAATCCGACTTCAGACCAGTGACAAGTTGAGTACCACAGGGTTCTTTCCTGGGTCCTCTCCTGTTTGGTATTTTCTTCTCTGAAGTACAGGCTAACACAGAAGGTCTTTGGCTAATGAATTTCACAGATGACTGCAATCTAGGAGCCATAATCAAAACTCCTAATGATGTGGACTTCCTACAAAAGGGCGTCACTGAGACAGATGCCTGGTGTCAAAGCCATAGCCTTAAGCTCAATGCCAAAAAGTGCTTTGTCATCCCTTTTGGTAAAAACTCTGTACCCATGAACTACCGCATAGGCGGTAGTCTACTTAACACTGAAAGTGTGATAAGAGACCTTGGGACACAGGTGGACAGTAGTCTCTCCTTTGATAATCACATCACCACAGTAGTCAGGAAATCTTCTAAGTGGCACACCTCATCACAAAAAGGTTTCTCATCCAGGAAAAAAAGAGGTTATTGTTCCCCTCTACTCATCACTCATTAGACCCATTATAGAGTACAATGCCCCCTTTTGGTATGTACCTCACAAGACATCTACAACAACTGGAAAGGCCACAGAAATACCTCACAAAGAGGATTACCGGCCTCAAACATATGCCTGATGCAGACCATCTCAAAAAACTCCAGCTTTACTCCGTCACATATCGCCTACTCAGAGGCAATCTCTGCCTAACATACAAAGCTATGTCAAACGCAGAGCTATTGGACATGCTCCACTTAAAGAAATCCCAGTCCCTCTGAGTTACATTCTTTAGGGACCTAAACCTTGTCACCACAAGAAACAGAACATGCTGGATGGATAACTTCCTGTCCCAGAGACTTCCCATACTCTGAAACAAACTACCTATCTATATCAAACAAAGCTCCTCATTAGCACTGTTCAAGAAAAATCTTGATGAGTGGATGGGAAATAGGAACTTCACCCCGGGGATCACTTCTGTGGCTCTGCTCGACAGGGGCACAGGAAAATAATTTTCTTGGGTGGCAAAAGCCAGGGTACCTTTTTGGCTAGGCTTATATAAGCCCTAGGGCCAATAGCCTAGTACCTACCTATGAACCTATGAACTGGGCACTGCCCCTGCTTGTGTAAGTGTCATAAACAGTTTTTCGCTTAGCATGTACAGTTGCCATGCAGCATGTATTAATGAGCATACAATCTCATTTTGGGAATATAATATTTGGACTGAACAAAAATGAACCATAGGAATTCACAGGGTTACTGGCATAAGACAGTGACTCAGGTGGCATATATTTTCTGTGCAAGTTAAAGGCAAAAAGGATTAAGAGGTTAGGTAGCTGTATGATGCAAACACAGACTATGTTTTACTAAGTCAACTGTGGGTCTTTGTAACAGTAACATTTTCAGGCATTGTAATGTTGCCGGACTTACAACACAATGTCAGATAGTGTAACAAGGAACACATGACTTCAGTATAACACAAAAATGTATTAAGTCAGTTAGAAAATAGGGATAGAATGGATGAACTTGAAGTTTAAAAATTCTAAAATAAAGAATTCCAAGACTGAAATTTAAAAATTGTGTGGGCAATTATTTTAAATCAAGTGGCACAGCAAGGTTAAGGTAAGAATAACAATGCACAGGGCACATGTGTCCATGCACCATATAAAGAATATGTTATTGCAGCCTTGGAATTTAATGTTTCAGAATTCTGAGTTCTGAAACAGCATGCTATATCCAGTCACAGAAATTAAAACAGGGATACAGATGGATTATAAAGAGTGTGAAATCCGACTCAGGCAATTAGGGCACAAGCATTCAAGGGGTGCAAAGGCCTTTGGACTAGGGAACATGGGCAGTACAGATTGCAACATGTAGGTTATGCATAGATAAGAATATGAATGATAAACTGGCCTTTGGAATGTATTTTTAAAGAGACACAGAGGTACTGAGATTCACACACAATTACCATGGGGGATGGTGGGTAATTAATAGTTTGATATGCAGCAATGTTTTAGACCCCATTAAGCAATGGCTGATGCTGATTGCACATTATATTACTATTTAAAGAGCACACAGGCTCTGTGCCTGAAATACAAATATTTTAGACTTAATAAAAGTCAAAGTACACTGAGGTTCTTCTCAAAGAACCCTAATGAGTCAAGTCTAGTTTTTGGTTCTATGTCACATGAAGGAGGAAAGGTTTTTCAAATCCCACCTGTAAGCAGGAGTTAAATGTCACAACAGAATCCTTACTGTGATTTTCTGTGAGGGGTCACCCTCTACATCTCAATGCAGGAGGCTCTATATCCCACATCCCTTTTTTAATATTATTCAAAGTTGCTGCAGTTTTGGGAAATGGAAACCCTGCAGTGACCTCCATCAAAAGTAATGCATTTCTGTGCTTCAAAATAATTGTATATTTAAGTGTCAGCTACATAATCAACTAAATCAAGATTTTCATACTACTTAAAAGAGACAAACATGCACATCCTTGCCTCTTTATTTTCTAGTATACATTATCAATCACAATGAATCTCTGAATGATAGACATATCACAACAGGTCCTTGTATTATTATAAACATAGTTGTTCATGAGACCCTTCAATGCAATATTCTACCTATATTAATCATTGTTTACTATTTCCCATATTTGTTGTCTTCCATGTATATTCATTTATTTACTTAAAAGAGAGGAAGGACTGACCCAAGATAAACCTCTTCAATTATTCTGAGACAACAGCACCAAACTACAGACAAAATGCAATAAATATTATTCAAAACCACAAGTTGATGCAAGAATCAGTTAACATTCTACAATATCAGTACACCAAGAAGAGTTAGTAGCATGCCTTAAGGAAATGAAAACATTAGCTAAGATCATAATACCACATACAGTCAGTGAAGTCTACTGAATTCGTAACCAGTCTGGAAAAATAACCTATGACACACAGCAGTAAGACCATAATTCATGAGTTATCAAATTACTTGAATAACATTTTTTTTCCAACTTGTATTTTCTTTGTGCAGAGCACAGATGCCCTTCATATGTAACTTAACCCAGAATTATTGGTTCACCCATGTGCCAGTTAGAATGCTACTAGTTTAGTTACAACATCCTGCGCTGCATGTTTGTTGGCATGATTGGTAAATGGTTTTGTGGTCTGAAGGATCATCATCCTGTTTTGTGGTTTATGATTTACAAATGCTCTTCAGCTATCAGATAACTGACTGCAGTACTTTCAGTAGCCATTAGGCACGTGGTCTTGGAACAGGAGATGCATTCATATATAACAAGCAATTATTAGATAAAAACGGATTTTTTAATTTATTCCTTCATACTGTAGTACCTGTATATTCCTTGCAAATTCCACCATTGTAGCAGCAGCTTCTAACCCAATTCCACCATTGTAGCAGCAGCTTCTAATCCTTGCAGCGAGAGAGCACCAAATACAAATCCCCTTCCCGGGAGCCAAAAGGTGCGATCCATCCATGTATGTGACTGCAGACATTGTAGTCCGATCTCCTTCCAGTCTATGCGGCTATAAACCGCATAGACTTCTGGCCATCTGTACACTGATGCCTTCTCATTGTAATCCAGACTGGTTAAATGACAGTCTGGATAGGAACTCGAACTCGCTTAGCGCACACGTGCAGTTCCGGGATTCGGGGATTGCAGCTGATTATTTTATAATTCTGTTTTTACAGCATTTTACAGCTGGGGGTGTTGCAGTCCTGCAGTCCAATAGCCCAAGCCACCCCTGTGTGACTGTCAGTACTTACAAGGTGACTCCAGGCCAGACCTACCTGTACTCTAGTCAGGGATTTTCTATGCTGCAGACCATTGGCTGCCACACCTATTTCCACACTCCAGCACCTCTCTGATATTTTGTCCAAGGTATTCTCAGGCTGTTTGCTGATCGTAATATGTGACTCATACCTATCAACTGTAGGGATTTGCACAGAATGTCCAGATATTTGCCTCACATCTTTGGTCCGTGTTATATAACATTGTGGTTTTCTGGTGCATTAGTGGCAAATCATTAAAGATTGACATTAGGAAATAATGTCAGACATTTGAGATTCAGAATGCAGACACTTCAGGAGATTCATGGTAATGCAACACCTGCTAGTCTATGAATTATTTACCTTTGTAAGTGCAATGTTTAACAATTGCCTCTATTTCTGGGCCTTTGTCACACTGATATTCATGGATTTGGCCAGATTTATTGCAGTAAGAGTTTGAGAGGTTTGATGTAACTCTGGTACATGCTGTAATATCACATACAGGGTGACGGTTTTCATACCTCTCCCTGTACATTTTGCAGACTGTCTGGCCTGTTGCCCCATATGTCTTCTCTGTTCCTCATACAGTTGTGGTTTTCCGGTACTATACTGGACAATGCAGTCACTGAAGTATTGTAACTATTGAGCCATTTAAGTGATGACCTTTACATCCTGCAGCTAATCTGACCTGTACTTTCTAGGTTACTCAGAGCATGTATAATGTCTCTCTGTAGGTTTGGCCCTCTGTCCCCTCATTTTCTCTGGCTTTGTCCAGCTGTCTTGCAGTAACCGATTGCAGTGTTCTGACAGTCTTAACACAGATGCATAAGTTGTAGATGCTGGCAGCTTCGAACCATCAACATCTTCACCCATGCTAATGTCCTTAGCCCAGTGAGCCACACCAGCAACCAGGGAGAGAGGTTTAATTCCTCACACTATCAACAGCATACACACATACACTGACCCCTGCATTTTGTTGGTAAAATATGTGGCCAGGTTGTATAAAACAGTCGTGGAAATATGTGGTCTGCTGATATATCCTTTCAAACATACTCTATTACTGCAGCTGTATGGGAACACAGATGTGTTGGGGTAGGGGACTTTGGCATTGACAGTCGTGCGTCTGTCCTATGACCCCACAGTTTGGCATTTCCTTGTACAATGCAGTGGTGTTTCTAGCCCTGTGGCCTATTACATATTATGAGGCAGTCAGTATTGGACAGAGTACCTGTTGTCCCAAGTGGATGTTAGATCTATGCCCAGTAGCCTAGTCTATTCCCTTGCTTACACCCAGCAGGACCATACATATGTACCATAGTCTAGTACGCCGTACATGTATTGTAAATGAGAATGCCTTACCTTGCAAATGCAGTGGTTGATATACCTGTGTTTCAGGGCTGACTCTGTCTGATGCACGCAGTACACAGCCAGAGGTACACCTGGTGTCAGATGCCTGGCATCAGTTTTAATATATGTATGTTAGTTGAAGTGAAGCGTCAGTCCCTAGGGCCCTAGGTTGTCAGTACATATGCTATGAAGTGACTCTTTGCCAAGGCCAAGGAAACCGAGCATGCCTACGTCTGCCTACAGGGAGCACCTCATGGGGTTCCTCCTCCAGGTTTCCCTGTGATGTGGCTGTGGGGACCTAGGCTGTGGTGGGGGGCTGTGTATCCCTTTAGTTTGCTGATCCTGCTGCACCTGTTTCTGCAGGATCATATTGTGTAGCATGGCACACACTGTGAACATCTGTGCACATGTGGCCGAAGAGTACTGCAGGGCTCCACCAGATATATCGAGCACCAGAACTGTGATTTGACCAACCCAAACACACACCCAATTATGTTCCTAGTTTGTGCGTGTGCCTCATTATAGCATTCTTTGGTGGGTGTGTGTGCATTTCTGATGGGTGTCATCATCCATGGTGGAGAACGGGACTTTGAATGAAGAATAGTCTAGGAATTCAGGATGGCTGAGGAAATGTGGCTGCCTTAAACATAGGGTAGTCTTATCCTCGGAGGCCTTGCCTCTTTGCCCACTTAGCCTAATGGTGTCATGTCATCAGGGTGGAAGAGCAGTGCCAAGAAAAATGGATGCAGAGAATAACAGTGCTGCCTCCTGTCCTCCCCAGGTGCTACTTTCTACTTCCTCTTCCTGATTCACTGGGTGGTCACATGCAGATAGTAATGAGCTAATGCCATACTTCACTTCCCCTTCGCTCTCCTCTAACATTCACTGAATAGGGTGGGATCAAACCAGGCATGGAGGGACAGATCATTAGGAGTGCCTGAAATCTGATGGTCAAGCTGCACTACCAAGACCCCCCCCCAATAATGCTCAGGACTTGATTTTTGATATTGTATGTCTCTTGTTATGCTATACTATGGCAGCCTGATATGTTTGGGGTGCACAGGTATCAGATTTAAGCATTATTTTCCTGAATGTGAGGAGAAATGTGAGTAAGCAAGTGATCTTGTTTGCATTATATTTGCAATCAGTTGTTCCCTGATATGCCTAATAACATGACTATGTTTAAAGTTTTACAATGACATAATGATATGAATAGCAGTCAATCCTGAAAGAATACATTACTTAACATTTAATCTAGCTGTAAACATTCATAAGAAGCTGCTACTTATCATACAATAATAAAATAAGATTAGTATCAAGTAAATGTAAATTAACTAAGTTAACACTCATTATGCAAAATGTATTTCTCAGTAATACCCCCTTGGAAATGTGAACTAAAGTGTGGATTCCTAATATGTAATGTTTATGCTGGATTCATGAAAATCTGAACCATAATATATAAAGGGCTCAGGGAAAATTTTGTTTTAAAAAGGACATCTTCCATCTTCCTGTCAATTTATTTTTACTTGCACGTGAAGCACATTTTTTCTGAAAGTTTTGAAATTTTGTCTATATTTTATTAATGTATAAAACAGTCTTATTTTCAGATTATCACTACTGCACTATTAAATACAACTCATATTTGTTTTTTTTTAAGAAATACAGAAAGTTAACTGAATTAGGTGATTTAGTTTATGTAATTTAAAAATTATTTTTATGACAGTTTGGAAATATTATGTAACATTAAAATGAATTTTGCAAACTCATTTCAGAATTAGGCCATGGAAAACAGGGAGAACATTTTATGATTTTGTAGTCTGAAGGAGACTATTACATCACATGTTGCATTACATAATTATAAATTTTAATGTGTGCATCTTTCTGTCTTTTATTTTCCTTTCAGACACATCTGGACTGCAAACTGAAAATGAAAATGGTACAAAAGAAAATATTTACATTTCAAATACTAGGTGATGTGATTGTAGTAATATGAATATGTTGTTAGTAATGAGTTTGTAGTAATACTAATATGTGGATAGCAGCTCTCAGTTTTGCCAAGGGTTTGTAGGAACAATGAAAATGTTTCATGCTTTCCCTTCTGATAAGAAATTGCTAAATTATGAATGTCATTGCAGAAAATGGATCAGGAAATAAATTATATATATGTATTTATGCAATATATATATATATATATATATATATATATATATATATATATATATATATATACATATATGTGTGTGTGCGTGTATGTATATGTGTGTATACACACACACACACACACACACACACACACACATGCACACATACATATATATATATATATATATATATATATATATATATATATATATATATACACAGACTTTTATCATGCTAAATTTACAGTATGCTTGCAATAAGCTCAATTATTGCTTGCATACATTGTGCAAACTCATGATTATACAATATACCCACACTCCCCAGAGAGGACACCATAATCAGTTTACATTATCCAGCTCATTCTAGTAAGTTCACATCAAAATACAGTTTACATTATCCAGGTCATTCTAATAAGTTCACATCAGAATACACTGTTTATAATGTTGTTGTTTGCCTTTTTGGCTTTTCCTGGTTAGGGGTCGCCACAGTGGAACTCCGGTCCGTTAATGATTGGCAGTCAATTTTTTTTTTTATGGTGCTGAGTTGTCAGCCTGACGCCCAACCTTCAGAGAAGGCACGCCCATTCACACATGTCTTTCGGAGTTCACTCAACCGTGGGGAGGACATACAGAATCCACACAGAAGGCACTCCAGCCGAGAATCGAACAGGAGAACCTCTTACTGTGAGGTAATGATGCTACCACTGTACCACCACTGATATAAAATACACAGTTTGTAATATTTTATAGATATTCATACCCCACATGATGAGTATGCAAATATCACTATTTTTGTACTATCATACAAAGAGTGTCCTCTTGCTTTAACTTCTACTAAAGTGCAATGTTAAGCAAATACTAATCCAGGTTAACCTTGATTATAGTATTTAACATTCGCTACTAAATGAATTCAAAACTGAAACATTGCATTGCTGTTTTTATTATAAAAAGAGACACAGTTAAGTACAGATTCCAAAAACTATTAGATTTGGCAAAGAAACATGATACAAGTTTGCCTGCATTGCCTGTTTCAGGTAGTTCTGTTATATCCCCAAGACAACATGCACATCATACAAGTTTGAGAATGGCAGAACAAGAGATAAGAAATACTAGAGTGCCAGTTTAAGTTAGCTCACAGTGTTCACATACACCCTCTTCCGAAGTAGGATGTCAATTAGTGGACCCAAGGGATACTCCTTCTTGGTTATAGCTGATCGACTTACTCTATGATCTCTATTAATCTTTGTATTGTTAAGATCAAATAATAGATCCATATATCCTTTCAGACTGGAAGTAAAGTTTTCCATTTCAAGGTTATGTAGAATGTCATGGTTGCTGTGACACTCCAGAACTGTACTTTGTCAGGTTTTCTCCAGTCCTGACACTGCCATAAGTAGGTGGGCTCCTTACAGGATACAATCAACAGTGAGAATCCTGAAACTCAGAAAAATTAAAAGCAATCCTTTAGGTAAATGACTATAGTGTGAAACTTGCTGTTTTTTGTGGGTGCAAGCCCACCCTTCCCTAACCAATATGAGAGGTGGACCTCCACATCCATACTACCTATTTATACCATCTCTAAGAGGGAGGAGGGATTCTCAGAGAAAAAGCAACTTCACACTTAGTATATGTTATTCCTGATCACACTTAACTCATCACCGTTTTGGGACTCACACTATGGGTCTCAGAATTACAATGAGTACCCCAGTCATTGCCAAGCTGAAGATCTGTCTGCACAAGTTTATTAACTACACCAACTGAAGCTTTTTATGAAGCTGCTTGATCACTATCAAACACATATCTAGAGAAATGATCAGTCCACAGTCCCTTTATGATAGTCTGCCATCTGTCCCTATGCTACTTCACCAGTAAGTAAAACAGCAGTGTCCATAAGGTATCAGTTGCATTACATTTCTTGCTTAGAGCACTTTGCAAAGCATTAATGAATGTATTGCTGATTATCTCCCTGTACACTGCTTCCATGGACAAGCTCTGTATTGTCTTTTTAAGGTATGCAGCTCATGTTGTGCTTTTCTGTCTGCCATCTACAAAATGCACCTCTAGTTCCATCATGCCTTTTCAGCATATCTCAGCTGAAGGCATCACTGGCTGACTGTTCGAGCTAGCCAAAGTTGTTTCTTAGGACCTTAAACCTTTCTGTTGCTAAGCAACCCTGAAAAATAAAGTTGCCAACTAAGCTGATGCTGTTCTCTTCCCATCCCATTCAATGGTCAATTTGGCCCCTTATTTGTATACCTCAACTACTCACAATTTTACTTTAATCAAGGTCCATATGCATCACCTCAGTAGGATGTCTGCTGTATGTATATTTGTGCAATGTGGATATAGGATGAGGTTAGAAACCCTAACCTCAGATATCAGTCCAGTATTAGCAGCACTCACTCTCTCTTTGGTCTTCCATATTGCTGTTTCCTTTGTATCCTTTTGAATAGGACTCAATTCCTTCAAAAAAATCTTCAGACATAAGCCCTTTATATTCAGTATTAAAATATACTTATTTAGGTTAGGAAGTTCAAGGCTGCTCTCTTGACTTTCCATGTGAAGCAGTGCTTTCAGTAGCCTTGGCATTTTGTTCCCTATAGAAGTTTCATTGTCTCTCTTTGCATTAAGGTTATATACTACCATGTATGTGTTAGTGGGATGTGCTAAAAACAACCTAATTAAATGTGGTATAGTCATCCTCCTAGATTTAATAACATCTATGTAGGCATAGTGTAGAGCCTGCATGGAATGTTACCATGCCATGTACATGGATCTCCCTCAGCAGTGCACCATGCATATTAATCATGGTGCATAGCCAAGGCAGAGGCGTGGAACACAGTTACTGACTCAGTGTAGGGAGTATGGTGCTGTGTCCGCAGATGAGTAACCCACACCCTGCACTGTCTAATTGCATTATGTCAGTGTAATTGTTTTTCCATAATAAATCTTTATTATTATATTATTTTCATACATCATTAAAAACAAGAACAACATTTAAAAAAAAAAAAAAAAAAAAAACTACTAACTAATATCACTAACCATCACACCAAACAAATATACAATATTTACAAGAATGCTTCCATGTGAAACATTAATAATAGAAGAAAAACAGAGAGTAATTAATAACATTTCAAGTAATAAACAGTTTGATTACAAAATTCTCTCCAAACATATAAATAATTGTTAATACCTTCAAGGTAAAAGTATTATGCTAGCATAATATTAAATATCTGTTCCCAAATTTTTGGATTATTAATATTTTTATTATGCGGGTTTAAAAGTAGTTTATGAGCTAATATATGCCTTGTTGCCAAAACTCTAAAGTTTTCCCATGATGTTTTAGATGGGTCTAACCAATTTGTGGCTATATAAAGCTTCAATAATAAAAAAATATTAATAAATATAATACTTTGTGATCTAGGGAGTTCTTTCGGGGGAATATGCAAAATCATAAATTTCCATGACAACATTGTGCTTTGGTAACCCATCTTCTGAAGTTGAATCTTAAGGGAATTCCAAAGCTTGTATATGCATTTACAGCTCCAGAACATGTGAAGAAGATCAGCCGGTTGATTATTACAATATGGACAGGTTGGAGAGTTTTTAGAGTTAAATTTATGCAGGGTAAGGCGTGTATAATATGCATTATTCCATATCATCATCTGGGTATATATACATTTTTGAAGAGACGTAGATTTGATAGTCAAATCAATTGCTTTTAACATAATACTTTTGTCTGTCAATAGGATTTTCTCTTCCCAATTGTTTGATAACAAAACTTTATCATGAAATCTAAATTCTTTAATTAATTTATTTGTTGTTGTTATATATTTAATATCCTGTTGGATAGCTTGCCACAAATCAGAGCATTTATTCACAGTCTCATCTTCAGGTTTAAAATTTTTAAAGTAACTTATAGCAAGTTCTCTAATTTGTCTTATAATAACAAGATAATTTTTAGGTAGGTTAAATTCTTGTCTTATTTGGTTGGCCAAAAATTCAAGATATTTATAAATATCAATCAAAGTTACATGAACTATTAATGGAAACTTTTTAAGATCAATTAATTTATTATTCAATTTTAAATTAGGATTCCTATGAAAGGGTTGAAAAACCATCATATACTGAACCAGATCTAATGCTTGAAATAAGTCTTGTAAAGAAATTATGTCCATTTTAATGTGTTCAATAATCCCATATAATTTCAAAATATCTTTACCTAAAAAAGGTATTGCTTTTGGATTAATATTCAACTTTGAAATATATTTATAATTCAAGATCACCCAAGTTGGTGTCCACTTAGTACTAGTGATATCATAGTTGGCAATTCTTAGAATTCTATTAGAGTTTACAATTAAATAATACATTTCAAAGGTAGGCAACTCCAGTCCTCTATTTTTTGGGGTCATTAATTTATCATAAGAAATCCTTTTTTTTTTTTTTGGTTCCCAAATGAATTTAGCCAATTCTTTATGAATTTGTTTAAAACATGTCTTCAAAAGTTTTAGTTGGGCTGACCTGAAAATATATAATAGCTGTGGTAATACATTCATTTTAACAATTGAAACTTTTGCTAATACTGGCAGTCATAAATTTTTCCACCTCCCAAAATCAGAAATTATTTGGTCCCAAATTGTTTTAATATTATTATTGTAGAAGTCTTTATTATCTGTAGAAAATTCAATACCTAAGTATTTAATATTTTCTTTAAATGTTACCTGCCCAACCAAAGGTAATAGCGAAAAAGTTTTAGGTGTTTTTAAAGGGAAGATAGTGTTTTTTTTTCAAGTTAATTTTATAGTTAGAGACTTCTGAAAAGTCATTAACAGCCTTCAATAATTTTTCAGTATCTGATATTGGAGATGCACAATAAATGTTAAGATCATTGGCAAAAGCTGCCATTAATATTTTGGTTCCATAAATTATTGAGACATTATGATAGACATTCTGCTTAATATATAAGAACAAATAAAGATTAAATAGTAAAGGGGACAAAGGGCAGCCCTGACATGTTCCAGTCTTAATCTGTATTCTTTTAGAGAAACTTTTATTAATATACAGTGTAGTATAGGGGTTACTATATAATATTTGTAACATTTGAACAAACTCATGGGAAATATTAAAACACGGTAAAAGATCAAACAAAAAAATTGTATCAACCCTATCAAAGGCCTTCTGTGCATCAATTATAAGGGCATAAACATTAAGATTATTTTGTTTAGCATGTGTTATCATAGTATGTAATGTAAGTGTATTGTCACTGGTTTGTCTACCTGCCATAAATCCAGCCTGTTCTTTGGATATTATATGAGTCATGATTTTCTTCAGTCTAGATGCTATAATAGAGGTTAGAATTTTCATATCTACATTTATTAATGATATCGGTCTATAATTATCAGGGTTTTGGGGATCTGAATTGGTTTTATGTATAAAAATAGTTTTTGAAGCATTAAGATGAGGATCACTAATTTTATTCCTAATTATGTAGTTAAATACAACTGAAAGTATCTTACCGAAAG
The DNA here is from genome assembly GCF_019279795.1 of Protopterus annectens. Lineage (NCBI taxonomy): Eukaryota > Metazoa > Chordata > Ceratodontiformes > Protopteridae > Protopterus > Protopterus annectens. The sequence continues at coordinate 934,238,614 of NC_056741.1, read as the reverse complement.
TATCTGCAAACTTTTTATAAAACTCCACTGTCAACCCATCAGGACCAGGTGATTTATGTGATTTCATATGTTGGATTATATATACTACTTCTTCTTCGGATATCGGTTTAACCAAGTCATTTTGAATATCCTCTCCTATTTTTGGAAACTTAATTGATTGTAAAAATTTTTCATAAATTCTGTGTGAGGATATATCCTTTTGCTCATCATAAATACTAGTATATATTCCCTCAAAAATATTAATGATATCCTCTGTTTTAGAATATATAATATTATTAAATTGTATTTCCGAAATCTGCACTGTTGTTTTCGATTGATTAATGATCCTAGCCAACACTCTCGATGGTGTTTGAACATGATTAGCATACCTCACCAGCGTCTTATATTCTTGAAATGTTAATCTACTATTTTGAATTAAGAAGAGATCCTTTTGACATTTAAGCAGTTCCTTCTTTGTTTGTTCATTAAAATTCCAAATCAGTTCTTGATCAAGTAGTTTAAATTTGTTTCTAATTTTTTTATATCCCTGTTTAGTATTTTTTTTTATAATAAGAAGCTTTTTGCAAAAGGATCCCTCTTATTTGTGTTTTAACTGCCGCCCATTCAATATCCGGGGTATATTGTTGTTTCTTTAGGTCACCCAATAAATCTTTAAGGTAATTTGTAATTTCTTGTATTATTTCTTCCTTATTCAGCAAATTTGGATTAAGCGACCAATTATAATCTCTTTGTCGCAAGGTATCCTTTACCTCCTTAGCAAAACTCAGCAAGATTTTCGAGTGATCTGAGAGATAACATGCATTTATAACAACTATAGGTTCTAGATTAATCAATGTTCTTGAAATCAGAAAGAAATCTATTCTGGACCACATTTTATGACATGGGGAATAAAATGTAAAATTATTTGTGCTATTAACATTGTTCAAATAGTGAAAAGGGGCATACAGTTGAAAATCCTCTTTAATATCATTCAGTGCTAATGCAGCCTGCTTATTAAATGCTCTTTGTGGCAAGATCTATCCAACTTCAGATTTTGGTAAGCATTCCAATCACCTCCAATAATTACATAATATCTATCAAATTGTGTTAGAATTGAGTACAATGATGTTATAAATATGTGTTGATCATTACAGTGCACATAAATATTTAAAAGTAAAATAGGTTTATCAAATAGGGTAGATGCAAGAGTAACATAGCACCATCGCCCATCTTTATCTATGTTAGAATCCAAATTTTTTTCCTTGTATTGATCTTTAATAATAATAGCTACCCCAGCACTATTTGACTTACCTTCTGATGCTACTACTTCTCTGATCCACTTCTTTTTTTTAATATCAACCCATTGATCATTCATTAAATGCATTTCTTGATGTAAAATAAACCACGCCTTAGCCTGCAATAAAACATATAACAATAATTTCCTCTTCTTTAAGTTCTGGAGCCCTATAACGTTCCATGAGTCTAATTCCCACATTTCCAAGGTTGGCTGTACAATGAAGATTTTAGAGAGAATACATAAAAGAAAAATAAAGTAAATTCAAAACCATACATAGTCTGGAAGCAACCCTTATATCCAATCCTACACCAGTGCTTACCCACTATAACCCCGGACCAGGACATGTATAGGTCTTGTATAACATGGAATAACAAAAGGTTAGAGAGAAGAAACAAATATAAAAATACCATATTATAAAATTTCAAACATGTTCCACAGTTAAGACCTATATAATCTAACTAAACTACGATAAAGCCTAAACTAAACATTCCCTAACAAGCACTGTCATGATCTACAGCTCCTTGGTTAACTATTATTTAAGCAAATCAATATTGTAAATATAATATTACAGTACATATAAAAATAAATAAAACGAAAAAAGAAAGTTTTAATAATTGGATTAGCTATCTATACATAAACCGCATGCAAAAAGAAAAAGAAATAACATATAAAAAAGACTTAATGTGTAAACAGAGTTATCATTTTACTACGAATATAACCTAGAGAGAAAAAAAAAATCATGCTAGAATATAACCCTATACTAAAATAAGTATACAGCTAACTACTAATTACTAATATCCCTGGTTATAAATTCACACTATTATAGTTTTATATTAAAGCAAACTACTAACTAATTAATATAGTAGATTATCATCTCTGCACAGTACATGAAAGACTATAATGACAAGTATAGTTATACAAACATTATTCAACCCTGTACCCTCTCTAAATAATATAACTACAAGATTCTAAATAAACATTTATAAGGGAAGTATATAAAATGTGCCTATGTGCTTAATTTACCATACAACAGTGTTATTCTAATGTTAAATAAGCAAAAAAGTGTTTAAAACAGTTCCCTTCAGTTTCCCAAGCCTTGAAACCCTGTGAAATATTCGCGATGGGGGACTGCTTTTACAGACGGACTCCCGGAAGTGTCAAAGCGAAATCTGCACCCACGATAGCATTTTAGGCATTTCCTGTCTTCCTCCTCATCGAAAACAGTTCGTAGAAGCCATAAAACGTCGGGAAATGAGCGCAGATGATCAAGATAAGCAAAACCAAACAGTTTTATTACTCAGGAAAAGGCCTAAAGCTTTACAAATGAAAACAAAGGATTATCCAGTCCTCAAGGCACAGTAAACAATGGATCTGACCTCAGCAGCATGCCAGTCCTAACGAGAGTTCAATTAAAGTCTCTGATGCAGGTAAAGCCTTGAAAACTTTTAGAAACAGATTTCTTGCCTCATTTTTGGTGGAAATAGCATGTTTAGTTCCATCCATTGTAAATATAAGCATATTAGGGTATTTCATTTGAAACTTAATTTGTTTGTCAATAAGAAATTTGCAGTATGGAGACAAAGACTGTCTAGCTTGTCTGACCTGTATAGGTAGATCCTGTGTCAGGGATATGTTATTATTTTTCCACATGATATAGCCTCCACTTTGTTTTGCAGTAGTAAGTATTCTGTTTACATCTTGATAATTAAGTATTTTCACATATACAGGTCTAGGAAAGTTAGATGCTTGTAACTCTCTCAGAGCTCTGTGTGCTCTTTCAATAATAATTTGTTTTGCCAGATCAGAGTCATTTAGAAGCACTGCAAATATTTGTAGTATGGATGGAATTAATTCATTATATTGAATAGATTCTGGAATCCCTCTGATAATAATGTTGTTTCTCCTGGATCTTGCTTCTAAGTCCGTAAGTTTGCTTTGCATAGCCTGTATATCCACATCATGTAGATTAGTTTTTTTTTTTCCAGTAATGTTAGTTTATCCTCATTTTCAGAAATTCGAGCTTCCATCTTATCCATTCTTTCCAGCAACTGAGTACATGAATTTCCAAATGTTTGTATTTGACAAGTCAGTTCCTTCAGAGCTTCTTGTATGGGTAGCAGAGCATTTCTGATGTCTTCCATGTTTAATGCTTGCTCAGGTTTAGTTTTAGTCCCTGGTTTCTGTTGTTCCTGTATTTTAGTAATTTTCTGTCGTTTAGAAATCACATCTTTTTCTGGTGACTGTAATTCTGAAAGTTTTGTTTTGGTAGTGGTTATACCCATGTTTTTTTCCTCTTTTGACATGTTGTTAAAACACAAAAACTTGAAGTATAGAAAGCACACGGTTCCTTTGTTTACTTCTCTCTGCAGAGCCAGCTAATCTGATGTAATCCAGTGAAATATCTTCTTTTTTTCTGGTTTTTCTTCTTAATACAGGATAGTAAAATGTAGTTGAAGTTATTTTATCAAATGTTTGATGTTAAAATCTTTATAGTATCAACTCAGGGTTTAGATTTCCTCAGGTTAAATGGAGAGCTACAGTTCAGCAGTGCTCACAGAACGGCAGCCATCTTTGAATCTCATATCAGTGTAATTTAATATTTTTGATTTTTTAAAAGCAGGTTTGCATGGCGCAGCATGTAGTGCAGCAGTTGACACCTGCCAGACATCTAAAAATAGAAACCTGATGCATTTAATTATTTATGAAAAGGTCAGGCTTAAGCATAGCTGAGTAGGTTTGCTTGGCATAGCACGGTGCTTAGTACTACTTAAAGGTAGCTCAGAAGTATATGTTAAGGTATAGCAGAATTTCACATGTCTGTGTAGCCAAATGGGTAGAGTTATGGCCTCATGTAAAGTAAGCGCAGGGATTGAATACATAGAAGGGAAAATAAGCATTTATTTTCAAAATACAAATTATGCTAATTATTTTTAAATTCTGGCCTGCTGTGTTTAGCTAAGCTATGCTAAGACCTTCTAACACCTGCTAAGCACTGCATAAACAAAATATGTTTATGAACTACTTGGCTGGTTTGCAACCTGCTAAGGACTGCTTGGTTGAGCTGAGTTGGTTTGCACAGTGCTGAGACGCGCTTCATTTTTAAATATTGACCAATGTCATGTAAAGGTGAGTAAACAGGCTATATATTAAGCTCACTAGGTGGGAATACAGCATAATTTGTTGGAGTTTGATCTGTGCAGTGACTATGGCTGGTGTTGGAGAGGATGTGTGCTTCCAGGCGCAACAGTGTGACATTCAGGAGTCCAGGGTCATGCTTGGACTCCTGGTGAAAAACCATGATGACTGGCTGCTGCAGTGAGGTTCCAGGGCTCTGAGTGCAAGTTGGAGGCCTGGGACTGGCTGACAACTGAGAGAACTTACCAGTGTGGCTGGTATCCCCCGCACTGGTGAGCAGGTCTGTCACCACCATGATGACCTGAAGCATGGGGGGGGGGAGTCTCTTGGGCACCTCTGGCAGGGAATGTTCCACAAGGTTGTAAGTGATTTTACCATTGTTTCACTAATACGTAATCTGTATGTTTGATAAACTGGTATGTATAATGGTATGCTTCACTCAATACATCTGCAGAAGAGAGAGCTCGCAACATCTAGGTGCATGCCAGATGCTTGGCCAGGTTGCACTATGAGTGTGTTGAGTACAGTTATATTTTGCTATCTATAGTCAAATAAGCAAGAAAGAGTAAAGCACTGCCATTAGGTATATACAGTAAAGATTGTATTGTAATGAATGTGGACGTCGAGCTGTACTGCAATAATTGCAACTGCCAACTGTAGTGCAATAAGCAGGGAAGACTAAAGCATTAACTGTGATAAAGTAAATGCAATAATGTTTCTAGTACAATAACTGTGGAATTACAGCTGTATTGCAAAACCTGCATTATGACAACTGTGGTGCAATAAAAATTCAAAGCCATACCAGTAACTGCATGAACGTACCTCTAATACAGCTGTGTTGTGCAGTGTGGAATTAGGGCTGTTTTGCATGAAATTGATTATGATAACTGTTTTACAATTAAAACAATATCAGTACCTGCCTTAAGGTATATCTAATAAAGAGTGTTGTGCAATAAGTCTAGACTCAGACTTTTCGATAAATTAATTATGACACCTGTTCTGCAATAACACATGAAGCAATACCAATAACACCAAGATAATTGTATATATCAGGATTGTCTTTTTTAACCATTACATTTTAGCTATATACATTTAGGCTCTGAGGTATGGTGCTGCAGTCAAGTATAACACTGTAATAGCTGAAGACCGCAAATATATTGGCTGCAAATGTATATGGGTGAGGTAGCCAACCCAATAATCTGGTATGGTTTGTTGACTTCACTGATATTTCAACCCTCTAACAATATATTGTGTACACCTGCATTCTATGTAGTAATGTATAGGTTATGTAGTATCTCTGTCATGCTTGAATTTCATACATGTGTGTTCAACTGTCATTGCAGTCTAGTATAAAACTGGACTACTATTACTAAGTCATATATTGGTTCCAGGTCAGCTCTAGGCAAATATCAGTCAGTAAGTAATCATCAGTGAGTCAGTAGCTCAGTTTGTTAAATACTATTAGTGCATTTTGACAAACACAGACCAGGATTCAAATCCAGTGCCATGGAGCACGAAATATTACAGTATTAGTCACTTAATGAGTACAGATTTTCTCTCCACAGGAACTCCAGGTAAATGGGTGAGCTAGTCTATATTATTAGTAAATAATTGTGTGCTTAGATGTCACAAACTGTTAAAATCATTACTAGGTATGTGAATATGCAACATATAATAAAGGAAATAAATATAGTAATAATAAAATAAATAAAATGTGTAATCATTGGTATGGCTGTATTCTATGCCTGGAGTGTTTGTTAAAGATTCCTGCAGTCAGTTTAAAACATTCCATGCAGATGTCCTCTGCAGTCATTGCTACTGGGTTCTATCCCCATGTCTGCCAAGCAAGGCAGAATAGTGTTTGGACTGTGCACATACATATCTCTGAAGTGTCACACTGTCAAGTGATATAATTAGCAGTGAGTAATCCCTGTGTCACAGATTTATCATCAACATGAGTATCTATCCAGAAATGTATCAATACGGCGTGGCCAAGGATGAACACAGGATAGCAGCAGATTTCTTCAGCTCCACCAACTTAACTGCACTGACAGGAAATAATTACTTTAAAAATCAACTAATGAAATAATTTTCTTTCTAAATACGTTTGGAATATCAGTTTCTTGAATAATATCTAAAAAAGAAAGAAAATTTCAATAATTTTCCTGTCAGAAATCATCTTGGAAATTTCTCTTTCATCACCTCTGCTCAAAATGAGTTCCAGTAAGGCAAACAGTCAGGATTCCAGCATCAAGAAAGAGCTTCAGTCTCTGATATCTACTATTCAGCAACTAACAACCAAAATGGACAAACTGGATACTAAAATTGATAACTTCATAGAAAAAACTACAAAACAAATGGATTTGTTACATCAAGACTTGCAACAACAGAAGGCTCAGATTACAGGCATAGAAGAGACTGTTAATGATATGGAGAACAGAATCCAAGAAGAAGAAATTAACATTGAGTTTTTGCTGAAGCAGAACACACACCTACAATCCAAACTTGATGACCTGGAAAACAGATCTAGACACAATAATATTAGGATTTTTGGACTGCCAGAAAATATAGAAGGTAACAACATTACTTCCTTTTTAAATACTTGGCTTCCCAAAACTTTAGACTTGTCAGAAGCATTTTCTTTTGGTATTGAAAGAGCCCATAGGTCCTTATCTAATTTTAACTCTAAAAAAAGTATCCTAGATCAGTTATAGTAAGATTTTTATCATCTTATGACAAGGAGATGGTATTAAAATCTGCATGGGCTAAAGCACCTATTAAAATTAATGAGGCAACTGTGTGTTTTGACAATGACTATTCTTCCTTGGTAATAACTAAAAGAAAAGTTTTTTTCCATTAATAAGAGAGCTTAAGAAAGCACAGTTCAAAACTTACATTTTATTTCCTGCCAAACTAAAAATCTTTTTACCTGATGGCCCTAGAATTTTTGAAGACTTGGACTCTGCTTTGCTGTATATTAAAAAATAAGATATTAGATAAAATAGAAGATATGGAATGGGCAAGTCCTTCGTTAAAGAGGATGGCAACAGGAACTTCTTGGAAGACATCAGAGAAGCAAAAAAGACTAAAAAACAAATGACATGTTCTATATTTTTTTTTCTTTCCTTCTCTCTTAATCTCTTCAAATACAGTTACTGCATCTCCATAAAGCCACAAATATTTTAAAGATTTATTCAAAGTTATTTTTCTGTGTGCAAAGAACTATTTTTGTTTCATAAATAGTCAAACTCTCTGAGGAACAAATAACATGCTATTAATCAACTTGTTTCTCTTTGTGATAAAGAGACCTAAGGTTAGTAATTTGATACATTTTCTTTCTCTTCTTGTTTTAAATAATGGCATTCTTTATAATCTATGCATTTAGTGAGGGGTGGGGGAGGGCAAGGAGAGAAGTATGATGTAAAATATGGAAAAAGTGAAATAATAACATTAGTTCTTTAAAACTATATATGCTGTTTAAACACTGTTGCTAAATATTATATCATGACTTTATTGCTTAAACATGATTACAAATAATATGTCATGATATAATTGCAAATAATTAGAACTAAAATAGTTGTAAGTAATATGTTTCATGTTTAACTTTATTAATACAAACAGCAAGTAATATTTCTTTGTAGATACTCTTTGTAGCTTCCTTTTTTCTTTCTTCTCTCTCTCTCTCTCTCTCTCTTTTTTTTCTCTACTCTCTTCCTTTTCTTTTTTTTCTCTCTCTCTCTTTCTCTCTTATAAGTACAGTTATATGCTTCTGATAATACTGATATATGTATATAATAAGATTTGTATGAGAAAATGAAATGGGGCATATAAAAATAAGTTGTATAATATGTTAAATAACTGTAGGCTTGGTTTCACTGTCATAGAGACTGTAATGACTTGTAAAATACTTGAAGGTTTTGCACTGTTTAGTTTCATTTGTATTACTAAATGAATGTCAGTCACTTGTATTTACTAAAATTCCCGCCAGAATGTTAAGGGAGATAATTTGGGATGTGGGCTACCTCGTGAATAGTATCCTCGAGTTGTTTTAAAAGCTTCAACACTCAGAATACACGCAGAGAAGCTGAATGCAGTCATTTTGAACTTTGACCCCTGATTTCACACTGATACATCGCAGATTCAAGAAGAACACTGTTCCAGGAAGTAGAACTGCTGTAAATGCGACTTTGTGATGAAAAACAAACTTTATGACATCTAAATGTGAGTTATTCTTTATAACAACTTACTTATTTAAGATGTAATTTATAAAATATGAAAGTTATAATGATTTTAAATGATTCAGTATGCCATAGTAAGCAAGTGAGATATTTTAGAAGGCATAGAAGGTAAAACACATATGCACATGTTTTTGAAAGCTTACATGACTGCAGCATATTAATGTATATAAATACTTATGATTTAAACATATAAAATGTTATAAATCATTTGCCTTAACTAACTGACAAGCACAAGTATCATTATGTCTATATTTTAGAAGAAACTGTCATGTGACATATTTTAAAGCTGCAGTTCAGATATACAAAATACAGATGGCTTTCATCACAATGATTTATGTATAACTAGGAATTATCATTGCTGTACAGTATGACTTGTAAACATATGTATGAGTATAAATATTTTATTTACTGGCAATGATAAGTATGAGAAGAAAGCTTTGGTGCAAGTAATTTAAAGTTTTTAAAACTGTTAACTGCATTTCTATGGCAGAAAGTAGGAATACCCTAATATATGTAATGTCTGAACCATTATAGCCTAAGTTATTGAATCCAAATGAACATAAGAATTTTTTTTTTTTTTTTTTTTTTTCTCTCTCTCTCTCTTCTCGGTTCCCATTATTAAGTTTATTAGAATGCTATTTTGATTATGAGTGTATTTTACAAAATAGATGTACATAGTAATATGAGCTGTTTCTAAATGTTCTTATTTGTTTATATGAAGCTGATTTATAAATTGTTTAGCTTTGTCTTACTAGATAATCTAATTAAATGAGGTTAACTTTAGTTAATAATAGTTAGTATTGAATTGATATGGTGGCAGCTGAGGTACTGCTGCTTAGGATAGGGGGATAACTTGAGGGTTATGTGCTACTCAAAGTTGGAGTGGTTAACTCCAGGCTGGGTGCAATGTTTAATCCTAATATTATTTTCACATGTTTATTGTTGTTTGTATATAGTTCTGACATCCACAACACATTTTATAAACTTATTGTCACTACAAATAAACGTGAAGCTTATACAAAATCGCATAAGATTTTCAATAAATACAGCTATAATTAATGGTACACCTAAAGGAGGAGGTATACTATCATTTATTTTGTTAATTGTTATTCTGATTATATGTTGTATATGTTTATAAAAGCTAAATGATTTCTCTAAAAGGAATTTCTTTAAACATTAATGGACTGAATAACCCATGTAAAAGGGCAAGTTTAATGAGATACATTAATTTGCATAGGGCCAACTTAGTATTCCTTCAAGAAACACATCTCCTGAAAAAGGATATTGATAAATTAGCCAATAATAAATATACAGTCTTGGTTAGTTCAGAACACACTCAGAAAAAAAGAGGAGTGGCTATTTTATGGAATAAAAGTATGCCCATACCTAAAACTATTAAGTCTTATAAAGATGATAAAGGAATGTTTTGTATGGTTACAATACAGATTAATGGAAAGACATATACATTAATCAATATATATTGGATACCAGGAATTGGCATTAATACAGTGAAACACCATCTCAATAAGATCATATCATTTTCTATAGGAGATATTATCTTAGCAGGTGACTTTAATTGTATCCTACATGAAAAAGATACTACTACTATAGGAAAAAGGAAAATTACATCTAATGCAAAACATTTAAAGGATTTTGTTAATTTATATCATTTGAATGATATTAATAATCAGATAAATTCAAAATCATTACCATACACTTTTTTTCTAACAGATATAAAACTTATTCAAAAATAGAGAGTCTTTATTTCTAACCAGATGGTTACAGACTTAATTAATTCTAAAATCATTTCATGTCCTATATTAGATCATAATTCAAATGTCTTTGAGTTTATGATAAAAAGTACTTACAATGTTCAGATTAAAAGGATACCAGCATACTTAACTCAACTAAAAGACTATAAAGATTATATACTTTCAGAAGTGCAACATTTTTTAGACTTAAACAATACACCTGAAGTCTCCATTGTTTATGTTTGGGATGCTTTAAAATCATATTTATATGGACAAAGTATCAGATGGTATAATAATAAAAGGAAATCTTGGGACAAGGAATTACTAGATATTCAAAGCAAATTAGACTCATACAAACATAATAATAAAGAAAATATTATGGACAAAAAAGTAATTGAAGAAATAAATAAATTAAATGAGAAATACAAAGAAATTTTAACTCATAAAGTTAAAATAACATTAGAGAAATATAAGTTTTTGTCTTACTCAATAAGTCCCAAATACTTACATAGACTTAAAAATAAAACAAAAAGGTTGAATAAACAAAATCATATCAAAGAAATTTTCTCTCCAAGGAAAAAGAAGAATGTTTCTAGTTTACAAGAAATATTAGATGAATTTAGAAATCACTTTCACAAAATTAATCATAATAACATTAATATGGAGCCTAAAGATAAAATAAAGAAATTTATAACTACAAACACGAACAAAAAACTTAATAAACAACAGACTAAATTAATGGATAAAAATATTTCATATACAGAGGTTATTACACAAATAAACAAGCTTAAATCAAACAAAGCACCAGGTAATGATGGTATTATACCAGAGATCTATAAAATTCTTCCCAAAAGTACTTACTCATTAATACATAAGGTTTTTATTTTGGCCCAAAATGAGTTAACAACTCCCCCATCTTGGCAATACACATTTATTTCACCAGTTTTAAAACCCAATAAAGACCCAACCAGATGCACTTCATATAGACCTATTTCATTACTTAATGTTGACTATAAAATGTTTATGAGTATTTTTGCTGATAGATTAAAGACAATCATCCCAGGCATTATAGATATAGACCAGACAGGCTTTATTGTAAATAGAAATACTTTTGATAATATAAGGAGAACTTTAACGTTAATTGATTTTGCAAATAGGAAAAAGAAAGATTTAACACTTATTAGTCTCGATATAAGTTCAGCATTTGATTCAGTAAGTTGGGACTACTTGTTTGTCTTACTGAAGTGCACAAACTTCTCAGATGCATTTGTAAATCTAATTGAACATCTATATAAAGGAGCATTGGCTTACATTAAGATAGGAACATATGTCTCACAAAAAATATCCATTTTAAAAGGTACAAAACAAGGGTGTCCACTTTCTCCACTATTATTTACTTTAATAATGGAGCCTTGGGCTAATTTGATCAGAAACAGTACTGATATAGAAGGATTTGATATAGATGAAAATACAATATCTAAAATTCAACTTTTTGTAGATGATGTTCTAATTACATCAGCTGGATCTAACTCTTCTATGCAGTCCTTATTTGATAAAATGATGGATTTTAAAAATATCTCTGGTTTAATATTCAATGAAGAAAAAACTAAAATATTACCAATATACACACGAAAAAATGTCCTCATTAATGATTTTAACAAATATATACCCAACTCAGGTCAGATAACTTACTTAGGTATAATATTAACTAAAGATATCAAATCTATTATACATAATAATTATAGTACCTGTCTTCTTAATATACAAAATCTTTTCAATAGCTGGAACAATATGTTTTTTTACCATGGAAGAGAGACTCACATTTATTAAAATTATAGTATTCCCTAAGATATTATACTTAATACAATCAATAATACTCCCACCTACAAAAATAATTATTAAGAAATTGAATTCACTAATGCTAAATTTCTTATGGGCACCTAATAGACCTAGGATTGCATTAAAGAAACATACTAATAGCTGGTCTCAAGGGGGCATTTCATTTCCAGACTTTAATTTATATACTATCTCTTCTATTATAAAAGTTATTACTATGTTAATAGATCAGTCATATGTTGCAAGATGGAAAGATTACTGGGAACTAATTAGCATTCTCTTCATGAAAATCTCTTTAATACATAAAAATATTATTGTAAATAACCCCATGCTATGGTTACTAAAAGAATTTTGTACTTCATCCATTACACCAAAATATGTAGTTAGTTACCCATTAAACATTATTATCAGTTATCGTAATTTTATATTCATGCATCCTAAGTATAAGGAATGGAATTTTATTCTATTCCCTATAATGTATACACAAGGTATGCTTTTGTCAAACACCTCTGAAAGAACTCTTTTAGTCACAGAGAATGATCTAAAGTATTGGTATCAGTTGCTGTCTGATAATAAAGTAAAAAATTTAGACTTCTTAAAGCAATAATTTGATTTGAGAGAAACGTGGGTTAGAAGTTCAGACTTTTAGACAACATCTTATTAATAAAATTGATTTAATGTCTTTAACAGTTAAAGAATCTGTTCCAATACTGATTGATTACTTGATATTAGATTTACAACATAGAGTTTCTGATAAAGGTAAGCTCTCATACATACATAAAATTATCAGAGAAGAAACTCATTACAGTTCAGATACCTATTGGAATTATTTCATTTCCATTAATGGTGAATCACCAAAACAACAAGATAAACAATATATATTGGAATCTGCTTATAAAACTACTTCTTCCATTAATTGGAGACTTTTTACTTGGAAATTTTTACATAGATCCTTCTATATACCTTTAATGATGAATAAAATAAATAATAAAGACAACTTATGTAAAAGATGTAATGTAGAAATAAATGCTGATTGGGCACATATGTTTTATGACTGTATAAAATTGAAGGAATATTGGAAGTTAATCAATGATTTTTGCAGGCCCTTTTCACAGATAATTTCATTGTTTCTAAATCACTTATATTATTTAACACACCTGTTCCTAAAAGTGTTAAAAAAGTTAAACTTCCCTTATTATGGTCTATTCTAGCAGTGGCTAGAAAAATAATAACCAGAAATTGGATTTCAGATACCCCTCCTTCATTTAATGAATTTAAAAATGTTATGACTGAAGTGTGTCATATGGAATTGATGACAATAAAATCAAGAACTACTAGAAAAACATCTTATTATATTATATGGGATACTTTACAAAACCTGTTAAAAAATCTTAGTCTCAATAGCATGACATTATAGTTTAATCAATTGATTTGATTTGTAGTGGATGTCTTTGTAAATACTTTGGTTATTTTATTGAATGTTATAACTATTTCTATTTTAATTGCTTGTATAAAATTGTTATGATATTTATTTTGTATGTTAAAAACAATAAACTTGTTTTAAAAAAAAAAAAGAAATGTATCAATACATCATATTACACCTTGGTAGTTATATAGGTCCACCTGATGTGCAAGTGTTCTGTGTAGTTTAGTACCTGCAGTTGTTATGGCTTGGCCCATACTGCCTCATGCAGGTATGTATGTGCTACAGTAGCTACAGTCTACTTGTAAACATAAAGAAAGGACAGATTTGTAGACTAGATAGCAGTACTGTTCTCAATGAAATTGGCAATAACGGTATTAATGGACTGTTTGTTTGTCTCTCACCCCACCTCTTATCTTCCTTTATTTATTATTGTTATTCATTGATTATGGTTTACTATTAACATCTGTTGAAATATTAAACTTTATTTTGGGAGATATGTGTTATTATTGTTATGTATTATAATGGTTGCATATTAACATATCTTGTTCAATTACTTATGTTGTTGGCCTTATATCGTAACTGTTAGTGGCATGCTGTTAATATACTGAACTGTTATTTATTGTTGTATTTCATATAATATGCATTGAAATGTAATTGGGTTGTTTCCAATGTTCTGGCATGCTGTTATTACTAACAATAAGTTTTTTTTATAACTTTCCTATACTCATTGCTAAATCTCCATCACCACAGCACAACAGGGTAGGCTGGTTCCTCATGATCTGTCTACACCACCTCAGCTGGCCATGGCACTGTGTCCTGGCACACCTGAGACCCAGGCCAGTGGTGTCCCCAGCCAATGTCTCTGCACCACCTTTGGGTAGAACCGCCTGAAGGGATGGGGTCTGGCCTCTCCCTGGGAGCAGTGGCAGAGTGGTGGTAGTCACCCAACAGTAACTGCCAGTAATTGTGTGCAGGATCATCCATCACAGCTATGAATATCACCTGCACCAGATTGTGGCATACTGGGCAACCTGGTGGGACCGGCTGTCCCTGGCACCCAGCCTCCAGCACAGTCACCTTCAAGGCAGTGGAGGAGCCATCTAGACTGCCCATGGGTGGGGATGTCAGTCACACTGCTGATGTCTGGAGGCACATGCATCCTCCCCATCCAAGGTGTTTACCCCCCCATGTGTCACTCACCACCCGTCTGCTGTCTTGTTTGTCTTGTCTGTCTGCAATTGCATCCTCTCCTACCCAACTTACTTCCCCACATGTAGCTATATCCCTTCCCCCAACATCCCACTCTCTCCTAAAAATAAAATGGGCACCTCTCCCACAAAAAAATATCTCCACACACATAGCTCTCCATTTCACATTTATCCACCAAACACAACTAATTTAGTCCAGTTGGCCTGACAACACATTTCTGTTGTCCTCACCCCTCACTCTGGGGTTTGAGAGTCCAAATTCATTTACCAAATATGCCAAAATGCACAGTTGTTACTGTACAATAAATGAATAGTTATGGTTCTTTCCTATACCCTTCCTGTACATTCCTACCTGCTTTTCACTATGTTTTCCCCCTGATTGCCCCATTTCACCACTGTCCTATCACCCTCTTTTTCTTTTCTTTATACTTTTTTTAGTGCAGAGCCATGGGGTGCAGTACTTACCTCAGCTTAAATGAGCTTTAATGCCTATATGTGTATATTCTATTGTTACTCACATGTACGGATGAAACAGCTCTCCAAGGTCTCGAATCCTGGCCCCTCTCCAGTATAGCAGTGCATTAACCCACTATGCTACACAGGTTCTAGGTTTAACAGCTGTTTCTAACAGTACATACTGATTGCCACTGACAGACTGCAGTTGAAGCTAATGGGAATAATGGGAGTGTACCTGAGACAGTGATGAAAAAATACACTATTAGACAGCCAAATAAATAATGAAAGTACATGAGGCCAGGGATAGCAGGTAAATGTCCCCCTTTTATCAGCAATATCTTTAAACATACCAGCTAAGGCATCAGTGTTGAAGTACATATGTTCACCTGCGACTCTGATGCAGATAAACAGCCTTTAAAAGCCACGCACATACTAATGGATGCAGACAAGATGTGTCACAGACTGAATGTCTGCACATATATCTTGCAAAGACAGATGCTACAGCACTGACTCAGTAGCTCAGTCTGTTAAAAACCTTGCATGTAGAGCATTTTGCCACCCACAGTCCTGGGTTTGAATCCACTGTATTGCTCTTCATTTACAGCGTTGTGAAGACAGCAAGTAATGACTGAGTCATGCAGTTTTAATCCCCACAGGTTACTGCTACTGAAAAAAAACTGCTATCCATCCTCACAAGTCAAAGGCCTGCAGGTAGTGATGCACTGCAAATATTCCTGTAGTCTAACTATATGTTGCCTAATACACTGTTATTGGCACTGTTGCATAACAGATGTACCTTACACACATTCCTCAAGTGCACTGTAAAGGGTATCCTTACCCTGGCTCTGCTGTAACGATAGGGCTGACAATGCTGCCACAGTTACATATACAGCTTGCTGTCCTCCAAAGTGTTCACACTCCCCCTATGTGTCCTAGGCTGCAGCAGCATATACTGCTGTATGTTAAGATAGTTGCTACAGATGTACCATACCTCCCAACCTCCTAGGATAAGGGATCCGGGCACAACTATACATAAAGGGAGGGGAGGCAAAGGCCAAGAGATAGAGACATGTTTAACAATGTACCCCTACGAAGATACTAGGTTGATAGACTGGCAGCTACTGCATTAGCATGCATATTCTGATGGGTATGAAGTGTAACATTCACATGTCTCACGCCCCTTACTGACTTGAACCCACAATGTTTGCCAGTGAACTGCCAGATGACCACAATGTCATGGGACACTGACCAAACATATGAGGCAAAACTGTGGGCATACTTCATACATCTCTACAGTGGACAGTATTTGTACCTACCCTCTGTGATGCTGTAACCTCCACATCTCAGTAATTTCAATATCAAAAACTAAGAAAGGGGCTAAGGACTACATAAAGGCCTTATATTTTGCACTGTCATGCCATGTCATTGGCTGATGATAGTACAATTCAGCTGTTTTGGATGCAATTAGCAAGTCTGAGCCAGAGATTGGTGTAGAGGCAGTTACCTGTTAATGAGCATTACCTACAAAAGGCAAGCAACTGCTTATGGGGAACAAGTCTGTATGTGGTGTTATTCACACAGACAGCATATGTGCAAATCATTTGCAGAGGAACGCTTCAAAAAAAGGAATACTTTACTCTACCAGATATGTAATAAAATTCCCCATATAATGGGATGCAGATAGGAGGATGGGGATATGGGGAACAGGGAGTACAACAGTAGGCTTGTCTTAGATCTATGGTATTGACATCTCAGTGATACTCTGCTGTCCAGCACCTACAGACATGCCTCTCAACTGTCCCTGCTTTGAATCACATCTCTGCTCTGTCCCTATCAATCCCTCCTACAATGGTTGGCTGTTGTAGAAGAGCTAATGGATTACATGCAAGACATAGTGGCACTAAGTAAAGGTGTACTCTCTGATAACACTGGATGTTATTTTTATGTGTGTAAACTTGGGAGTGTAATTTAATGTTCTTTCTTCTTTAAATATAAGTAGGGAAAATTCTGGTCAGGCTTTAAAAAGTACTTCTGTAAAACATAAATTCTAAAGTATCAAATACAAGTAATTATGAATTTCCCATTAAAATTGGAATGAAACTCATTCCTAATCCAATAGATAAAGATAGATCTATTGGATTATCACTCATACCTTTAACCAACAATATCAACTAAGCTCCATATGTTAAATTATTATATGGAGAATTTTCTTAAAAGAGATATGAAATTCTATATTATTCTGTTATTGTTCTATAGTATTTTATATATCAGGATGGAATGTTAGTAGTGTAAACAATTATGCTGACTTAGAAAATATCCAATATTTAGTTACCCTTAAGAGATCCCAAACATGTCAGATATGTCATTTTGGATAAATTAAATGCAAAAGAGGAGCGTACACTAAATAAGCCAACAACAAATAGATTATTACTAAAATAATTTGACTAAAAAGACTCTACAGGAGACAATGAGTGATTACCAATGAAATATGAATTTACTGTAGGTGTACTGTCTTCCTTTACTTTCCCACTCTTCAGCTCACCAACTTCAACTTACACTTAGGAAAAGACATGGCTTATCAGTGGTATTCTGACTCTGGGTAGAGGTGCCCTACATTCTAGTGTGCAGTGCTTTTACATATTTATAGATTTACAAAGCAGAGTCTAAGAATGAACTATGATCACCCTGACAATTCCCATCCTAAATAGGGCACCTCCTGCTTCCAGAATGGGTAATCACATCAGGTCTAGAATGAATGTGAAGGTACATATATGGTAATCAAGACTTATCTTAGGTAAGTATTAATCAAATAGTATTTAGAGCGTCTAAGAGAGTTCTCGGGGCAGGTAGAATATTCTTAAGCCTCTCCACCCTTGCCCAAAAACAAAGATGTCCCTTCCCTTTCTTTCCCTTGTTTTAAATCAGTACTAATAAAAGAAATTTAGCAAACATAGGTAAAGAGAAATAACATTCAGTAGTCCATCTTGTACATGACTCGCAATCCATTAAACAAGTCAGTGACTAACATCACTTAAGTAAACATTATAAAGATAAATTCAAAATAATTTCCTAGCTCTTTAAATTTTCTGATAAAGCAAAAATTTAACAATAAGCTATTTTAACTAAAGGTATTAAGCATTTCAATTTTTCCTTGCACATATACATTTCTACTTATATTGTAGTGTCAATAGCTGTCTTTGAAATATGTACAATACTTTACTTCTTCAAGTCATTCCTTTTTCAATTCAGGTGTTGTGTTGCCAAAATGGCAACAGTATTTCAAGGGCAAAATTAATATTTAGACTGATGTTTCAAATAAATAACTTGTCATTTGCCAATTGAGTTAGTTTAGAATGTATGGTTAGTGCAAATATAGCATGTTGCAAAAATAATATGCATTTTTTTCGTGTGCTCTAGAGACTGTCATGTGCAAGTGACATATATAATGTGTTGTTGTTGACTTTCGGCTTTTCCCGGTTAGGGGTCGCCACAGCGGAACTCTGGTCCGCTAATGATTGGCAGTAGATTTTCATGAACGCCGAGGTGCCAGCTTGACATTCAACCTTCAACTAAGGCACGCTCATTTACGCATGTCTTTCGATTGCCCACCCAACCGTGGGGAGGACATGCAAACTCCACACAGAAGGCACTCCCTGCAGTCCAGCCAAGAATCGAATGGGAGAACCTCTTGCTGTGAGGCAACAATGCTACCGCTGCACCACAGCGGAAGTATATAATGTAGCATATATATAGAGCAGATAGCTTTGGGATTCAGGTTGTTAAAGTAAATTATGCTTATTAATCAGGCAGTTTCATTCAAATTCACAAGTAATTTGGGGACATTTCAGTTGAGTTTCCAGGAATGTGTAGACCAATGTGAGTAATTGAGTCCACTTTTCCACATAAACATGTCACAATTCATTAAACTAAGCAGAGTCGAACATCTGTCTAATAATCATTATAAAGACAAAGAATAATAATTTCCTAGCTCTTCAAACTTTCTGACATTGCAAAATGTTGAAAGTAAGCTATTTTAACTGGATGACTAAAACATTTCAATACTTCCTTGTGAATATATATTTTTACTTTTACTGTAGTGTCAAGAACTGTCTTTGAAATCTGTGCATTACTTCACTTCTTTCAAGTCATTCATTTTACAGTTCAGATTATATTTTGTTAAAATGTCAATAGCATTTCAAGGGCACATTTAATATTTAAACTGATATTTTAAATGAATAGCTATTAGTTACCAAGTGAGTTTGTACAGAGTGGAGGTAACTGCAAAGATAACGTTGCAAAAAGTAATATGTATCTTTTCATATGCTCTAGAGACTGATAATTTCAAGTAACATATAAAATGTAACTTTTACAGTGCAGACAGCTTGTGAAATCAGCGTGTTAAAGTGAGTAATACTTTTTAATCAAGCAGCTACATTTCAGTGAACATGTAGTTTGGGAACATTTCACTTGTGTTTCCAGGAATATGTAATCCTATGAGGATAAATCATAAAATATTTACAAATAATCCCATTATGTATGTATTTTACCTTGTTTAGGTTGTTTTTCATTTTAATAACTAAACATTACTTTTTCTTATTATTTTTTATCTATGAGGCTAAATACACTTTACAGATTCACAGTGTCCTTAGAAACTGCAATTGTTTACTGTTGCTATGGCAACACAAATAGAATGTGAAGAAGCTTCACTTCTCTTAACCAACAGTACATTTTCCCTCCATTTCTTTTTTGTTTTTTTAATTAGTATTTGTTAATACTAAAAGGAAATAATTCAAATGACATATGTACATGAATGGAACATTTCAGAGTTACTCACGAACATGTCCCCAGTCCCAATAATCATAACAGTGACTACCATTAATCTAATAAATATTGTAATAACAATTAATTAAGTTCACTATTCCAATTAGTCTACCTTAAAACTAGATTATTTTAGACTATTATTTATCTATGTATAGATAGTGAGTTATTAAATATATACAGACTATATTAGTATAGTAAATAGGAGAGAATTTAGAAAGGGAGACAATATGCAGTTAAAATAAATAATGAGAAAGAGAGAAGAGAGAAAGAAAAAAGAAAATGAAGAGAAAATACACATATACTATATTTGCTGATTTACAGTATAAATATTTTATGTGCTATATAACCCCCCTTCTGTGAAAGAAAAGTACCCTGTTTTACATACCTGAGGTAATGTGAAAACTCTTATGTGTCATCTATTTTAAAAATATATAGATAAAGATTCCATTAGTTAGTTACCTTTGTTTTACAATTCCAAGCAGTAAAATTGGTCCTTTAAAGTAATGTTAAAACAATTCATATCATAGTAGATGCTTTGAGAGATTTGGCTGCAACAGTATCAGTCTTTTGCTTCTTCTTTTTGACATCTGTCCAGACATTTGTTTCTTTTGTTCTCTTGAGAAAAGGTGACATCCAACCCATATCTTCTGGTAAAGTAATCACATTATTAGTTTTAATAAATGAAAATGCTTCATCTAAGTCAATAAAAGTCCTCATCTTGTTGGCACACAGTATTCTTATCTTAGTTGGATATGCAAGTTGTGCCTTGATGTTATTTTGTTTCAGAAACTTTATCATTGGCCACGCTTTTTTCCTTTGTTCCATTATTCTAGATGACTAGTCGTTATCAAATCTTATCAGGCTCTGTTTATATTTTAGAGGTAAATAAAAAAACAACAGGTCAATGACCTAAAACAATACAAAAGAAAATATTTAATGCTCAATAATTGACATCCACAGAAAAATACAAACAACTAAGCGCTTTCGCAAAGGTTAACAAACCAAAGGCATCATCAGAGTCTGATGCTTAGTTGTTCATATTTTTCTGTGGATGTCAACCATCACTGGCTGCATTGTTTTGGTGTATTTTTCTTTTTTCTTTTTTATATTTTAGAGGTGCCTTCTTCCAAGCAGATCTTAAAATCAGTTCCTTGTCCAAGTATGAAAGAAATTTGATAATTATTGACCTAGGAGGCGAGTTTGAGTTAGTGGCAGGTTTCCCAAGAGCTCTGTGTGCCCTTTCAATGCCAAAGGAAAGTCCTTCTTTTAAATTTAAAAATCAGGGATCCAGCTTGATAAAAAGGAAATAATATCCTCACCTTCTGTGTTTTCAGGTAATCTGAAAATCCTGATGTTATTTCTCCTCTCCCTATTTTCCAAGTCATCTACTTTATTAACCAACCAAGTGTTTTGTTTAGGAAGCAGTTCTTTCTGTGTTTCCTCTTCCTTAAGTCTGCTTTCTAAGTCATTTAGAGAAACCTCTATTCTTGTTATCCTTGTTTGGTGTTGTAGCATTTCCTTGAGGGTATCAGCCTGTTTCTGACTGCTTGTTTTAATATTTTCCAGGTTCTCTTTAAAATCATCCATCTTCAAATGCAATTCCTGCAGGGTAGATGTCATCTGTTGTAGTTCCTTCTTTAAGGCAGCATCCTGGTGAGAATTCTTTGAGTTGCTCATTTTAACAAGTGAATATATCTCCAAGCTTTATGACAGGAAAGTATTTGTAAAACTTCACCAAGGTTTCTACCTATGTAAATTAGTCCTTTATCTATAAGATATTATACTTTGAAGAAAAAAAAAAGAATATTTTTTCCTGTCTTATTTAACTAGTTATATGGAGCTATAAAATACTGCTGTTTTCAGTTAGCCATTCAGGCTCCACCTCCTGTACTTGGTAATTGTGATACTGTTGTGTTAAAGATCATACTTATCTTATGAAAGTTAAAGGATGCCATTTAGCTGTATGCGTAACTGTTGTGTTTAGCCAGAATAGAATAGTTGTATGTTCCATTTTGGTGCTGTTAAGTACAGTGCATAGACTGTGGAATCACAGGTGTGTATTTGTACAAACAATAACACATTTGGACTTATAGTTATGAGCAGCTACGCAGCCTGCTATACATGAGGCAGTACTCCAAGATGCCTATTCAAGCAATAGGGAGATGTAACATACCTGAGGCAGTGATACTACAACTGGCATATCATTCTCAAGATAGGTGTACTGGACTTTATGTGCAGTTCTATCACATGCACTGCCATACTGCATATCTCAAAGGTCTTTTGGACAGGCAACATAAACCGGATTTAGGTGATGTGCATGTTATAGGGGTCTGACATCTCTGTGTATGTTGCTGAGAGTTTATGTGTTGTGCATGGGATCAGAAATGAGAAGATGGGTGGGAGGATGACATAATGGTTAAGGTGTTTACTTAAAGACACAAGATGCAGGGTTTGATTCTCACATGGGGTAATTGGCTAGGCTTCAAATGGCCCAAAAGGGAAGTTAGCCTAGTACTAATCTATGAATCTATGAACCTATGTGGGACATGTATTGCAGTTGTGGATCTTCATCTGTGGGTCTGTGTGGATTATCATAATAATCATGCAGGTAGTAATATGCTGCTTTTGTCTTAATTCACACAGGTGAACATGGGGGTTGGGGTCTGCCCCCCCCTCACAATTTAATGTCAGTGTCTCTTCAGACTCTGATGATAATCATAGTGAGGCACAGGTGGGGATGTCGGGGGCTGAATCTGTCCCTGAGGTTGACATCCCTCTTCTATGCCCATTGTCCCTGTAGTCAGTCTGCCCACACATACACAGTCCCCAGAGACCACAGATATTGGGCAGTCAGAGGGTGGCGACTTAGAACAGGACAGTGTGAGAACTATGGCATCAGTGATTGTGGACACTGGCCATAGCCAGAGAGTTGACAACGTCCCACACAGTCAGATTGACAGGAGTGCTGGTAGGAGGACTGCTGCCCATCCACCTCATGTCACAGGTGTCACATAACAGGTCACTCCTCATATGTTTCAGGCTCTCATATAGGCACATGCACATTCTGAATGCAACACCTGATGGATGCTTAGGGTTACTGAAGCAGCACAGTCTGACATCCTTGACTGCCTCCACTACATGCCCTGGATCATTTCACTGATGTAGTGGACAGACAGCGGGCTGAGACAGTGTCTGTTTTTGACCACACATTGTCTGTGCTGGAACATCTGGTTGGAGTTGGGCATCAGACACATGGATGTAGGTCAGCAACACCATCTGCTGAGAGTCCGTGTGGCCATTCACAGTCATGCTCCCATAGTGGCAGTACCTCCAGTGCTACAGAGGGTAGAGTGCTGTCCATACCATGACATAGCAGGCCATGGGCATGTGGTCCTGGATGGTCCTGTGGGGGACACGGGCCCAGCAGACAGCAGTCACAGTCAGGTTCTAGCTCCGCATCCATGGGCATGGTGGTGCCAGTGCTACTCCTGGTGGAACCAGTTCCCATGTTCGTGGTCTGAGATGGTGAACTGTCCACTTTACCAGGTACACTTGCCAGTGCTACTCCTGGTGGACCCAGTTCCCATGTTCGTGGTCTGAGATGGTGAACTGTCCACTTTAATACAAAGAGCAGAGCTTTCGGACAAAATCCTTCATCAATACTAAAATTACAACTGCATTTGCACAGTATATATAGGTCTAAAAGGTCACATGACCGACAGCCAAAAAGTCACATGACTCAATTCAAACATCACATAAAAAATAATAAAAAATACTTAAATATAATAACATAGATTTAAGATTCCTATGTGGCAATACATATAAAAATTGCATAAAAAGTATGTATACATACACAAAAAAAAAAAAAAAAAAAAATGCACAAAAATATGTATATATATATATATATATATATATATATATATATATATATATATAGCATGTGAAGAACAATGAAGCTCATAATCTAGATTTACTCAACTTAACCAGAACCGGTTTGAGACTAACCATACTGTTTATACCAGGGACTAAGTCACTTGCTAGCCTAACTATCCAGCTATATTCTTTAATATCAAGTTTATTATTCATATCCCCACCTCTAGGAGATGGTTGTACATGATCTATAGCTTTAACCTTGAACAAATGTTGTTGACCAAACTGCAGTCTATGCCTATACAAAGCATTAGTATCCACACATCTCCTGATTTCAGATTTATGTTCTGTGATCCTTTCTTTAAGCTTATGTGTGGTTTTGCTCACATAGAAAGAGTCACATGCTACGCAGGAAGCTAAATAGACCACATGAGTTGTTACACATGTTGCTGATACATTAAACTTAAACATTTTCTTACTTACTGGATGTTCGAACACACCCAAGTGCTCATCATCAATGTCATCACAACATGAGCAGTTAAAGCATTTTCGTGTACCTACACTACTAAACTGTTGTATCTTATTGTTAGGAAAATCTTTATAACAAAGAACACTTTTAAGAGTTCTCATGTTCCTATACGCAAAGTGAGGAGTATTTCCCAATATAGCCTTCAATTCATCAGATGCCATTAAGATTAGCCAGTTCTTAAATATAATGTGTTTACCAGAAGGAGATCTAGTACTAAACAAGGTAACATATCTTATCTCCATTCTATCTTTGTTGGATGGATTAAGTGAAACACTTCCTTGTGTCTCTGTGGCATTAGTCAGGAAGACGGGAGCCAACTTTGTCTTTCTCTCCTCTAACATTTTTAATTTTTCATCATCCACAAGGGTATTATCATATCCACTATGGGTAAAATCAGCTATCATCTCATCCAACTGTTCAGAAAAGCAGAGGTCATTAGTATTGAACCTACTAACTCTACAGAACTGAGATCTGACTGTGCCTCTGAAAATGTGTGGTGCATGCATGCTACTAGCATGAGTATACCTTCCTGCACAAACATCTTTTCTATGTAGGCTTGTTTGTAGAAAATCACCCCCAAGGGTCAAATTGATATCCAAAAAGGTAATAGTAGTTTCAGAATAGCAGATCTTAAACTTTAAAAAAGAAGATGCTGAATTAATGTATGCCATGAAATCATCCAAATCATTTAATGTACCTCCCCATACCAGAAAGCAATCATCCACAAAGCGTTGAAAAAACTTGATATTATCTTTAAATGGATTTAGGTCACTGAACAGATGTTTCCTTTCCCACTGGTACAATACTAAGTTAGTATCGTATATTTTTTTGTGGAGGTGCCATAGCCCACCCCATAAGCTGGAGATACAGAGTCTCATTAAAACATTATTTCTCAAAATCACATCCATAAGTGTACATAAATTTGGATTAGGACCCTTAATAAGTCTAAACCAATATCAGTAGGGATAACAGAGAGGGTTTATCTACATCATTTTTGAACAAAATCAATAGTGTCAATTACAATCAGTGAGGTATGGTTGAATAAACTGAAAGTGTCTCGGTTACCCAGCCAGCTCCCAAGACAATAGGCCTCATCGGTGGATCAGTTAGAGATTTGTGAATCTTAGGAATGTACATTCAAATAATTAAATAAGTCTAAGTCTATATCTCCCTGGAGTTGTAAATCATAAATTACCATGTTCACATATGAAATACATTTCTTTACATCCATACAAGTGATTTTCTCACTTATTTTAATTTGACTGTCCGTTTACCCCACAGCCTTCACAAATCTGAAGATTCACAACCTAAAGGGGCTGGCTGAAATGTGAAACCACTGGCTGGGCATTACATGAACAACTTTTCGGTTATTTACATGAACAACCAAGTGTTGGTATGATGTAGATAAAACCTCTCTGGCCTTGAGGCACTATTTATTAACTTTAGACAGCTTACGGGGGTATATGCATTCAGTGACCTAAATCCATTTAAAGATAATATCAAGTTTTTTCAACTTTGGCAATGATGATACTGTTAATGAGAATTGCGATAAACAATGATTCATGGCACATTAATTCAGTTCTGTAGAGTTAGTAGGTTCAATACTAATGACCTCTGCTTTTCTGAACAGTTGGATGAGATGATAGCTGATTTTACCCATAGTGGATATGATAATACCCTTGTGGATGATGAAAAATTAAAAATGTTAGAGGAGAGAAAGACAAAGTTGGCTCCCGTCTTCCTGACTAATGCCACAGAGACACAAGGAAGTGTTTCACTTAATCCATCCAACAAAGATAGAATGGAGATAAGATATGTTACCTCGTTTAGTACCAGATCTCCTTCTATTAAACACATTATATTTAAGAACTGGCTAATCTTAATGGCATCTGATGAATTGAAGGCTATATTGGGAAATACTCCTCACTTTGCGTATAGGAACATGAGAACCCTTAAAAGTGTTCTTTGTTATAAAGATTTTCCTAACAATAAGATACAACAGTTTAGTAGTGTAGGTACACGAAAATGCTTTAACTGCTCATGTTGTGATGACATTGATGATGAGCACTTGGGTGTGTTCGAACATCCAGTAAGTAAGAAAATGTTTAAGTTTAATGTAGCAGCAACATGTGTAACAACTCATGTGGTCTATTTAGCTTCCTGCGTAGCATGTGACTCTTTCTATGTGGGCAAAACCACACATAAGCTTAAAGAAAGGATCACAGAACATAAATCTGAAATCAGGAGATGTGTGGATACTAATGCTTTGTATAGGCATAGACTGCAGTTTGGTCAACAACATTTGTTCAAGTTTAAAGCAATAGATCATGTACAACCATCTCCTAGAGGTGGGGATATGAATAATAAACTTGAGATTAAAGAATATAGCTGGATAGTTAGGCTAGCAAGTGACTTAGCCCCTGGTATAAACAGTATGGTTAGTCTCAAACCGGTTCTGGTTAAGTTGAGTAAATCTAGATTATGAGCTTCATTGTTCTTCACATGCTATATATATATATAGATATATATATATATATATATATATATATATATACATATTTTTGTGTATATTTTTTTTTTTTTTTTTTTTTGTGTATGTATACATACTTTTTATGCAATTTTTATATGTATTGCCACATAGGAATCTTAAATCTAAGTTATTATTTTTATTTTTTTTTATTATTTTTTTATGTGATGTTTGAATTGAGTCATGTGACTTTTTGGCTGTCGGTCATGTGACCTTTTAGACCTATATATACTGTGCAAATGCAGTTGTAATTTTAGTATTGATGAAGAATTTTGTCCGAAAGCTCTGCTCTTTGTATTAAAGCGGTTTTTCTATTGAGAGTTTTGTCTTGTGAACTGTCCACTTTACCAGGTACACTCTACAGCTGTCCAACATACACATGTGTAGGGCTAGCACTGGGCTTGACTGTGTATACGTACACACTCAAACATCAGTGTCACATGCAGGTAAAGAACAAACACACATGGCACCTTTCCATTACCCATCTCACCAGCACTCCTTTTTGACTCACACACATGCTGTCAACTGTTTGGCACAGCCTAGGCCTCTGCACCCCCATACCACACTCTGTGCATGTTATGATACCTGTGCCAGATCCCTGCCATCCATGCTATTGATGCAGGGACATGCAAATATGTGTCTAATACACAGGGTGACTATATTACTTTAAATGTACTTGTGTAGTACAGTATTGTTATGCCATGGCAGTTACTGTGGACCACAACAGGTACAGTGTGCTGGCATTTGTCATGACTACACAGCAACCTTTGAGTATCTTTGTTGCATGGTGTTAGACTGGCGGTAGTGATATAGACCTGTGTATGTTTCTGTTCCATGGGTCTGAGTGATTAAAATATGGACACGTGGTGGCAATACAGTGGCAAAGGATAGCATGGCAGCACAGTGAAAATATGGCAGCAAGGTACGATAATATACTTGCATGGTTCCCTAGGTACATCTGTGTAAAACAGTGTGTCTGGGACAATGGGGGCATTCAGCGTACTTATGCAGTCATACTTTGTGACAAGGTCTGCTACCCTTGATACATGTAGCCTGGGCTTTCTGAATGTACTAATCTAGATGGTGGCAGACATCAGTTATGCCTTTGTAGATGAGGGCACTTGAGGGCCAGCAGCCAGTTACAGGGCTGTAAAATGCATAACCAGTGCACAGAAACAGCACTTAGGGGCATTTCTGTAGTGCTGCAAGGGGACATATATAAACAAGTGCACAAACTCACACAGAGTTTGCTGAAGTGAGATTAGAACCCCTACCTAGCTATTAATACATACTATAACTTACAGTACTTTTCATGTGCACCACAGAGTTTCTCTGATATTAGGTTGTCAGCCAGTTGGATAACATCAGCAAGCATTGTAGAGGAGGCCAATGTAGAGGCCAGCAGGTAGTCAAAGGGCCATAAAATGTACAGCAATTACACAGACATAGGCTATATATATATATATATATATATATCTATCTATATATATATATATATATATATATATATATATATATATATATATATATATATACACATATATAGATTTACTATCATATACCTGAAATGTACTCGATCGACTGTTCACATGGTCGACCGAGATTGTGCGAAATTCACAATGTCAAACAATGGAACTGCCAAAATACATGTCGACTGCTACCTAGGGATGGGTTTTAACATGGGTTGAGATAGGGGCAGATGTGTATTTCGGCAATATCAGTGTTCGACATTGCCTAAGGTCGACATTCCGATTTTCAAATGAAGTGGCATCGACCAACTTCACTTTGAATAAATGATAGTCAAATATATATATATATATATATATATATATATATATATATATATATATATATATATATATACATGTCTTTACTTCTACAAGGGGATATATTTACACACACACAAAGTTGCTTGCTGTGAGATTAGAACTCATACATATCTAGTAGTATATACTATAGCTCGCAGCATTTCTCACATGCGCCATGGAGTTTCTTGGATGTTACATTGTCACCAAGTGCTCTTAAGGTGGATGACATCAGCAGGCTTTGTAGAGGAGGGTATTTAGAGGCCAGTAGCTAGTCTTCAGCCCATAAAATGCATAATCTTTGCCTGGAAAAATCTTGATGAGTGGATGGGAAATAGGAAATACACCCCGGGGATCACTTCTGTGTCTCTGCTGGACAGTGGCACAGGAAAATAACTTTCTTGGTTGGCATAAGCTATGGAACCTTCCTGGCTAGGCTTACTTAGGCCCTTGGGCTGATAGCCTAGTACCTACCTATGAACCTATGAACCTAAGGAGATAGGTCATATGTGCACGTCCATGGTGCTGCAAGGGGATATGTTTATCAACACACATGGGAACACACACAGAGTTGGCTGATGTGAGATTAGACCCCCCCACCATCCTATCTACTATTACACACTATAGCTCTCAGTATTTATCACATGTGCCATGGAATGTCTCTAAAACTAGAATGTCAGCTATTGCTGTTAAGGTGGATGACATCAGTACGCCTTGTAGAGGAGGGCATTTAGAGGTCAGCAGCTTGTCTTTGGGGTCTACTTCAGAAGACTGACAATCCAAAAGACTGAATCCCAAAAGACTGAAAATTCAAAATACTGAACACATTTTTACATTTTTAGTGTGGGGGGGCTGTGTCCCCCACATTCCCCTGCTGACTAAATATACCAACTCCAAGATCGCACAACAGTGGAGAAGGGACAAATTCCATCATTCAGTATTTTGAATTTTCATTCTTTTGGTTTTTCAGTCTTCTGAAGTAGACCCAGTCTTAAGCCCATAAACTGCATAACTATTGCATGGACATAAGCCATATGGGCATGACCATGGCATTGCAAGGGGATATATTTTTACAAACACACACACGTTAGCTGATGTGAGATTAGAACCCCTATCTATCTACTGTTACACACTATAGCTCGCAGTACTTATCACATGTGCCACGCAGCTTCTCTAATATTAAACTGTCAATTAGTGCTGTTAAGGTGGATGACATTGACAGGCTTTGTACAGGTGGGAATTTAGAGGCCAGCAGCTAGTCTTAGGCCCATAAAATACATAACCATTGCATGGAGATAGGCCACTTGGACATGTCCATGACACTACAAGGGGATATATTCATATACCCACACATGGACATACACACATAGAGTTGGCTGATGAGAGATTAGAACCCCTGGTGATCTACTATTACACACTATAGCTTGTAGTACTTATTATATGCACCACAGGTTACATTGGTTGTATATGTGGATGCAGACACAGTACTTGTTGAGTACGCAAATTGACCTTGTGTTACACAGCATGTGTAGCCTGCAGAGTGATCCTGCTTGGTAATGTTATTGTATCTATTGTCCTAGGAGTGGGATATCTGTTACTGCCCCTGCTATGAGTGTACAGTTACCAGTATGGCCATGTGTGGCTGGTTGCAGTTTGGTAGGCGGACATGTGGCCAGGGACAATATGGCTTGTCCAAGGCCTGCGATGCAACCATTGCACATTACACTACTTTTTCACAGATGTCTGTCTACAGGGTGATATTTCACAAGCACAAGCTTCTGTGGGTGCGAGAAATAGGTACTGTTGGGTCCTTGGTCTGGTTCCATTAGATATCTGTTGTGATCTGTTGGTATTCATAACCCCAGCATTCTGAGTATATGTGGGGACATTTGTACATCCCCACACACATATATACCATACCTCTTAACCTCTTGTAGCAAGTAATCTTGACAAAGCCATATAGAATGGAGAGACAAAGGCCCAAAAATAGGGACACCTTATAACTTATTGCAATTACAAATGTATAACATTATTAGAATAACAGATATTGCATTGGTATGCCTTTTCTGAAGGGTATGACATCTGGAACTCAAATGTCTGCCTTTATTTTCTGACTTCAACTCTCAAAGATTTGCCAATGATTTTCCAGAAAACCACAATTTTGAGAGAATGACCATTAATATGAGGCAAATATCTGGACAGTCTACAAAAATCTGTAGATTTGGGAGGTATGATATATATATATATATATATATATATATATATATATATATATATAGATAGATTATATATATATATATATATATATATGTGTGTGTGTGTGTGTGTGTGTGTGTGTGCAAATATATATACATATATATATATATATATATATATATATATATATATATATATATATATATATATATATACATACACACACACGTGTATAACAGGGTTGTCACCTTAAGTGATGCTGTGTGCTCTAACTGTGTTATGTAGATATATGTGGAGAGTCTTGTGTATCAGTGTGCATGTTATATAGCTATATATATATATATATATATATATATATATATATATATACACATATATATATATATATATATATATATATATATATAAATATATGTGTGTGTGTGTGTGTGTGTTTGTGTGTGTGTGTGTGTGCTTGTGTGTATGCCAGATACTGATAGTGGGGGTAATAATATGTGAGTGAGAGAGAGGAAGACATATGTATTCATAGCTGTCTTTAAGCACAGACGTATTTCCACATGGCTGTTCTTTGGGAGGCAGAGGCAACAGAAATGGACTCAAGTTAGCCAAGTGTAGGAGCATGCCCAGTGTGACTGTCAGGACTTACAAGGTAACACCAGGCCAGAGCTACCTGTATTCCAATCCAGGATTTTGTTTGCTGCAGACCATTGGTTGCTGCATCTGTTTCAACAGTCCAGCACTCTCCTGATATTTTGCCCAAAGCATTCACTGGCTGTTTGCTGAGCATATGTGACTCATGCCTCTCATCTGTAAAGATTTGCACAGAATTTCCAGATGTATGCCCCATATCTTTGGTCTGTTTTGCATAGTCATACCCTTCGGGAAAAACAAGGTTACCCCTAGCTACCAAATAGGTGGCAATCCACTGAGCACAGAAGAAGTTATCAGGGACCTGGGGACCCAGGTTGATAGTAGTCTGTCATTCGACACCCATGTAGCTAAAGTAGTTAGGAAGACCTTCTACATTGCCCACCTTATCATGAAGGGATTCTCATCTAGATCAAGGGAGGTCATAGTCTCCCTTTACTCATCACTCATCAGACCAATGATTGAGTACAATGCCCCATTCGGAATGTATCTGACCCGACACTTGCAGCAGCTGGAGAGGCCACAAAAGTTCCTCACCAAAAGGATAAAGGGTCTCAAAAATCTGTCCTATGCTGCCCGACTGAAAGAACTCCAGCTCTATTCAGTCACTTACCGCTTGCTCAGAGGTGACCTTTGCCTAACATACAAGGCCATGTCAAACCCAGATTTCATGAATATGCTTCACCTCAAAAAATCTAGATCCATCAGAGCCACAAGGGCGGGAGACTTAAACCTTGACACGGCTATTAATAGGACGTGCTGGAGGGATAGATTCATCACCCAAAGACTCCTATGCTGTGGAACAAAATCCCGGTACATGTGAGGCAGAGCACCTCGCTGGCCTTGTTCAAGAGAAATCTTGACCAATGGATGGGAGATCGCAGATATACCCCAGGGATTACCTCAGTGTCACTGCTCGACAGAGGCACAGCAAAATAATGGGTATAGTTCCCCATACTAAAGGGGTGGCGTAAGCCACAAAACGATGGGCTAGGCTTGTAAATGCCCTCGGGCAGATAGCCTAGTATGAACCTATGAACCTATGAACCTATAACATTGTAATTGTGTGGCACATTAGTGTCAAATCATTAAAGATTTATGTTAAGAGTTAATGATAGACATTTGAAATTCAGATTGCATACGCTACAGGAGATTCATGGTTAGGAAAGACTGTTATTCAAACAGTTCTGTACATTTATAAAGTGCAAAATGTAAAACTTGCCTCTAGTTTTGGGCCTTTGTCCCACTTTTCTTCATGGCTTTGTCCAGATTTCTTGCTCCAAGAGGTTGAGCAGTATGATGTGACTGTGGTACATGCTGTAACACCACACGCAGAGTGACAGTCTGCATACCTCTCCCTGTACATGTTTTTGCAGACTGTCCAGAAATTTGCCCCATATGTTTGTTCTGTTCCACATACAGTTATGGTTTTCCAGTAATATACTATGAAAGGGAGGCACCATGCTGTAACACCACACACAGGGTGACAGTCTGCATACCTCTCCTTGGGTATGTTTTTGCAGACTGTCCAGAATTCTGCCCCATATGTCTGTTCTGTTCCACATACAGTTATGGTTTTTCAGTAATATGCTGTGAATGGGAGGCACTGTGTTGTAACTACTGACACATGTGGGTGATGGGCCTTTACATCCCACAGCTAATCTGACCTGTTGCAACCTGCTGTTATATTAGCCACCATCTAGGTTGCTCAGAGTATGTATAATGTCTGTCTGAAGGTGTGGATCTTTGTCACCTCATTCTCTCTGGCTTTGTCCAGCTGTGTTGCAGGAAAAGATTGAGGGGCTATGACAGTCTGTGGGTATACCACTATATGAGTATGTCACATGCAAAACATGTAGATGCTACCAGATTTGAACCATCAACATCATCACCCATGCTAATGTCCCTTGCCCAGTGAGCCACACCAGGCACCAGAGAGAGAGGTTGCATTCCTCAAACTATCAACAACATACAGACATACACTGTCACCACTGCGTTATGTGGGAACCACAACGTGTGGCCAGGTTCCATGTCACAGCCCTGGAATTGTCTGGTCTGCTGGTATATCACTGCATACTTACTGTTATAGCAGTTGTATGGGAACACAAATGTGTTGGGGATGGGTGGCAGCCAGCCCATGCTCTGCTGGCATAGACAGTCATGAGACTGTCCGGTGACCCACTGTTTGTCATCTCCCTTGAATAATGTCATGGGTTTCCAGCCATGTGGCACAAAGAATATTATGGGGCACATACTATTGGACAGAGTAGCTGTTGTCCCAAGTGGCTGTTAGATCTCTGCAAGAAGCCCATTAGCCCACTATATTCCCTTGCATAAATGTTGCAGGTCCATACATATGGTATCACAGTCTAGTACCCTGTCCAAGTGGTGTATAGGAACATGACTTTCCTTGTGACTGCAGCAGTTGAGAGACCTGTAGTTTGGGGCTGACTGTCTGATGCATGCAGTACAAAACCAATACATGGTTAGGTAAATGTTGTGTGGACTGGCTGGCATCATTTTTAGTATCTGTATGTGTGTCAATGTATGGTGTCAGTCCCTAGGGCCCAAGGTTGTCAGTGCATGTGCTATGCATTGTCTCTTGGCCAAGGCCAGGTCATACTGGGCACGCCTATGTCTGCCTACAGGAAGAACCTCGGGGGGGGGTTCCTCCTCCAAGTCCCCCTATATATGTGGCTGTGGGGACCTAGGCAATGGTGGGGGACTGTTTATCCCTTCCCTTTGCTGGTCCTGCTGCAGCTGTTTCCATAGGATCATATTGTGTTGCATGGCACATACTGTGAACATTTGTGCACATGTGGATGGAGAGTACTGCAGGGCTTCACCTTATATACTGAGGCACCAGATCTATGACTTGAGCAGCCCAAACACACACTCTATGATGCTCCTAGTTTGTGTGTGTGCCTCGTTATGGCATTCTTCAGTAGGTGTGTGTACATTTCTGATGGATGTCAGAATCCCCGGTTCCAGTGCATAGCCAGCATACGCCAGTAAATGGCTGTATGGGATTCCCCCCCATCAAACATCTGGTACAGCTGTGAAGCATGCCAGGTATGGGATTCATAATAAATGCAAGGGCTGCCAGCACACACATTGATGATAATGCCCTGGGCATTGCACACAACCTGGCAGTTGATGGAGTGATATCCCTTGTGGTTGATGTAGACCCTACCCTCCTCACCGGGTGGTATCTTGGTGTGTACATGAGTGCAATCTATGGCACCCAGTACCTTAGGGCAGTGAGCTACATAGCAGAAGAGTCACATACTGCTGGCCCTCTCCTCAGAGGTGTGGGTTGAATAAATATGCTCATTGGCATGTAGTAGCATGCTATCCAGGAACTGGTGGAGAACCCTGGATGCTGATACTTGTCAGACCTTTATCATGTCCCCAGTTGGTGTTTGGAAAGTACCTGTAGCTAGTATCCTAAGGGCTACACATACCTTTGTTTCCACTGGGATGGGTTCCACTATGTTGGCTCTGGGTCTGAGTTGAGGGTGGCAGAGATCAGTGAGCTAATGTAGTATGACCCTGTTCACCCTGTAGCGCTCTACAATCTCCAGCTCATGTAGCTGCTGGAAGGTTACCCTGGGCCTGAAAACTCTTCTCCTACTCAGTCTGGGCCTATTGTCAGCAGCACTGGGCTCAGCATCCAGCACATACAGATGTTGCAGACCTGCAGCAGCCCCTAGCATTCTCTCAGTTAAATTTCCCAAGTCTGTACTCCACTGGTGCAGAGTATGGGGAAAATCAGATTGTAGGGTGCATGCATTCTTTATAATGCTCTGTTCTAGGTACAGCCTTTGTGTTGGCTACCTATGATGCATTCAACCTGCGAAGTACATCATTAAGGGGTTTTAATGGCCTATCTTAAGTGCAACAGGAGTCATCAGTTAACAGGTTTTAATGGCCTGGTTTAAGTTTAACAGGGGTCATCAGTAATTAATAAATCATTGGCTTTTCCAGGCTTTTTTTTGACAGCCTTCCCTGCTTAGGACTGTGGCATGGCACACAAACCCACACCACAAAGATAATGCTCAGCTGTCTATAGACACAGCCCCAAGGCCAGACATGCTCAGCACAGCATCGTGCCAAACAAACATGTTGAAACATATGCCTTGGAGGTAAACAAAGCTTAGCAGTCACTGGACACACACCTCTGCTCAGCAGAGCACCACACCTCACAAACAGGTGATGCTGAGCTCCAATGAACTTAAAGGACCATGGACACACCCCCTTTTGATGTCAGCTACCTCTTCTGGTGGCACCAACATGGTTCTTTGCCTACATAGATGGGATCTGCGGACACAGATACCCATTTCTGCTATTCAGTAAACCCAGCTCATTTGCATAGAGATCCCTGCATAATACCTAGAAACTACATGGTTCCAGGATCTGCCTCCTTAGCAAACACAGCAGTCTACCATTGTACATACTCCACATGGGGTCATATAATGCATTATTGTCACATACTAATAAATCCGTTTTCCAACTCTTTTTTTTCATAAAAAGTATGTTTGGACACTGAGGCATGTCTCTCAAACATACCCTGATTATTAAAAAAAAATTACATTAATATACATTATTTGCCATAAGATTTTGGACACATGGTGGATAATTGTGCACATATCTGTGTCTACTATACTATTTCTGCCACTGTAAATGCACTTTTACAGCCCCTGGTGTCAGTTTTACATCATGTACAAGGAATTTTTCTTTGTACATTACAGACACCAACATGGGGTCTGCAGGACTGCTTTTCTGCTTGCTGGATCACTCTGTCACTCTCATTTGCATGCAATTCACCTGCTTATGAGGTGATTTGCATGCCACAGACATTTCCGTGCCCGCATGCTCGTGCACATTCCTCATCACTGTTTACTGGATTGCACATCTGCTTACATCTGTGTAAGCACTGTGCTACCATGCCTACACAGAAAAAAAGTCCATGTAGGCTTTATTAAATTTCCCCCATCATCTTTCCTATTGGTAAATTTCCTCAGTGGGTCAAATGCAATAAGACTCTGGTATTATAGAATTCACTCTGTTGAGCCCTTTGTAGCTTATTTTAAGTATCATTTTAAGTATTACAGCATGGATGCTGAGTATCATAGAACAGAGGAAGCTACCATGTCTAACATGTCCAAGACACTGGTCTAGATGGCATGCCCCCCCATTCCCCACCATGACATAATTGCAGACTCAATCCATTTTATATTCTGACAAGAGATTTTCTCAAAACTATCCAAGGCTTTAGTAACCTTATGCAAACTTAGGTAAAGATGATACAGTCATTTATGCAAAAATAGAAATTGATTATCTGGACTCTCAATCACTAATGCTTAAGTGCAGCAAAAAAAGTAAACTTAGTAGCTTGTTTATAAAGTTTCTACTGTCAACAGGGAAAAAAAAAGAAAAGAAGAGATTGGCTAACCTTGCCTTGTATCGGAAAACAAGTGTGAATACCTGATTAATGTCCAGCCCAACAGGCAGACTAGTATACAAGTGTTTTATGCATCTACAGAAGCAAGAAACAAATCATATTAACTGCAAGACCTCAAGCACGTGTTTCCATATTACATTGTCAAACTGCTTAGCAAAATCCAAGAGCTATGGTAATGCATCAGTAGGTAAGGCAATGTAGTTAGTCATGACTATTAAAATGTAGTATTGTACGTTTGGGATTCCTCACACCTTCATGAATCCCACCTATGCCGGTCTCAACAAATCCATTAGAAGGGGATTTGGGATATTTGTCAGCAGCTGTTTAAGGATTGGTGGTAATTCTGTGTATACACAACTTGTTGCCCTTGCTTTGAGAGTAGTGCTACAAGACTGAGCGTAAATGCCTTGTTAACCCAACGTATCTCCCAGTCCTCTGTATATGAGTCTGGCAAGCACTTACTGAGCTCCTCAAAGGCCACATTGGTAAGCACTTGAAGAAACTCATCCATCTTTGTAACTTTTCCACACTTAAAGTCATGCACCACTATTCTAATCACTAATATTGAAACTGGCACCAAAGGCTTCTTTCTTATGTCAGCTGGTGAATATTACTTACTCACTGAAGCAACTTGCTTACTTCCTTTTCATTCAGGTAGAAGTTTCTTTCTCTTCTGGCTGTAGTTCATTGTAGAAAACCTTAATAACCACTCTAATGGTTTGAGGATCATGCAGCAGAACACTGTCCTACCAGTATGTAGATGTGACTGCTCTGTCCACTCAGCCTTGCACTAAATAACATGGCAAGATCATAACACATTTTCATAGTACTCCACAAATCCCATCACCCAGTCTGTTTATAACCACATGGTAAGATTTTGTAACTAGTTAGTCAGGAATGTTCATCAGACACTTGAACTTACATTGTCACCTGTCACCTTGCACTATGAAAGATGATTGCGCAATCCCAGTAGCTTACATGTTACACCTCAGTCAATTTCTATTACGTTAGAAAGAGCCCTGCAGTAATCCAAGACACTGTCACTACTGCCTTATCTCATCTCAAGTCTGCAGCAGAATTTTCTGTGTATACTGGTACAGGGTCCAATCCCCTGTAGATTACCAATTACCTTTGATTCTGGAAATAACTTAGGAGCACATCCCCAGTACATGATGCCCACACATGTATCTTCACATGTATCTTCCCTTACACATCGTCATTTAGATACAGATAGAGATGAAGGGAAATGGTCCTACTGAAAAAAAGGCTCTGTTATAACATTTGTGCACTTGGCCAAAAGATGGACATAGTGGAAATAGTCTATCCAGCTTCAAAGGCTTGTATGCTAACTAATTGGTTTATTTTCTACAGCAAACTTTTTTTCTTCAGATAACATTTGGTGAGGTCAACGTCCACCATACACAGTAAAAGCATCTGAATTGTTTATGCTTTTTGCCTATAGCCTACCACTTTATCATATTCCATTTTTAAAAGTATGTTAAAATTCCTCCTTCAGATTACCTCTGTATTGGGAAGTATTAAGATTCAAACACTACAACTGCAGTTTCCTAAATAACAGAGTTGCATCCATGTTTGGTGTATTCGTATTTGTAAGGCATGCCTAATCTATAGCACTTCTGTTGCATTTTATTAAATTATCCCTTCTTTATTTGGCCAGAGTTTTATGATCTTTTCAGAGAAAAGCTCTTGCATATCACAGTGATACCTCTTTCTTAATTAATCATGTGCACCAAAATGCCAAGTTTCTTTGGCACAGTAAGACATCAGCTTCAGTGCCTCACTTTTTTTCAATTTTAGCTTACACAATGTTCTACATTTCACATCAGGCAGTGCAGAAGACAGCTACTACTTTATCTTTGTCTATGAGACTGCCTAGTACCATAATGCTAAAACGTCACCTTGGCAACAGATATTCAGCTTATGTCTGGCAAACCCTACCTTAATCAAAAAGACAATAACATATACAACACGCTCACTACCCCTTCCAAATAGCAAGTACCTGTCACAGACTAAAGGAACTGGTTTATCTGAAACTTGCATATGCCTTACCCTATGGGTACTTCCTAAAAGGGCAAATCAAGGATGAAAAACAAGTATATGCAATATTTATATCACATTCAAATATACCTGGAGAGTTTCACCTCTGCACATAGTACAGGAGACCATGTGGTTCACAACCATATGCAGAAGGGGAACAGAGGATCATAGGTTCATAGGTAGGTACTAGGCTGTCTGCCCAAAGGCATTTCTAAGCCTAGCAGGAATGTGTTGGCTTTCACCACCCCCTTAGATTAGTTCCCTGTGCCTGTGTCCAGCAGAGCCACTGAAGTGATCCACGGGTTAAACTTCCTGTTTCCACTCCACTCATCAAGGTTTCTCTTGAATAGTGTTAGTGAGGAGCTCTGCCTAATGTAGATTGGAATCTTGTTCCACAGCATGGGAAGTCTCTGGGACAGGAATCTATCCCTCCAGCACGTCCTATTTATTGCTGTGGTGAGGTTTAGATCCCTAGACCGTGTGGCTCGAGCGGATATGGTTTTTTTTAGGTGGAGCATGTCCATCAATTCTTGGTTGGACATGGCCTTGTATGCCAGGCAGAGATCACCTCTGAGTAGGCGGTATGCAACCAAGTACAGCTGGAGTTTCTTCAGTCGAGCTGCATACAGCATCTGTTTGAGGCCAGTGATCTTCTTGGTGAGGTACTTCTGTGGTCTTTCCAGCTGTTGCAGGTGTCTTGTAAGGTACATCCCAAATGGGGCATTGTATGATGGGTCTGATGAGTGATGCGTAGAGGGGCACAATGACCTCTTTTGATCTGGACGCAAACCCTTTTGTGATTAGGTGGGCCACATAGAAGGATTTTCTAACCACTTTGGCAATGTGATTATCAAAGGAGAAATTACTATCTACTTGGGTCCCCAGATCCCTTATTTCATCTTCCATATTTAGGGGGCTACCATCTATGTGTCAATTTGTGGATACTTTGTTTTTCCAAAGGGGATGATTATGAACTTTTTGGCATTTAGCTTGAGGCCATGGTTTTGACATCAGGTTTTTCTCTCAGTGAGACCCTTTTGGAGGATGTCTGTGTCAACCAGAGAGTCATTTATAGCCCCTAGTTTGCAGTTGTCTGTGTACATGGTCAGCCATAGTCCTCCTGTGCTTGCCTGTGCCTCTGAGAAGTATATGCCGAACAGGAGGGTCTTGGGACTGAGACCTGGGGAATGCCACTTGTAACTGGTTTAAAGTCGTACATAGCTCCCACAACTCTTACCTTGTGGGTTCTGTCTGTGAGCCCGTTGGCAACCCATCTCATGACGTAGGGGTTTATGTTCAGGCTGGTGAGCTTGTCTATAATACCATAATGAGGAATGGTGTCAAAGGCCTTTGTGAGGTCAAGGTAGGCTGTGTGGACCACCTTTCCCTTGTCTATAACCTTGGTAACTTTCTCAAAGAAGTCCACCAGGTTTAGGAGGCATGATCTGCCCTTAACAAAGCTGAACTGGGTATGGTCCAGTGTTTGGAGGTTCTCAATGTCTCTGTTAATGAGATCCATGATGATGCGCTCCATAGCCTTGCAGACCAAGCTAGTCAGGCTTATAGGGTGATAGTTCCTGGGGTCTGTTGTGCCTCCACCTTTGTGGAGTGGAATAATCATTGCTGTGTGCCATTCTATGGGCACATAGCCTATGGAGAGGCTGAGTTTGAACAGTGTGTTTATTTGAGGGGTTAGTTCATCTTTGAGCTCATGTAGGATGCAGCCTGGGACACCATCTGGTCCCGTTGATGCTGTATTTTTGGCTTTGGAGATGGCTGTTTTAACCTGAGTTTGTGTGATTTCAGGGGCACTACATTCTTCTGGTATGGTTATGGGCCCTTTTGCGGGTGAGAGGGGGTGAAGTTTGCACTGAACCTGTCTGCCAGGATGTTGGCAATATCAGCCAGTTCACTGTATTCTGTGCCATTCTGCACTAACTCTGAGCAGATCTGAGACTTGCCACTTAGATTCTTGACATATCTAAAGAATGTCTTGTGGTTCTTTGGAGTCCTTGATAATTTTTCTTTCGAATCTAGCCTTGGATGATTTTATGGGGGAGCATAGTTTCTTGCTGATACTGATCAGGGATGTCTTCTCCTCTTGGGGTTTTACTCTTTTCTGTACTAGTTTTCTCCTTCTATTGTATAGCTTGTATATGGCAGGGGTCCACCAGACTGGTTTCCTTTTCTTGGAAGGAGTGAGTCTTGTTTTTTCTTGGGATAGCACAATCCATGCATTCTTGTAGGTGCCTGTAGAGTGCATTAGTAAAGGATTTTGCAGCTTGGGCAGCATTATTTGTTAGCATGGGGGATTTGAAACTTTCCACCTCGGTCTTAAGTAATGTGAAGTTTGCTTTTGAATAGTTTTTCACAGTGGTTTCTTTGACTGGGAGTGGGGGCGGAATGTGGATATCCAAAGTGATTAGTTTATGGTCAGATCTAACCAGAAAGGGGTTGAACTCCAGTGTGGAACACCAGTCACCCATGTTGGTGATGACCAGGTCCAATATGTTGTCTCCTCTGGTGGGGGTGTTGACCAGTTGATCCAGGGCATTTGCGTTTATAAATTCTAGGAAATGTTGGGCAAGGGAGTTAGTACTTGAGTAGTTCTCCCAGTTAATGTTTGTATAATTGAAATCACCCAATATCAGGGTGTTTGGCAGGACCTTTATTTTTCCTAGTGTTTCCAGAAATGCGGAATGGGGTTCCTGGGACATGGTAGGTGATCTGTAGCAAGTTACAATTTGAATTGCAGTTCTTCCCATTGCTAGTTGCACATGGAATATCTCTAAAGCATCATGCTGTGCCACTAACCTGGAGGTATGTGTATCCTTGATGAATATGTATACAACCCTGCCTTTTGTATCTCGGTCTGGGTTTTGTGGCCAAAATGTATGGTATGAGTTGTAGCCTGGTAGTGCTGGGGTGCTCTCTGGAGCCTTAAACCAGGTTTCTGTTACTGCACATATATCGATTTTCTCCATACTGAGGAGTGCCTTGTGTGCATGCATTTTGAGGTTTAGACTTCTAGCATTGTGTAGCATTACCCTCAGTTTTTTGTTACTTGTGCTAGTTAAGGTGGTGGGTTTGTCTTTTGAGCCTTGCCTAAAAAAGGCACTATGGGAGTGGAAAGAGCCTTGGCCAGCATTCGAAAGCCTAAGGGTGACAGGTGCAAGCCATCTCTAGCAAAGAAGTGTGGCTTGTCAAGCATGTCATCCCA
Organism: Protopterus annectens; assembly: GCF_019279795.1. NCBI lineage: Eukaryota > Metazoa > Chordata > Ceratodontiformes > Protopteridae > Protopterus > Protopterus annectens. Next base: position 934,196,150 of record NC_056741.1, on the reverse strand, counting down.
GGCTGACAGACACAGGATCCCCTTTGAATGACACCAGAAGCTTAGCCAATTGTTGAAAATTGATAATTTTTTCTTTATACCATGGGATCATTCTTGGTGAGGGCAGGTTGCTACTCAGGGTCAGGGTAATACCGTCCTGGGCTATGTGATCAGAGAGCTCTTCCATGTCTCTTTTCATGTAGTCCAGGGAGGTACGGCTAAGGTCATTCACACCAACATGGACAATGACAGATTCATAGTTGTACTTGTTCTGGAGTGACCTGAGTGCTTGTGTTATGTAGCGGATCCTGGCACCCAACAGGCAGCTTGTTTGTTTTTTCAGAAAATAAAGAAGATAAAATAAAAAAAAAACACTTTAAATGCACATAAATGGCTATCACACTTGAGTATGTAGCCTACAACAGTTAAGCAGATAATTTAAACACAAGAAAAAATTGTTAAAGTGCAGGCAGTAAAATAAGTACAATATGCAGCTGAAACAATCATTTTAAATCACAGAAACTCTAAAAAATTGGTGTTTTAGCCAGAATTAGCTAAAGGCAGCAAGAAAAATGTCATTTTACTTGTTAAAACTAGTTTAACTGAAACCACTATAACCACTATTACTGAAAGCCACTTTTAATACTAAAATTATAGTCACCTGTTTGCTTTGATATTATTTACTTATTTTACTTTAAAGGAATATGTGCTTTTATATTTGTCTTTCACTTTGGTTGCTGCATAATTGTTTTTGTTGCAGATGAATTCTACAAATGTAGTACAGATTTTGTTTCTTAAAGCTGTGCACTCTTTCTTTATCATTATGTGTCTACAGAAGTAATATATTTATGAAAGCATTACATAGGAGGGGTTTCTCCCTGCGACAAAATAAAATTTAATGGGGTTTCAATAAAGGTAGCTTTCAGGGTTATACAAATGATAAATCAAAACATAAATAAATAAAAGATGTTTCAGCAGTATGAATTGAATCAGGCAAATCATAAATAAATAAAAGATGTTTCAGCAGTATGAATTGAATCAGGACAAGACTAACTGCTGCAGCAAATGTATCCCATTTATCAAGGGGATAATGAAACACCTATGTTTGAATGCAGGTTTTTCAGTTAAAAACCTGGTACCTTAACTCCTCCATCTCTTTACTCCCATATAAAAACTGAGGTGCAGTCCTGTCACTGAAGTGATCCCTCAGTACATTCCTCTTATAATGCAAAGATAAATACTTCCTACTTTGTCCAGCTTCTAAAAGTGAGGCAAGTTAAATTATGCTAATCAGAAAGCACATATACATTTTTATCTGACTTGCAGAGATAAAGAAAGAAGGAAAAAAACAGCCATTTGCAGTGGCAAAAGAGTCAAAAACACCATTTTACTGAAATCAAAGTTGTGCCATTTTAGAAGAAGGGAGTTAGTCTCTTTACTCCCTGCTACCTCTCCAATGGAAAATAAACATGGTTGTTATACAAATTGTATCTGCTCATTTATTTGGCTTCATAAACAATAAGAATGTTTACATCTTGGATAGTTTAGCCTTCTCTTCCAGTTGAAGAGCTAGTATTATTTAAGATCAGTCTGTGACTAAAAATGGTCTGTTGTGATCTGTATACTACCCCCACTAAACAAACTGAATGAATGAATGAATCATAGGTCCATTTGTGACAGAGAAAAGCCATCTGACATTTGTAGAGACTTGCTTTGTTTGTGTGAGCAGCCTTAATACAAACAAGTTGTGTCCGTGTCATTTACTAGCATTACTTTTATAAAACTTTAAACATCGTTGCTAGATTTATTGGGGGCATGGCATCTGTCTTTGGGTGAATGAATACATATTTCCTTGTTTTCTTTTTCCAGGTCATAAGGAAAGCTATTGTCAGTATTGAACAAAGTGAATCCGCTTAGGCTGAACGCTTATCCAATTCACTTTATTAAAATAAAATGAAGCGTTTGAAATTTAAAATACGCTTTTCGTCCTAAAACAATATTCGGACTTCTTCAGACTAACTGACAAACATTTGCGTAATGAAAAGAAATTGTTTAAATAACAAATTTTCGTGCCATGAAAATAGTTCATGACGAAATTTCTTAAAGTGAAACTTCTGATAGCACTATTAAAGCAGTAATGGTGTCAGTATATCTATTAAAAATACATCCGTTTATTTATTAAAAAACAATTAAAAAGTGCCTTACTTATATTATGAATTTAATATACTGAAAAAATACTAAAAATCACAAACTGAATCTTTGTATTATTAATAAAATTTAATCAAAATTTGTTTATATATGATTTTAATTTATCTAAGGAGCGATACTATGAATAAATTATTTGAATAAATACATGAAAAAATAATCATCAAATGAATAAATAAATAAATAAATAAAAACAATAAATGAATAAATGAATAAATGAATGATGGTGCGCAGAACTTTGGAAAAAAGTTTTTTATATCTTTATGGTTCAATCACCATTCATGAATATATGTCATAACATGTAGCCTTTTTCCAAAGTTCTGCACACCATCATTCATTTATTCATTTATTAATTTATTCATTTATTTATTTATTTATTTATTTATTTATTTATTTATTTATTTATTCATTCATTTGATGATTATTTTTTCATCTATTTATTCAAATAATTTATTCATAGTATCGCTCCTTAGATAAATTAAAATCATATATAAACAAATTTTGATTAAATTTTATTAATAATACAAAGATTCAGTTTGTGATTATTTTTAGTATTTTTTCAGTATATTAAATTCATAATATAAGTAAGGCACTTTTTAATTGTTTTTTAATAAATAAACATATGTATTTTTAATAGTTATACTGACACCATTACTGCTTTAATAGTGCTATCAGAAGTTTCACTTTAAGAAATTTCGTCATGAACTATTTTCATGGCGCGAAAATTTGTTATTTAAACAATTTCTTTTCATTACGCAGATGTTTGTCAGTTAGTCTGAAGAAGTCCGAATATTGTTTTAGGACGAAAAGCATATTTTAAATTTCAAACGCTTCATTTTATTTTAATAAAGCGAATTGGATAAGCGTTCAGCCTAAGCGGATTCACTTTGTTCAAAGTTCTTGTTTTTGTAGCAGTTGGTATTATCAGTATTGCCTTCCATGTGTCTGTACTGAGTGCCAAAAGACAAAAAAAAAAAAAAAGACCAAAAACCCGGAGAATAGCGAATCTCAAAAATCACTCCCTTAAAACTTATTTTTGCCAAGAAAGGCACCTCCAGAACTTATATGTACCAATTTGAGATTGTCATACCTTGGAGAAAGGGGAATATTCTGAGAAATGGCTTGGACTTAGTATATGTAAGTCTGATCTTTCGGCCTTTCATTTTCAGCATTTTGGGACTCGCTCAAGCAGGTCTCAAAATTTCATATAGTACCCCATTTTATTCAAAATGTTAAACTGACTTGACTCTTACAGTCACTGGGATGTACTTCTATTGGTGAGCCATTGCAAAGTTCTTGTGTCTAGGGGGGAGACCTGAGTCCATGGTTTTGCTGTGCACTAGGTTTTGGCTATTTAATTGCTCCAGAAAATATAGTGCCAGTTGGGAATGGTGTAAAAGTTGTTCCTTTCATTCTAAGTTAATGACAGCCTTGCTGGGGACCAAAGCAAGGTCAGCAATCCCAAGTCTTTTACCCATACTTCTCAACTATACAGATTTTTGCACAGTGACTAGACTGTTGCCTCATATTTTTGGTGTGTTCCTCATAAAATTGAGCTTTTCTGCCAAATAATTGGAAAATCATTGAGGATTGAAGTCAGAAAATAGACATTTGAGTTTCTGACTTCATACCATCAGAAAATTCATGCTAATGCAAAACCTGTTATTCTATTAACATTCTAAATTTGTAAGAACAAAATTTAAAGTGTCCATATTTTTGGGCCTTTGTTCCCCAATTCTTTATTACTTTGTCCAGATTTCTTGCTCTAAGACATTGGGAAGTATGCTTTGGCCCTTAATAAATTCTTATTGTCACTGCCATATCTCGGTTGGACAGGCAGGTTTTATATAAAATTGTATTTTGTTCATCACCTGATCCCTACTTGAGCATTTGAGCCTTAAGAAGTATTGACTCCTTGTCCCTATAGTTAAGGAATTTTACAGTGAACTGCCTTATTTTATTATTTTATGTAAAGTAACCACAGTGGTTCATCAAAAATGTTTGGTGCGCTACTTGAGTGATCTCTTCCTCTGATTTGTCCAGGAAGCCTTTATACAAAACAACAGAAGATACAGTATATGATCTGGAAGCTCACTAGATTGCTGTGACTGATTCTTCATCCTATTCACATCTTCAGGGTGGATTTTTGTAGATATAATTTCCTAAGTGTTCACACATTTAAAATGACTTGTCACTTACAGTCCCTGGGAGGCGCTTCAATTGATAAGCCACTCTAAAGGTCCTGTGTTCGGGGGTATGTGGGTGGGGAAGTCTATAGTTTGCTATTCACACATTTAATCTGCTCACCTTACTGTTGCATATATTTCAACTAATTTTTAACATCTCATATTGTAAGATGCCTTGAATGCCCAGACATAGCATAATGAGGCCTCTGTCACTAGCACTAAGTAATACGAAACACAATTCCAAAATCAATAACTTACAAAAACAGGTTATTAACATCCACCAAATGCCAGGGGAAGATTTTTATATACACAGTTTATTAAAATAATAAACAGTTAAGCACTTTCGCCTTTAACATATAAGACTTCATCAGAACCATTTGTAAATCATAAACTACACACGAGCATATATATATATATATATATATATATATATATATATATATATATATATAAATACACACACACACACACACACACACTCATATATATATATATATATATATATATATATATATATATATATATATATATATATATTCGTGTATAAAATCAAACAGCTCATGGGATTCCCTCAAACCAAATCACAAAAAATCAGTTAAACAACAGTTACAATTAAAGTTAACATTCCAATTACTTAATAAAAGTTGTGTGTGAAAAAATATAAGGGTATATTCAATAAACTCTACAGAGTCTACCAAGATCGTAGCACACTGGTTTGTGTTCAGTAAGCAGCTCTACACAGTGTGTAGCTCTGTGCAAACATGGTAAACACCATGGCATGCTAATTACAACATAAGCAGCTGAACTGTATGCTAAACAACCAATCCAAGATGGAGGAGCTATTCAACAAGCTATAAAGCAACCTTGTAGACTCAGTGCTGGTTTTCTCTACAAATTCCAAACCTATTGAGATGCAGCCATGGAAAGGAATCAATATAGAAAGAACGTTAGAGGCTGATGTTGCTTTAATTCATGTGGATGTGCAGCAGGCTGAAGTCTATGTTACTGTTGCTGCTAATAGCCCAAGGCCAAGAAGGAGAAGAGTTTTCAGGCCCTCGGTAACTTATCACAACCTACATGACGTGGACATTGTAGAGCACTACATGGTAGATACAGACACACTACAGGAATGGTGCAACCTCTGTTGTCTTCACCTCAGACCCAGGGTAAACCAAGGGGAACCAATACAAATGGAGATAAAGGTATTTGTAGCACTTAGAATTTTAGCTACATGAACCTTTCAGAGGCCAACAGGGGTTATGCTGGAGGTGTCACAGGCATCAGCATCCAGGATCCTCCATCAATTCCTGAATGCTATACTACAACATGCCAGTGACCACATATATTTTCCCTGTACTCCTGATAGTGCCAGCAATATGCAAGAGTTCTACCCTGTATCGCACTACCCTGAAGTATTGATTGTCATAGATTTTACACATATAGAAATCAAGACACCACCTGGGGAACATGGAAGGGTCTATGTAAATATAAAAGGCTTCCACTACATTAACTGCCAAGTCAAGTGTAATGCTAAGGGAATCATCTTGAATGTGTGTGCTGGCAACTAAGGCAGTTACACTCACTTATGTGGCACACCTCCCAACTATATCAGATGTTCACTAGGAGTGATATCCCACAGGGTCATTTACTGGGGGATGTAGGTTATGCACTGGAACTGTGGCTGATGATTCCCATTAGCACACACATACCCACTGAAGAATGCCATAATGAGGCACATTCTTAAACCAGAAATTTCACAGAGCATGTGTTTGGGCTGCTGAAGTCGTGGTTTCCATGCCTAGATACCTCTATGGGGAGCCCTGCAATACAATCTATGTACATGTATTGAAATCCCCACTGTCTGTGCCATGCTTCAGAGTATCATCCCGAGGAAACAGCTTCAGCAGGATCAACAAGGGAAGGGTCACAGATCCCACTACCAATGAAAAGGTCACAAAAGACACAGATAGGCGAGGAGTCAGAAAGAGAACCAGCAGCTGTTGTTGGTGTAGGCAGACGTAGATGTGCTCAATACGCCCTTGCTTTGGCTGAAGCAATGCATAGCACACTCACCACCTATGGGGCAAAAACCTTCAACCTATGGACATAGATATAGTAAAATTGATGCTCTGCAATGCTCACAACTTTTAGCTACTAATGTTAGCTTTGTGTTGTTCATCTTTTCTGGACAATAACTGCTTCAGGTATTGTACTGACTGCCTTGAATGGTCTTGCATTTTTAGGTTGATGTGTACTCCTATGTTGTTTGGATGCACTAGATGGTTTGCCAAGATTACTTGCCTGAGTTTTCTTTTTTAATTTTGGGCTTGAAATCAAACAGTTGCTGACATACCTCTCAACTGTCCAGAATTCCACAAAATGTTCAAAATTTTCCTCATATTTTTTATGTCTGCTCCTCATAAAATGTCTGTTTTTCTGGCAAATAATTAAGGGCGTGTGTCACATGGATGAATGTAGTTTTGGCAAATGCAAAAAGAACAAATGCAGATTTACCAAAACTACTTTCCCTGACAGGAGAGTTTGCTTATTTCTACTCTGTTGTGCAACCTCAGACTATATAAGTCTGGGGGATGTTGAGGTGTGTGTATGTGTGTGGGGGGTGGGGCTTGTACTCCTGAGCAAAAAAAAAATGTTGAAATTTTTACAAAAGCCATTTTCAGCAAATGCTTTTTAGTTTGGTTCCCTTCATTGAAATTACCTTCAGCAACTCAACATGAATCCCCTACTGATGAATGAAGTCAGAAATGACATACGTTTGAGTTTCAGACTTCAAATCCTTTAGTAAATGCATATTTATGTGCAAACTGTTTCTTCTAGCAACTGCCTAGGTTTATAAGAGAAATATTTGAAAAAATATCCCTGATTTGTTGTCTTTGTCCCCTGTTATTTTTGGCTTAGACCATAATTCTTTTGCTTAAAGGTGGAGCTGTATAGTTCCTGACTAAATTCTTATTTCAGCTCTGTTTATTCATAGGCCTGCCTGAGAATATTTTATTTGATTTATTCTTTGTTGATTTGGTTTGCCTTTTTCACAGGAAACCAAAGTCAGTATTTATATTACTAGGGGAAATTAGGCTAGGGCATCATGGAACTTCACCCGCTTATCATGTGAGTGCGTTGCCAGATTCATTCATCACTTCCGGCCGTGGAAGTAATGTGGAGATGCAGGAGTTATATCTGTTTACTATGAGGTTTATGAGATTTATTCATGAGCAAGATAAAGAGCAGCTTAATGGGGAAGGTGAGATCATGTGGATTCAGGGAAAAGAAAGGTGCTCAGTGATAATATTTTTGTTCAGTGAGGGAGATAAAGTGATGACTTTTCTGATATATCTGGAAGCAGAGGGACAGTTACTCACAGAAGATAGGGTGATAATGCATACAAGTGATTGGAATTTATGCTTTGACAGTTTTGATAGAAAAAGTGGAGTTAAAGTTTGAAACTATATTTAAATATGAGCATTAGTATAATAAGGGTTTTGAAATGTATTCTTAAGAAGAAAAAACTAAGGAGTGGATAGATGTTAGCAAATTAAAAGAGCTAATGAAATGTGATAAAATGAATGTATGGACTTAAAGTGGATTTAAACATAAAAAAGAATAAAAAAAAGTGTTACACTTTCTGTAAACAAAAAATAAATTAATATCTAAAGCAGATGACATGTTTTTGTTGAACAGATTTTCAGATTACAAAGCTATTTGGATGGACTGTGGTAAATATATGGGACTTATAAAGCAGGGAAAGGGGTAAAGAGATTAAATAAAAAAATGTGACTTAAAGCATTTGAAAAAGAAATACATCATTAATGGAAAGACCATGGGCAGGATTCACGATGCCTCCGTGTAAGAGTTATAACTCTTACACGGAGGCTGTAGTTAAACTGAGTGATGTCAGCATGCTCTGCATATTCATGAGAGCATGCTGAATCACACCTAAGTCTAACACGGTCCGTGTAAGACAGTAGGGGGCATGTCCGTAGGCCGAGCCCTGCAAGCGGACACGCCCCGAGAAGAGTAAAAGTGTCCAAAGTAAACACCCACGACAGAGTCCACGGAAATGTGAATAAACACAACACAACACATGCCCCCACAGACTATGAACAGAAAATATATAAATGAACATGTTATATATTTTTTTTAAATTGTAAAGATGTTTGCTCGTGAGTGCGCTCGTTTGCGCGGGCGTGCCCGTAGCGCAGCTACAGTTAGCAGTCAGTGGGAAAGCATATAAGAATTAAATAAGCAAAGTAAGCCAAGAAGCAATAGCATAGTGGTAGAGACGTCAGCTGAAAAGCAGGCATTCATGGTTCGAGCCCCCACACCACCAACTTTTATTTTTAGCAAAATAAGCACGAAACAAGTCCCTGACAAACATGTACACATATAAAATCACATTTTATGTAAAATGTAATGAAATAGTCCATTTATTTTGAAGAAATGTGAGGTAACAAAACAATAAAAAAATGCCACACATGCCTATAGCTGAGCTACAGTTTAACAAGGTGAGTGAATCTGCCCGAAGGTGAGCAGTGGTTTAACAGGTGCAAAATGAGTGCCCGTAGCTGAGCAGTGGTTTAACAGGTGCAAAATGAGTGCCCATAGCTGAGCAGTGGTTTCACATGCTCAAACTGTGTGCCACTTGCTGAGCTGAGCGTACTATGCGTGGTGACAGCCAAATGAGGCGTAAGCCAGCGCACCCTGTTTGTGCGGAGCTGCGCACCGGGCTAACAAGCTAACCAGCGGGCAACATTGAGCAAGCTGTAACAAAACTGGCTTTACACAGACACACCCCCTAGCCTGTCTAGACAGTCATTAAATATAAAAAGCAGTGGCCAGGTTCGAACCCAGGATACCATGCACCATAGTCAAGGTACTGAACCACTAAGCTACTACAGCTATACTCAGAAATGCAGTAATAGCAAATATATAGGAATGAATAGAAAGTGGAGCATGACAAAGCAGGTATTGTGAAGTAGATACAATTCCAAAATGGCCAATCACAGATAAGTGCGGGAAAAACGGCATATATAAGCCCCATAGGTGGGAATACACAGCATAAATGATTGTAGAACTGACTTGCAGCCAGAATGTCAGGTGTAGGTGAGGGTAGTTGCTTTCGAGCACAGAGGTGGGGCATTGAGGAGTCCAGATACATGGTCTGGCTCCTAGTCCACAATCATGAGGCCCAACTCATGCAGGGCCAGGTCCTGTGGGGAGCATATAGGGCTGAGGTGTGGGACCAGTTGGCTCATGATCTTACCAGTGCCACAGGGATTCCAAGGACTGGTGAGCAGGTCCGTCACCACCATGCGGACCTGAAGAGATGCAAGCAGGACCAATTGAACCTTTGGATACAGGAGGCCTGGCAAATGCCCAGTGCCCCACTACTGAGTAAGTTACATTTAATTATGTATGTAAGAAATTAAATTAGCTGATATTATGGAGATGTGTATTCCAATATTACTTCATTTATATTACAGCTGCAGGTGTCCGTTCTGTGAACCGACGAGCCTATGGCGATAGGCTGGTGCAGTTGCACCACCAGGCAGGTCAGTAATCCACTCCCAGTAACTGTAAAGAAATATAAAAGTATGACAGTTAGCAAAAGAGTGCAGTGTAGTCACTAAGTAATAAAATGTGCAAGTAACAGTGTAAAAGTGTTTGCAAGTATTGCTTGATTACAAAAGTGTGTTGCAGTCTGAAATCCAAACAGAAAAATGAAAATGTCTGAAATAAATTCTGAAATAAAGATGCCCCACCTATAAAATTATAGTGCACAACCTGCAGCAGGCTGAAAAGTACAGCTGCAGAAGATGAGCAACTCACATCTGTGAAATATATCCCTGTTGAAATACTGAAACATGACAGAAATGAGACTGCTGGAAAGGATTGTAATAACTACAGGTAAAACATGTCAATAAAGACTAGAAGTAAGTACCATCCTGAATAGTAAAATGAAAACAAGTGAGAGTGTGTGAGAAAGAGTTATGAATCCACCAATAAAGTAGTAATAACCCCTGTATAAAGTATACTGCAGTCAGTACAGAATGAAATGAATGTGACAAGTAGAACCAAACTTCGAAATGTGCCCAAAGTGTTGCTGCAGCTGGAATGTGTATCCCAAAATCTGGATATGTTGCTCTCAGTCTGCAATATGCAGATAGTATGATTGTCTGAAATATCAAACATCCACAGTTGTCTATAGCTATATAAAGCAAATGTAGCAGGATGATGTTGCTGAACAAACATATGAATGTGTATGAATAACAATAAAATGTATATTGATGTAGCAGTAACAGTCCTATCACCAAAGTGAAGTAGTTATCATACAGGAAACTGTAGTTAGAACAGTAGTGTGTATATATCTGTAGCTATTAGAAATGTACAGCATATGTATTGGTATTCGAAGGTGTTAATAATATTTTTTTCATCCCACCCTATAACCACATATAATCCATTCCACATGGAAATGGTATGTGCAATCACAACACCCCTGGACATTTGTCCTGATGGGGCCTAAATATTTGCATGTCCGTTGATGCATCTGCCCTGTTCATACATCCAAACCTGATGGCCTATTGCCATCAATCAACCCTGCATGTTGTTGTACTGTGTATTGCTGTTCAAATTATGCATGTGTTATGCTTGCTGTTCAATGGTGTGAATATCTGGGTGTTTGGTTAATGGGAATACTAATGCATGCTGTTACAACTAATTGCGAATGGTATTGTATGTTACTAACCCAAACTGTCATGACATAATGCAAAACATAGAACGACAGGGAAGGCGGGTTCCAGCGGACCCACCTCTCCCACCTCAGCTGGCAAGTGCACCTGGCACTAGTGCCCAGTCTGGACCCTCCTCCGGTGGCCCTGTGCCACCTGCGGGTGGAAGCACTGCAGGGGATGGGGCCCGTCCCCCCTCTGCAAGCGTGGCCGGAGGAGAACCACCACTCACCCTCCGTAGCATCCGGACTGTGGTGCGTAGGGAGATCCGGGACTCTGTTCTTGAGTCCCTATGCCAGCTTGAGGCACAGGTGGCACAACGTACGGGCATGCCTGTTGCCCGGCCTACACAGCCCCCAACACAACCCTGTCCTGGGCAGTGAAGAAACAGTGGCAACTGTCCATGGGTGGGGATATCAGTTCCACTGTTGCCATCTGTGGGCTCATGGGCTCTGGATATCAAAACCTCCATCCCCGTCAATTGTGTAAACCCCCCACATGTGTCATACACCGCCCCTGTATGCGTCTTGTTTGTCTTGTCTGTTGACCTACCCAACCTACCTCCCCAGCTATACCGACTTCCCTCACCTGACATACCACTCTCATCTGAAAAAAAAAAGGGGCACTCTGTACCCACAAAAAAATTATGCCCCATACATAGCTGCCCATTCTGCACATATGTCTACCAGACATGGAAACTATCAATTACAATTGGCTGTACAACAAGTATTACTGTTGTCCTTACACCTCTCTCAGGGGTGGAAGGTATCAAATGTCACACCAAATTACAAACATATGCACAGCTGTTGCTGATGAAGGAATGGGCAGCTATGGGCCTTACCTACATCCCTCCTGCAAAACCCAAGCTTGTTTCCCTACTGTCTTACCCTCTTTGTGACCCCTTTTTCACCACTTTCCTGTCTCCCCATTTTCATTTCTTTCAAAGAAAATAGCGCGGGTGTGCACAAGAGTAAGCACGTTTAAGCAGTTGTAAGCGGGTGTGTGCGTCGAGCTGAACGCCAGTGCGCATGCGTGAGCTCCGCGCAAACCAACGCTAACCCGGTTACAACTGCTTAAAAGTGCCTTAGTCACTTTGATTGACAGGTCTTGTAGTCAGTTCAGAAGCAAAATAAAATCCCACTGGCAGTCCCGAACCCCTGACCTTGGAAACAGTAGTCTGCATGACTTACCACTAAGCCATGACTCTTATACAAGAACATTGTGCTAAAATAAATATATCATGTAATAGTAGGAATGAATGTAAAGGGAATATAGGATGTGTAGTACACAAAGCATGTAATTTAGAATTACTGTCAAAACTAGTGGATTTCCATAAAAGTAGTGTGTGAACAGAAACAGCCATGCTAGTTGGTAGCTAGTAGGTAATAATGTCACTGTAGCACCTTGCAAGCCACACACATACTCACAGCAGGATAATCACTGCCCATACCCCACAACCTCTTACAGGTACACATCCGGACCAAGTAATAAAATATGTGGAGCAAAGGCACAAAACCAGGGACACATTACAAATAATGTTACAACAAACGCAGACAGTTCAGAGAGTAACAGGGTCTGCATTTTGTGGGATGTTTGGAAAGGTATGAAGTCTGAAACTTGAATGTTTGTCACTATATTCTGACTTGAGCCCAGAGTGATTTGCCAGAAAAAGCTGTGCATGAGATATTGACCAAAATATGAGGCAGAAATGTGGACAACCTGCAAATAATTGTACACATGAGAGGTCTGACACCACCATATTTGAATAGTTAAGAGCCTAGACATACCAACAGTGAATGACTTACAGAGATGCCCCACAGACTCCATGTGAAATGTACAAACAGTAGGCAGAAAGGTGTAACAACACATGCAATGGTAACTATGGAGTCCTAAAAGTATTCACCACTTGCATGGCAGAATAAGTGTAGTAATACATATGCTCATGCTAACCCACAGTCACAACTGCAGCATACCAGACAATTTAATGGGTGTACCCCACTGATATGTACCATTCCATGAGGCAGATAACAGATGAACCTGAGAGTCTCTGGGGTCTGCTCAGCAGCATACTCAAATACCCTAATAGATGTCAAGGCCCACACCATGGCCAGACCACACTGCATGCTGTAACACCCTAGCAGATATAGTAAGCATTCCAAGGTGTGAATGTACATGGAAAATAGGAAAGCTACAGCAGCACACCACAGTCAGGACACCTAGCAGGCATACAAGTAGTGACTATAAAGGGAAATTATTGAAGCCTTAGCAACAAAGTGCAAGCAAAAGTGAAAGGAAAGCACACACACACACACACACACACACACACACACACACACACACACACACACACACACACATTAACAGTAGTAGTAGTTGTAGGTGTCAGTGTACATACACAGTTAGTACAGGAAACTGGAGAAATGAATGGAGGAATGTTAATCTACAACACAGCTGGAAATATGAGAGAGATACCAACCTTTACACTCACAGAACATTGTCCACAGCATAACAGCATGGTCCCTGCCCTTAAAATCTGAAAGGGCTACGCCTATCTCACATACCTTTTCATAGCACTGTTCTGAAATCACAGTGAGAACTGCAATCAGTACACAACTGGCTGCATGCAATTAGCAAATGCTGGCTAACAATTGGTGCAGAGGCCATCACATGGGCATATGCAGATGCCTACAAAAGTATGCTGTACTCCCAGTCCACACATGCAATACTTTCATTGCACCCTGAGGAGGACATGAGAGACAGACAGACAGAGAGAGAGAGAGAGAGAGAGACAGAGACAGAGACAGAGAAAATTGAAATTAAGCAGACACAAACAAAACTGTTCAGCAACAGCCACCTGAAAGCTGACAACTGGGAAGTGGAGCAGCAGGATAGAAAACCAGATGGCAACACAAGCAGCTGTGACAAACACAGGTAATGTAAAGTAATACTATAAAGGTCTACATACTGTGAACCCTCCATATGTGTCATTGGTCTGTATCCATATGTATATGAAGATGTGTAAAGGGCAGGGGACATACAGCAATTATCAGTGAAGGCTGTACATACATTTATTTGTATGTGAGAGCATCTATGTGCACATATCAATGTAGGTTGACTGTAGGTTGTAGTGCAATGTACAAAGTAGGTTTCACAGTTATGTATGTTTAGCAATATGTTAGTGTGTGTATACAGTATGGTAGACAAACATGTTGATATACCTGTCTATCATATGGATACGTATGTATGTCAAAATATGTATGTATATATATATATATATATATATATATATATATATATATATATATATATATAATATGCATATATGTATACATACATAGAGAGAGATGTAGGAATACATAGACAGATGTAGATAGATAGAATATGTACAAACATATATATGTAATGCACACATACAGATATAGATATATGTAGATACATATACATAGACAGACTGATCTGACTATCTGCAGGTATGACTGTATATGACGGCCTCAACACCCCCTGTCCCATCCCATCTGTCACTCTCACCCCCTCTGTGCCCCCCCCTCTCCACATCTATAGCAATATATGTACATCAATATATATATGTATATGTATACAGACATATATATATATATATAGATATATATATATATATATATATATATATATATATATATATATATATATATATATATATATATATATATATATATATATATATATATATATATATATATAGAGAGAGAGAGAGAGATGTATATATATTCTGAGTGCGGCACATGTGTACAGATGTATTGCAACAGGTGCCTGGTGACAAAGGCATGGAGTGAACACCAGTGTCAAAACCGGAGTACCATACCCCATTTCAAATCACCTACACCAGCAACCACCAGATATGTGATTGGCTGCCCACCAATGCATGTGTCAGGGGTGAACAGGGTCATAAATGTGTACAATTGTGGCCCCAATGATATTCACAGTGGCACACTATTCCAGGAATACCTGCACATGGTATGTGTCAGCAGGCATGGTGTGACAGCTATGGACATGTAGGTCGGTGTACCCCTCCACACCACATAATGGATGCTATGGTATGGACCTCCCATGACAGCTACAGATATGGAGAAGGACACAGTGACATGTTTCAACACTGTGACAATGCACTCAAACACATTACCAATGCACAGTGACTGACAACACCACAGAGTACACACATACTACCCACATAGAGGTTACCACTCCCAGATTTACATATGTAAGTCACACCCATGACAGATGTCCAACAACCATAGTAACACCTCACACCATCCACAACCTAAATAACTGATGTGTGTTGTCCATGCCACTGCAATAGAGAGCACATGTGTAGGTAAAAGTTCCTACCCACAGATAAGACATACCCTGCAATAAACCACACAGTGTTAAGAAGCAAGACTCCCCATGAGTACATGTCACACATACCCCTGCTGAATGTTAGTCAGATAGGTAATATGCCATATGAGTCACCCTGTGTAACTGTGTGACAGCAGCAGGTACCATCACACCACATGTGTCACAATGGTCAGGGTAGCAGAACAGTATGCTGCTGTAGTCCCAGGGGCAATAGCATATTGTATAGTATTGTATTGTAATGTAATGTATTATGTTGTATTGTATTGGTATGTTGAGGTGCCTCCTTCGTGGAGTGGAACCACTGCTGCTGTGCGCCAGTGTACAGGTACATATCCTGTAGTCAGGCTAGTGTTACATAGCACTTCTATATGTGTGTTTAGCACCTGTCAGAGTTTATGTAGCATGCAACTGGGGATACCATCAGGTCCCAGTCATGTTGTGTATTCTGCTTTCATGAGGGCTCTCACCTGGACATCTGTGATGACAGGGAGGTTACAGTCAGCTGGAATAACTATGTCTTATTTTGGGGGAGAGGGCGGGTTGACACCTGCACTGAACCTGTCTGCCACAATGTTGTCAATATCTGTGGTTTCAGTGAAATATTTGTTGTTGTGTACTAACTATGGGCATAGAGGATGGATTCTGACCAGGTTGCTAACATAACTGAAGAAGGCCTTCTGGTTATCTGTAGTGTCCCTCTTGATTTCCCTCTCAAAGTTGCCCATGGATGTTTGTATGATGGAAAATAGATCCTTTCTAGTGCTGCTCAGAAATGCCTTCCCTTTATGGAATTATGCTCTGTCTTGCAGTAGCTTCCATCTTTTGTAATACAATCTGTCTATGGCTGGGGTCCACCAGACAGGATGCTGTCCCTTTGTGGAGAGTGTCTTGGTCATATATGGGATTGCATGATCCATGCATTTCTGTAGAAAGCATTTGTGTAGGGGTCAGCATTGTGGGTTGTATCTGCCACTGGCCCAGTGGGCTGAAAGGGTACCATGTCACTATTACAAAGTGTAAAGTTTGCATCTGCAATGTTATTCACTATAGTCGTTTGTGCTGGTGGTGGAGATGGGATATGTATATCCAGGGCAATTAGTGTGTGGTCAGCTGACAGTAGTTGATGATGTAGACCATACAGTACCTAGATACAAACCCCCAGAGTGAGGAGGTGCTCTTGACATGAATCAGTGTTCTGACTGCTGGGGTTTGGTAGTATGTCGTATGGAGTGTGCCAGGTACTGTTGCACAGTTGCTGGCTGAGCACTGATACCTGGCCATTTACATGTGTATCCACCAATAGACAGACAGATGCTATATATGTGAGATATGTTGTATCATAACAGTCGAGTAGCATATGTAGTATGTGTGCCAAATTCTGCTGACATATATTGCTGATATCAGGTTATTTTCTTTTTCAGGTACATGGCTCACCCGCGGAATCCTGCTTACTCCACAGCTGAGGATGAGGAGATACACCAGAGCCTGGTGTGGGATTATGCAATACTCTTTTCCCGCACCAGCCAGAATCAGCAGGAGAGGGCTGCACTGTGGCAAGACCTGGTCCATCGGGTAAATGACATAGGCATGCATAATAGGACATATGAGCAGGTACGACATCACTGCAGTGATTTAATCAGAAATGTCCGTCAGCGTGCATCGGATATCCACAGGCAACAGGTCACCACAGGTGGTGGGGTGGCTACACATCCCCCACTCACCAGACTGGAGGGACTACTCATGAGTGTAGTGGCTCCAGTCCACCAGCAACAACAACAGCAGCAGACATGCATTATGATGGAGGCTGGAGCCACGCAGCAGCAAGACAGTGAGCATGCAGGTAATATGCCATATGTATAGTTGACTGTTGTGTACACTGGTAGTTAATACATGTGTGAGGTGTGTCCTTGGTTTGTAGCTGTCACCATAGTATTTAATGTGCAAGTGTGATATCCTCAATATTAGCAGCTGACCTGTGAAAGGCGACTGTTGTACTACTGACCTGTATCATACTCAGTAACAATGGTACAGTTGTGCCCACTGACATTAGTTTCTTCACGTCTGTAGGTCCCACTGGTGTAACAGCAATGCAGCCTATCCATGCTGGTGAGTGTGTATTAACAATACCTGTAATAGTCTTGATAGTAATAGTAATATTAGGCTCACTTAGTAGTGCTCTTTGTATGCATGTAGGTGTGTCTGTGTCTGTGTGTTGATATCATGCATACTGAGTACTGTACAATTGTGTGAAACTGTGTGCATGTGTACGTGTGCATGTGTGCACCTGTGCATGTGTGCATGTGTGCATGTGTGCACCTGTGCATGTGTGCATGTGCATGTGTGCATGTGTGCATGTGTGCATGTGCATGTGCATGTGCATGTGCATGTGTGCATGTGTGCATGTGTGCACCTGTGCATGTGTGCATCTGTGCATGTGTGCACCTGTGCATGTGTGCATGTGTGCATGTGTGCATGTGTGCACCTGTGCATGTGTGCATGTGTGCATGTGTGCATGTGTGCACCTGTGCATGTGTGCATGTGTACATGTGTGCATGTGCGCATGTGTGCATGTGTGCATGTGTGCACCTGTGAATGTGTGCATGTGTGCAACTGTGCATCTGTGCATGTGTGAATGTGTGCATGTCTGGACCTGTGCATGTGTGGATGTGTGCATCACTGGTAATGTGTAGACATTGTAAACTGTGTTTCCTGTTTCCCTCCCACAGGTTCTGATGCTGCTCTGGTGTCATGTAGCAGGGAACCTGAATCAGGTGCCATGGGTACTGATAATGATGACATCTGTGTAATGGCACAGGAAGGTATGCCAGGGTCTGCCATTGGTCAGCCGATTGACAGTACACAGCTGTTGACCCCATCAATGCGCACAGTTATCCTGCCAATACACCCTTTGTCACCAATGTCCCTAGGTGATGGACAGCATACAGTGGGCATTGACCAGGGTAATGTGGTATCTGTGGCACATGCCTCCCCACACAGCAGCCATGGGCATGGCCCAGGGATGGTACCACACAGATAGATGTCCAGGGGTTCTCGTGGGAGCATCCGTGGGTGTACTGCCCCTGTCAGACGTGCCCACAGAGGTCTTACAACCTCAGCTATGTTTTGGGCTGTCATGCAGGCACAGTCACGTATGGAATGGTACACCAGACAGGGTCTGAGGGAGCTGACAGCATATTGCACAGCCATGACTGACAGTATGCGTGACATTGCGGCTGCCATCCGTAATTTCACCGATGTCATAGACAGACATTGTGGGGACATATTAGACTGGTTCCACAACTACATGTCCATGAGCCAGGGCGATGGTGGACAGTTGAGGCGTCGACGTGGGCGTATGCCAGCAACAGCAGCAGCTGGCAGTCATCGTGGATGACAACAGGGCCGCCCCCATAGTGCAAGCAGCAGCCCCAGCAATGCTGGGTCTGTGCTGTCATCAGACTGCCCCAGGAGACCACGTGCACGTGGCTCTGACCAGGCCTGACAGGGATCTGTGTCCAGTCAATGAACACCTGCTTCTGATGACAGTACCCAGTCTGGGTTGGTACCGGATATGGTCCATAGCACCCCTGAAAGACACAGGTACCGTGTCCATGGCCAGAGACACTGATCTGTATGACCTGGCAGGTACAGTCTGTGGCTGTCCACATACACCAGTATATGGCAGCCATGAGGTGGAACTGTGTGCATCCATACACACATGTGAATTGACAACACCTAGGGCTACCGCATACACGCACACACTGCATCAACATTGCCCCACCTTCTACTGCTGTCCCTCACCAACACACATACACATACATGTCAATCGGTGGTATCGGTGGCTGACTCAGGAATACCAAGTTCACACCCTGTGCATATGATGAAACTGTGCCACCTCCTGCAATCTGTAACAACTGTGCAGGTACAGGTTAATATGTTGCTGATGCACAGGGTGACCACATAGACGTGTAGTAATAGTATCATGTTGTTAACAGTACTGTGTGCGGAATTAATTGTGGGTATATAACAGCATGCCTGATGCAGTAAGGGTGTGATTGTCATGTACTGTTGTCTACACCCATGGTAAGTACCATAGTGTATCATCTGCACATGTTGGCATACTGGTGGTAAGGATGTCAACAGAAGGCTACATACATAGGTAGCACAGGGTATAAGGTAATGAATGTAGTAATACGCAATGATGGACATGTAAACTGCAAGTGGCATGTTGCCCGCACTGGACTCTGCAATGCGGATGTTTGAGGATGTTGATATGTGTGCAGTACTAAATGACTGGTACAGGACACACAGGAGCACCCTATCACTGCAAGCTCACATCTCATACCATGCTAGACAGCCCCAACACACAAAACTAACTATCACAGGAGGGAGAGTCCCCATATATGTCAGGGGTACTGTGGTGGCAGGCCAGGTAGCATACATCGTACTAAGTATGGAACCACTGAGTGAAGGCTCAGTGTCTGTTATTTGACATGTGTATTACTGCAGGTTTGAGCACATGGGTTTCCATCCAGTTATTGTACATCCTGACAGTACATGGTCTGTACACTTGTGTGCACTGAGAATGGACCCTAGCCATCTGACCCGTGTATTTCCATGTACATGTGCTTAGTGCCTGCATATTTGCAGTGTTACCTACTGGAAGTGGTACAGCTTGTTTGGTGTACAATGGACTACATGCAACCCTGTTTACTGTAGCTTTGTTTGCATGCATGTTTGCTTGCAATTACCCTGGAATACTGATCCCACCTGCAATGCATAGTTATAGAGCTTCTGTGGACTCCTAGTGCCATCTGCATAGCTTACTATATGTATGTCCATGTCTCACTTGACAGAATGTCACTATTTGTCCTGTTCACATGTACGCTGCTTGTGACACATTGCATATGACTTACTTGGCATGTGTCCACGTGAGCAGTCATATATTCTACTGCTAACTAATCACAGGCACTACACCCTCACATATTCATCTTCTGTTGAACCACCTGCTTCGCTAGGGACGGCCTGCACCTGTCACCCCTGGGCTTTCAGATATTGGCAAAGGCTCTTGCTAACCCCATAGTGCCTATGTTAGGCAAGGCTCAAATGACAAACCCACCTTCATAGGTATCACAAGGGATAAGAAACTAAGAGTAATGCTACCCAATGCCAGACCTCTAAACCTCAAGATGCATGCACCCAAAACTCTCCTTGGCATGGAGAACATTGATATCTGTGCAGTAACAGATGCCTGGTTCAGGGCTACTAAGAGCACACCAGCACTACCAGGTTTAACCTCATACCATGCTTTTCATCCCCAAAACTTGGAATGAACCACAAATGGAGGGGGAGTATTGATATTCATCAAAGATACCCTCACCTCCAGGTTGGTGGCAAAGCACCAATCATCAGGGACTATCCATGTGCAACTAACAATGGGTGAAACTGCCTTCCAGGTTATAGCCTGCTACAGACCACCCTCCCAAACCCAAGAACTGCACTCAGATGTCCTGTGAACAGTGGAAATATGAAGGTCTCTCCAAACACCATTATATTGGGTGACATCAACTACCCAAACATGGACTGGGAGAATGACTCTAGCTCCAACACCCTAGGCCAAAGATTCCTAGAATATATGAGCTCAAATGCTATGGAACAACTTGTTACCATTCCCACAAGAAGGGGAAACATACTGGACCTGATCATCACCAACATGGGGACTCTATGCTCCAGACCAGAAGTGTATCCCTCACTGGTAAGATCAGACCATAAACTAATCTCACTGGATATTCACATCCCGACCCCACCCCCTGCCCAGAACACCACAGTGAAAAACTTCTCTAAAGCAAATTCACACTCCTCAAAACTGAGGTGGAAACCTTCAAAGCCCCTAGGCCTGTGGAAACTATAGACCAGACCACAGATTCCTCTATAAACGCATTCTATGGACACCTTCAGGAATGCATGGATCATGTGATCCCGAATAAAACCAAGACCCAATCCTCCAAAGGCAGACGTCCTGTCTGGTGGTCCCCAGCCATAAACAAACTACACAACAGAAGGAGGAAGCTACTAAATGATGCGGCAAATTCCCAAATAGGGAAGTCATCACTGATCAGTATTAGCAAATACCTACAGGCACTCATAAGATTGTCTAAGGCCAGCTTCAAGAGAAATTGCACAGGACACTAAGGATAATCACAAGACTTTCTTTAGTTATATTAGGAACCTGGGTGGTAATTCCCAGATATGCTCAGAGGTAGTCCAAAATGTCAATAAAAACACCAAACCCACAGACATTGCCAACATTCTAGCTGACAGGTTCAGTGCAAACTTCTCACCCCCCTCCACACTGAAAGGGCAAATATGTATCCCAGCAGAGTGCTGCCCCCCTGACATCTCAGATGCTCAGGTAAGAGCCGCCCTCTCCAAAGCAATACACACTGCATCAATGGGACGAGACAGTGTCCCGGCTGTGTCCTACATGACCTCCAAGACATGCAACAACCAAACATAAACCTACTGTTCAATCCCAGTCTTACTACAGGATATGTGTCCAAAGTGTGGCGTACAGCAACAGTGGTCCCTCTACAGAAAGGTGGTGCCTCAATGGATCCTGGACACTATCACCCCATAAGCCACACTAGCTTGGTCTGCAGAGCTATGGAAAGGATCATCATGGACCACATAAATATAGATATTGCGGACCTACAGACACTGGTTCATACCCAGTTTGGCTTTGTTAAGGGCAGATCCTGCCTCTCAAACCTGGTTGATTTCTTTGAAACAGTCACCAAGGCCATTGACGAGGGGAAGGTGGTTCACACAGCCTACCTGGACCTCGCAAAAGCCTTCAAAACAATACCTCACTCGGGCATTCCAGAGAAGCTCACCAGCTTAAATATAAGCCCCTATGTCACTAGATGGATTGCACACTGGCTCAAGGACAGAACCCACATGGGTAGAATTGCTGGAGCCATGCCAGACTCCAAACCAGTTACGGTGGTGTCCCACAAAGAAGCAGTCCCTGACCTCTCTCTTGTTTGGTATATATTTATCGGAGGTACAGGCCAACATGGAAGGGACTGTGGCTGACCAAATATGCAGATGACTGCAAAAACTGGCCACCAATCGACTCTCCAGCAGCCAACAGCATCTTCAAAGGGGGCACACAACTTGTGCCAGAGCCATGGCCTCCAGCTGAATGCAAAAGTGTGTATAGCCATCTCCTTTGGCAAAAACAAAGTGCCCACAAAGTACCACATAGGTGGTACTCCATTACGTACAGAAGAAGTAATTAGGGACCTGGGGACCCAAGTTGATAGCAATCTCTCATTTGACAACCACGTGGCCAAAGTGGTTAGAAAGACATTGTATATAGCCCACCCCATCATGAAGGGATTCACATCTACATCACGGGAGGACATCGTGCCTCTTTACTCATCCCTCATCAGGCCCATAATTGAGTACAATCCCTCTGTCGGGATGTACCTTACCAGACACCTGCAGCAACTGGAACGACCCCACAAGTACCTCACCAAGAGGATCAAAGGGCTCAAACAGATGGCTACTCAGTGGCATACCGCCTGTTCAGAGGTGATCTGTGCCTAATGTATAACACCATGTCGAACCCGGCATTAATGGGCATGCTGCACCTGAGAATATCCAAATCCCATCGGTATACATGCTTGAGAGACCTGAGCCTCATCACTGAAATAAATATGACATGCTGGAGGGACAGATTCATAACCCAGAGGCTCACTTCACTCTGGAATAAAATCCCAGTCCAGGTTAGGCAGAGTCCCTCATTGACTCTCTTCAAGAGGAATCTTGATGAGTGGATGGGTCATTGTAGGTTTACCCCGGGTATCACTTCTGTGTCACTGTTAGACAAAGGCACAGTATACTAACCTCGGAAAAGGCATGGCAAGATATATTTACAATGGATGGCGACAGCCAAACACATTCTGGCTAGGTTCTTAAATGCCCTAGGGCAGATTGCCTAGTATGACGCTATGAACCTATAAACCTATGTACCTTGTTCCCCATTGGCCCTATGTGCTGTTAATCACCATGGCAATCACAATACTATGGTAGCATGTTCAAAGGTCAATTGTCAGTCACCTCTATGCTACAGTTGTGGAATATGTGGGTCATGTGGCAATGTCACAGCTGCCACATGTACACAGTCAACCCTCTCCCCTACACATGGACATACAACACATGTATGAGATGGAACCACATAGCCAAACTGGGGACTAAGCACTCTGAACCCAGTACTGGCATAACCTGTCAGGTGGCATGCAATACTACAGTGACTACAATACCAGTCTGATGTAGACCTACACTGACAGCAATACAAGCACGTGAACACACTGGGCCATTCGTGGAGCCTTAGAATAGCATCCTGCCTGAGCGGCACACACCTCTGCAGCTGGCACACAGGCATACGTTATGCCTGAACACATCACACATAACACATAGCACACAAATCCTGTGTGCCAGTCACAGCCTGTACGGCTAGACAACACACCTGCCACAGTTGTGTTAGCTACCTTTATTGTCCGGTACAGTGTGGTCACGCTCACCAGGCTGGACAAGGTGAAGGTCACAGTGATATGCCTGTGGGGCACTATGGTCCACCACATAACACAAACATGCAGGTCAGTCAGAGGCATGGACACATATGACACAGCCATTGTCCATGCCACATACCTTCTCCTGCTGTACTTGTAGGGTGCTGACATCATCAGTGTTTAGAAAGGGGAATGTGCATTCTGTAGTCTGTTCTCCTAGTTGCCAAAAGGGAAATTTCCTTCACACACAATTGCACCCCTCAGCCAAACACACACACTTGCCATTTGCAGGATTCAAACCCCTACCTAATTATGTCATGACACTCGAGATGGATGCATTAGCAGAGTGCGCTATTCGCATGTCTGGGAGGTTATCTTTCTCCTGCTGTACTTATAGGGTGCTGACATCATCAGTGTTTAGAAAGGGGAATGTGCATCCTGTAGTCTGTTCTCCTAGTTGCCAAAAGGGACACTTCCCTCACACACACTAACCCCCCTCAGCCAAACACACACACTTACCATTTGCTGGATTCAGACCCCTATCTAATTATGTTATAACATTTGAGATGGACACATTAGCGGAGCACACTATCTGCATTACTGGGAGGTTTCCCTTCTCCTGCTGTACTTATAGGGTGCTGACATCCATCAGTGTTTAGAAAGGGGAATGTGCATCCTGTAGTCTGTTCTCCTAGTTGCCAAAAGGGACATTTTCCTCACACACACTAACCCCCCTCAGCCAAACACACACACTTGCCATTTGCAGGATTCAAACCCCTACCTAACTATGTTATGACACTTGAGACAAACGCATTAGCAGAGCATGCATGTCGCATTACTGGGAGGTTTTCCTTCTCCTGCTATACTTATAGGGTGCTGACATCATCAGTGTTTAGAAAGGGGAATGTGCATCCTGTAGTCTGTTCTCCTAGTTGCCAAAAGGGATATTTCCCTCACACACAATTGCACACAAACTATCCCCCTTGGCCAAACATGCACACTGAGCATTTACAAGATTCAAACCCCTACCTAACTCTGTTATGACACTTGAGACGGACACATTAGTGGAGTGTGCTATTCGCATTACTGGGAGGTTTCACTTCTCCTGCTATACTTATAGGGTGCTGACATCATCAGTGTTTAGAAAGGGGAATGTGCATCCTGTAGTGTGTTTTCCCAGTTGTCAAAAGGGACATTTCCCTCCCACAGACTTGCACACACACCAACCCCACTCACACACACCCACTGAGCATTTGCAGGATTTAAACCCCTACCTAACTATGTTATGACACTTCATACGGACGCATTAGCGGAGCGCACTATTCGCATTACTGGCAGGTTTCTCTTCTCCTGCTGTACTTATAGGGTGCTGACATCATCGTTGTTTAGAAAGGGGAATGTGCATCCTGTGGGGAGGCAGATGCCAAGCACACTCTGGCTAAGATGTCATTCCCTAGGGCAAACAGCCTAGTGTTGTCCTCTACACCCATATGTTTAATTGTCAAATGCACATTATTTGTTGCTGATAGACTGTTTGCACATCTTTATTGCCATAGCATTCCCTGTTTGTATGAACAACTTGTGTATCTGTGGAAGTTGTTTGCATATGGGAGGGATCCACTATATCATGTATGTCTCTGTAGTCATTTAACTGTGTGCACTGGGCAGATTGCTGTAATGTGGTTGGTTCCTGGAATAACACGTAAAAATACCAGATATGTGTGGCCAACTGCTAAACTGAGATTTGGCCTAAGTGTGTGAGCATGCCCAGTTCAGCCTTCCCATGGCATGTTGTCTGACATATGTCTCATTTATCAAAGTGTGTGAGCATGCCCAGTGTGAGCATTCCATATGTTGAACTCTGCAGACCACCACATTTGTGAATGAGTGTGAACTTCAACAAATATCTCCCGTTTATGGTTGTGTGTTGTGTATCATGTTGTGTAGTTACTGTACAATTGCTTTGTGTGTAAACACAACAGGATTATACTGTGCCTGCAGGGTTTGCATGGGATACTTTGCATGCAGTTGTCAACATTCTTTCACACTGACCTAACACTGTAGTACTGTATAGTGTACTGGTTCAGTACTTTGACTGTGGTGGACAGTATCCTGGGCTTTAGTCCTATCACTGCTTTACATTTCCATAGTGAGCACAACAGCCTGGTTAGGGGCCAGTTGTGCACATCTGACCATGTTGCATTATGTTCAGATATGAACTACTTAAACCAGGCTTGTCCAACATTGGTAGTGTATTCCACAACATAGGTGTACATTTGCAAACACTAGCGATGTGCCCTAGGCCATTTCTAATGCTAGTCAGAGAGTGTGTTTGTCCTTCAACACACATTGTAAGTGGAGTTTGCCATGACATATGTCATGGTTAGTATACTGTGCCTCTGTCTACCTGTGACATGACAGTGATACCCAGGATAAAGCTACCATCTCCCATCCACTCACCAAGATTCCTCTTGAGGAGAATCGATAAGTGACTCTATGGGTAGCCTGTACTGGGAGTTTACTCATGGGTGGGGGTGGCTTCCATGTTATGGATCATGCAGTACAGCTTGTCCTATGTAAGTCAGTGCTGGGGTTCACATCTCTCATGTGCATAGCTCACTGCCATTCAGATTGTACAAGTTGCAGCATGTTTATTGATACCAGCTTGGACACGGCTTTATACATTAGGCAGAGCTTGCCTCTGAGTGGGCAGTATGGCAGTGTGTGTAGCTGCAGTTTGTTTAATCAGGCAACACATGGCATCTGTGCAAGCTCTTTGATACTCCTGGTGAGGTACTGTTAGGGACTTTACAGTTGATGGAGGTGTCTGCTGAGGTACATCCCACAGGGGCTATTGTAGTCAATTGTAATGCTGATGAAGGATGACTGCAGAGCCACAATGACCTCCCCTTATCTAGATCTGACAACCTTCATGATTAGGTGGGTATATGGTATGTTTCTGTAAACACTACAGCACATGTTTGCCCAATGCAGGCTATCTATCACCTTGTGTCCCCAGGTCTCTCATTACATGTTAAGTACGTAATGGGTTAACACCTATGTGGTAATTTGTGGGCACTTACTGTATATCCACAGGGGTTGACTATACACTTTTCTGCAATTAGCTTGCTGACATGGCTATGGCACCAGTTGTCTGTTTCTATGTGGCCCTTTTGTGGGATGCTTGTGTCAGCTGGTGGATCATATATGGTGAGCAGTTTGTAGTCCTCTGCAAACATGTTCAGACACAGTCCTTCCATGTTGGCCTGTACCTATGGGACATATATACCAGACAAGGGAGATCCCAGGACCAAGCCTTGTGGGATGCCAGTTATATCTGGTTTGTAGTCTGACATGGCTGCAGCATGTCTGACCATGTCTGTTCTGTCCTTGGTCTGGTTTGCAACCCTCTACTGACATAGGGGTTTATATTTAAGCTGGTGAGCATATCTATAATGAACATGTAGGGTATTGTATAGAAGCCTTTGCAAGGTCCAGCTACACTGTGTGGACGACATTGCCCTCATCAATGACCTTAATGACTGTTTCAATTGAGTCAAACATGTTTAGGGGCAGGATCTGCACTTAAGAAAGCCACACTGGGTAGGGTCTGGTGTCAGTAGGTCCTCAATATCTTTATGTCTGCGGTACATGCTGATCCTTTCCATAGCTGTGCAGACCGAGCTTCTCAAGATTCTGAGGTGGTAGTTTTCAGTATCCATTCAGGCAACACCTTTGTTGAGAAGGACCACTGTTGTTGTACACTGCTCTTTGGGTACATATCCTGTGGTAAGGCTGACATTGAGCAGTAGTGTGATTTGGCATTCCATTCATCTTGGAGTCCATGTTGGACTCAGCCCAGGACACCATCTCATACCATTGCTGCTGTGTGTTTTGCTTTGTAGATGCTGGCTGTTACCTCAGCATCTGCAATGTCAGGGGGCCAGCAGTCTGCTGGGATAGATATTTTGCATTCTGTTGGGGGGGGGGGATTTGCACTGCACCTGTCAGGATGTATGTTGGCAATATGTATGTGTGTTTGGTATGTTGTTTGTGATATTTGTGTGATTCAGAGCATATCTGTGAATTCCCAACACGGTTCCTACCATCAGTTGTGAAAGCCTTGGGATTATCCTTAGTGTCCTGTACAATTTGTATCTTCATAGGTTCATAGGCTCATACTAGGCTATCCACCCTAGGGCATTTGTTAGCCTAGCCAGAGTATGTGTGGCTTTCACCACCCCTTGCTATGTGAATATTATGGCCATTTATGATTTGCTTTGCTGTGCCTCTGTCTGGACATGACACAGTGAAGACCCCCAGTGTAAATCTATGATCATCCATCCACTTGGCAAGATTCCTGTTGAAGAGTGTCAGTGAGGGGCTCTGCCTAACATGGAGTGGGATTCTGGTCCAGGGTGTGGGGAGCCTCTGGGTTATGTATCTGTCCCTCCAGCACATCCTATTTCATTATGTGTTGAGGTTGACATCTCTCACTCTCACAGCTCCGATGGCTTTGAGTTTTCTGGGGTGGAGCATGTCCATTACTCCTGTGTTGGGCATGGCCTTGTACAACAGGCATGCAATGCCTCTGTGTAGGCAGTATGTGACTGCATTCAGCTGGTGTGTCTACAGCCAGGCAGCCTATGACATATATTTGAGACCCTTTATCTTCTTGGTGAGGTACCTTTGAGGTCTTTCTAACTGCTGCAGGTGTCAGGTAAGGTACATCCCATATGAGGCATTGTACTAGATTATGGGTGTGATAAGAGAACATTATAGAGGCACAATAACCTCTGTTGACATAGATGTGAATCCTTTCATGATACGGTGTCCAATGTAGACAGTCTTCCTAGCCACATTGGCAATGTGAGTGTCACATAACAGGTTACTGTCCACTTGTGTCCCTAGGTCCCTGATTACTCCTTCCATACATAATGGTTTACCACCTATGTGGTAATTTGTGGTACCTTGTTTGGTATTTGGTGGGACATTCATACTGTCCAGTGTCTTCAGGATGGCTGGGTGGGGTTCCTGTGTGTGAGAGTGTGGTCTGTAGCATGCTACAGACTGTACAGCAGTCTTGCCTACATTTAGTTGCACATGGGTGGACTCCAATGCCTTGTGCATTGTCAGTTACCTGGACGTATGGGTGTCTGTGCTGAATATGGATACTCACCCTCCTTTTATGTTTTGTTCCAGGTTTTGGGGCCATGACGCATGATATGTGGTATAACCTGGTAGTGCTGGTGTGCTGTCAGGAGGCATGCATCAGGTTTCTGTCACTGCACAGACATCAATGTTCTCCATACTGGGGATGGCCTCGGGAGCATGCATATTGGGGTTTACACATCTGGCATTGGTCAGCATTACCCTTATGTTTCTTTCCACTTATGTTTTCTAGGGTGGTGGGTTAGTCTTTTCAGCCTTGCCTACGAAAGGCTCTATGGAGGTGGCAAAAGCCTTATCCAATATCCAGATGCCCAGGGGTAACAGGTGCAAGCCATCCCTGGAACAGCTGTGTGGCTTGTCAAGCATGACCTCCCAAGCAGACAGACATTGGATCCCCTTGGAATGACACCAGTAAGTGTGCCACTTGTTATAACTGATCATTCCATGTTTGTACTGTGGCATCATTCTTGGTAAAGGTAGGATGCTGCAAATGGTGAGTGTCATACCGGCCTGGACTACATAATCAGAGAGCTCATCTATGTCTCTTTTCATGTAGTCTAGGGAGGTACATCTCAGGTCATTCACACCAGCATGGACTATGACTGCATCACATTTCTACTTGCTTTGGGGTGACCTGCATACTAGTGTTATGTGGCGTATTGTGTCAGCCTACAGGCAGCTTACTGTACCCTTTTCCTTGTTCAGTTTGGTGTGCGGGACAGCAGTGTGTCTCGCTATGGAGTCACCTATTACAACTGTATCAGGCATGTTGTTTCTACTTCTGGCCTGTGACTGTTTGGCACACCAGCTTTGTGTACAATGTGTTGCATGTGCTATGTTTGGAAGTTGTTTGATTGACTGTCTGCTTTAGAGGCCTCTGTTGGTGTGCTGTGTTTGTAATTTGTGCCTCCGGGAATGTTTTTCTGTGTTTATGTCTTTGGTTTGCAGTTGTGATAGGTCTATGTGGGACTGTGTTTGTGGTGTGTGTGGTTACCTTCTCCTCCTGACTAGTTTTGGGAGTACTGAGTTGAGGGAGCTCAGCCTCCAGTTTAGATAGATGGTTGCATCTCTCACATATATTTGTATTTCTTGGGAGTTAGGTTGTCTGTGTACTTGGGGCAGGTGTAACATTGCCTCAAGATTCACAGATTCAACTTGTTGTGGCTGGCCTTAGTGGATTGTATGTGTGGACATATTTTATTGCCATACTACTGATCAGTGATTACTTCATTGTTCATGTTTGCCCTATCATGTAGTAACTTCCTTATTCTCTTGCATGGTTTGGTTATGGCTGGTGTCCACCATGCCAGATGCCTGTGTGTATGGCATTGTGTCTTGTTTTAATTTAGGATTGCATAATCCAAGCATTCCTGGCAGTGTTCATGGAATGGCTGTATTACAGGTTCTGAGGTGTGACCCATATTTTGCACCTGCACAGGACCTTTAATGGACTCCACATCAGTTTGGAGGAGTGCAAATATTGCTTTACACATGTTTTCCACTGTGGTTTTCTGGCCAGGGACTGTGGTCAGGATTTGTATATCCAGTGTGATTACTCTATGGTCTGGTTTTACCAGTGAGCAATACACTTCTCGTCTTGCCATCCAGCACCCATGTTGCTGATTATCACATCCAGTATGCTTACCCCTCTTGTGGGAGTCGTACGTTGTTCCTGGGCATTTTGGTTTATGGATTCTATGAACTTTTGTCCTACAATGTTGGAGTTAGTATAATGCTCCCATTATGGCATGTCTGGGTATTTTCAGTCACCCAATATAATGTGGTTTGGAGGACTTGATATATTCATGCATTCCAGCATAGGCCAGGTGCAGTTCCTGGTGTTGGGACAGTAGTCTGTAGCAGGCTATAAACTGGGGGGCAGTTTTAGCCACTGTTACTTGACCATAGCTAGTCCATGCTGCTTCTTGTTGTGGTACCAACATGGGGGTGTGGTTATCCTTGACAATTATTGCTAGTCACCCTCCTTTTGTAGCTTGTTCCATGTTTTGAGGCTGCACAGCACAGTATGAGGTGTAACCTGGTAGTGTTAGGGTGCTGTTGTGAGCCTTGACCCAGTTTTCTGTTACAGCACAGATATCAACATTCTCCATACTGGGTGAGTTTAGACTGCATTCATCTTGCTGTTTCGACTTATCCCTTATCTTATTCTTATCCCTTCTGATACCTATGGAGGTAGGTTTGTGTTTTGAGCCTTACCTATTCAGGGCACGCTGTGGGTAACAACAGCCATTTGCCAGTATCCATACGGCCTGCACTGATAGGTGCACACCAGTCCTAGCAGGTGGAGCATCATGTCATGCTCAGCATGTCATCCCAGGCTGGCACACATTGGATCCCCTTTGACTAACTGTGATACTTCAGTCAATTATTGCACTTGATCATCTCATTGTCATATTGTGGCATGATGCTTAGTGAGGGTAGGATGTTAGTCAGGGTCCTCAGGTGTGCATATAGTACATGGTGTTACATTACTTAACACATGGCATTCATGCCTCAGGTGGTGCTGCAGGGCTGCCTCTGTCGGATGCACATATTACACTCCCTGTACATGTTTGTGAGCAGGTCATGTCATTTTAGGCACCCCTGTTATTATCTGAGTGAGTCAGAGGGGGTATCATTCCCAAGGTTCCTACTGAGCCAGTGTATGTACTATGCGTTGCCTCTTTGCCAAGGCCAGGGCATACTGGGCATGCCTCCTTCTGCCTACCGGGGCAGGCTCAGGTTGTTCCTGCTCCGAATCATGCTCTGCCTGTGATGGCCTTGGCAATGGTGGGGGGCTGTTTGGCCCGGCCCTATGCTGGTCCTGCTGCAGCTGTTTTCGCAAGATCATATTATGTAGCATAGCACATACCATGACAATTTGGGTACATGTAGTTGGTGTATACTGCAAGGCTCCACCAGATGTGTCCAGACACCGAACCATGACTTGAGCAGCCCAAACACACGCTCTATTACATTACGTGTTTGTGCGTGTGCCTCATTATGGCATTCCTGTTCAGGTATGTGTGCGTTTCTGATGGGTGTCATCAGCCACAGCTCCAGTGCATAACCTGCATCCCCCACTAGGTGTCCATGTGGGATGTCCCCATTGGCAAATGTCTGGTACAGCTGCGTCAAATGCCAGATGTGGGAATCATGGTAGCTCCCAGGGCAGCCAGCACACACATTCATTATTATGCCCTGGGCATCACACATGACCTGGCAGTTGATGGAGGGGAAGCCCTTGCGGTTAATGTAGGCCCTACCCTGCTCACCGGCTGGTGCTTTGATGCGTATGTGCGTGCAGTCTATTGCACCCACTACCTCAGGGTATTCCGCTATTTGCTGGAAGAGACGCATATTGCTGGCCAATACCTCACGGGCATTGGGGAAATATACATAATCACCAACATGTGCTGACATGGCATCCAGGAACTGGTGCAATACCCTGGAGGCTGATGCCTGTGATATCTCCATCATATCACCAGTTGGTCTCTGGAAGGTACCTGTTGCTAGTATTCTTAGGCCAACACATACCTTGGTTTCCACTGGGATGGGTTCCCCTCTGTTGGTTCTGTGTGTGAGGCGTGGCCTGCACAGCTCCACTATTTGCTGCAGGTCTCTGTCCACTCTATAGCGCTCTACTATCTCCAGCTCATGTAACCCATGGTAGGTGACCCTGGGCCTGTACACTCTTCTCTGTCTCCTCACTGTGGGTTGTTTGGCACCATCTGCATTGTCACCACCCTCAGCAAGTCGCCTATGTCTCATTATGACAGCTATGGCAGCCCCTAACATTTCTGCTCTGAGTTCAGCTTTTTCAGTTTTCACTTTTAATAGCTTACTCCTGTCTTGCAGTGTCTCTTGAGAGAAACATCTTGCACTGCTGTTTGCAGATTTTTAAGTGTTGGGCTGAACTACTATTCTGCCTGTGTAATTGCCTGCTTCTAATTGTTTTCACCTGATAGCTCCAGCAATATTCCCTGGTAGCTTCCTACTAATTATGTTGCTTCCTTTTTCCTTTCTGTTTCCTCAGGGGGGAGCAGCGTGTATACCAGCAGAAACACGCTCACAGTGGCTTACACGCGCGCACACATGCTTGCACGGCTCAGAATCGTCTTATTTGGGTTAAAACGCATGCACACCAGCTCAAACAGTGTTACAGGTCTGCCAACAGGCTTCTACATGCTAAGTCTGCCCTACAAGCGCGCACACCCACGCAAACAGTGTTAAACAGCTACCAACATGCTCCCACATGCTCAGTCTGCCTTACACACGCGCACACTGTCTTACTCGCACTTCATGGCGCGCACACGTGCGCATGCACACCCAGCAAATACTTTGGTGTAGGCAACAGTGTACACCTTCCATTTCTTGACTTTCCCATGCTTATCTAGTGGCACACCTCTTTCCATGATATCTGTCTGACATCTGTCATGTAACTCTGACCTCCAATGAACTGCATTTCTTTATACCATTCCCCCCTGTGATGTCATCTATCTCCTACTCTGTTCCTCCCCCTTCTGTAACTCTTACACTACTCAGAATGTGCTCATTTGCTATGTGACAGTGGAATTCAGTATCCTAACACTCATTTGCATCAGATTGCCAACTAATGCTTAGCTACATCCCTTAGACTCAGCTTCCCCCCTTAGCAACCACTACACGGTGGCCATGTTGTTTTTGGTCTGCTGGTCCCTGCATTGAAATTCCATGTATTGCATAAAACCCACATTTGTGGGTTTATAACCTTCATTTTTATGTTTTATACAGCACAGCCCGTTTGCGCAGGGCTGCGCTGGGTTTAAACATCGGCGATCGCCGAAAACAAAAAATTATATTTTTAATATTTTTGCATCGGGTTACCTTGCCAATGGCCACATATTTGGCCATTGGCATGCTGCCTGAGACATATGCACCCTTTATTTGGAGATGACATGGCTCCATTGTGTTTTTTGCAGAAACGTACTCAGTTGTCAACTAAGTACATTTCTGCAGCTAAAACGGCTCTTACACGGGCTGTTCTGGGCTTCCTGGATCGCTAATCATCCTCATTTGCATGCTATTCGGCTGCAAGTGAGGTGATTAGCTTATCCACGCCCACTCCGTGTAAGAGACGTTTTAGCTTGTCTCTTACACGGACTTTGGGTTGTTCCTGGATCGCGAAGGCTGCATGGAGTCTTACACTACTCTTAGACTCCATGTAAGCCTTCGTGAATCCTGCCCCATTTGTCAGTTAGGAAGTTTTATACATTATGAACTGAGTGTGTGGTTATATTTAAAGAAAAAAGATAAAAGAGCTTCCTTTGAAATGGTGTTAGAGGACAGAAAAAATATAAAGGTTATTAAAACAGGATATGTAAGGAAATGTTAAATAGTCTTGTGAAAACTTGTAGGTTTTTTTTCTGATTGAAGAAAAAAAAATAGCATAAAAAACAGTGAAAATCTGTAATTTAGACAAAGATATTTTTGCAAGGGAAGAAAGCAGTGGTATCTCCGTATTTGGTTAAGATAATGAAGGTTGTGATGAGTATTATAAGGGAAATGATGAATAATAATGGTATTATTATATATAAACAGAGAGATATTATGGATAGTGTGGAACATTTTGTTTGAGATCTATATAAAAATAAATATGGTGGGAAAGAGATTGACTGATAAGTTAAAACGTTTTCTGACATGAAACTAAACGATTTAGAGAAGATTTACTTTATTTGAGTCAGATATGATTTTAAAAATGTAAGGGAAAGGTCATTATCAGATATAGATGGTATAGGTTATGGCATGTATATAGCTATGAAAGCATGGGAAAAAGAGATACTTTTGAAAGTATATACCAGATGACTGGAGAAAAGGAGAATTAAAGAAGAAAGTTGTGAAGGCATTATAAATGTTATTTGGTAAAATGGGGTAACAATAAATTGAATACTGGAGGACTATAATATTAAATAATTCTGATGATAATTTTATTAAAATTTTACAGTTGAGGTGTAATGAGATGTTGCAAGATGTTATGATGGAATAGTATTTTTGGAATGAAGGGAAGAGATAGAAAATATAGGCAAGATTAATAATAATCCCCAGTATTACCAAATAGCAGGGTGTCTCTCAGATCACTTTGGAACCTACTTACTGAGAAATCACAGTAACCCTACTAAACTAATCAATGTCTGCCAATTTCATAATAAGAAAAACATTAACTTAGAGATTCTACTTAATATTCTTGAAAAAATAGACTGGACTCCTCTTAAGCAACTGCCCTTACATGCTGCTGTACAGCACTTCGATGACACCTTCCTTGCTATTATAAACAGACTTGCATCTCCAAGAATAGTTCGAGTCAAAGCCAACTACACACGATGGTTAACCCATGAGACTCGTACCCTACTAAAACAAAGGGACAAGGCATGGCAAACTTGGGCCAAAAATAAATCCCTCCAAAACCATTTCATGTACAATTAACTTAGAAACAGTGCCAAACATCAAATAAAACTAGACAAACAATACTACTATTCTAATTTACAGTGGAAATACAGAATGAATCCACAAAAATTCTGGAACACAATCAATGACATATTTTATCCTGGCCAAACAAAAACCCCACCCCCCAACTTACCTGATAGCACAAACAATATTGCTGAATAATTTAACACATTTTTCACTGAAAGTGTTTTAGCACTGACTAAGAATACCAAGTCTGCCACAATGCCAACACCCAAAACTGGGTGACCAGTGTTCCACACCGGAGGTCAACTCCTTGCTGGTTAGATCAGACCATAAACTAATCACTCTGGATATCCACATTCTGCCCCCACCCCCAGTCAAGGAAACCACCATGAAAAACTTTTCAAAAGCAAACTTCATATTACTTAAGACCGAGGTGGAAAGTTTCAAAGCCCCCATGCTAAAGGATAACACTGTCAAAGCTGCAGAATCCTTTACTAATGCACTCTATGAGCACCTACAATAATGCATGGATCATGCTATCCCAAACAAAACCAAGACTCACTCCTCCAAGAAAAGGAAACCAATCTGGTGGGTCTCTGCCATAAACAAGCTATACAATAGAAGGAAGAAACTAGTACAGAAAACAGTAAAATCCCAAGAAGGGAAGACATCCCTGATCAGTATCAGCAAGAAACTATGATCCCTCATAAAATCATCCAAGGCTAGCTTCAAAAGAAAAATTGCCAAGGACCCCAAAGATAACCACAAAACATTCTTTAGCTATGCCAAGAATCTAAGTGGCAACTCTCAGATCTGCTCTGAATTAGTGCAGAATGGCACAAAATACACTGAACCAACTGATATTGCCAACACCCTGGCAGACAGGTTCAGTGCAAACTTCACCCCCGTCTCACCCCCAAAAGGGCCCATAACCATACCAGAAGAATGTAGAACCCCCTGCAATCACAGACACACAGATTAAAACAGCCCTTTCCAAAGCCAAAAACACATCCTCAGTGGGACCGGATGGTGTCCCAGGCTGCATCTTACACAATCTCCAATAATAACTAACCCCTCACCTAAACACACTGTTCAAACACAGCCTCTCCACAGGCTACATACCCAAAGAGTAGTGAGCAGCAATGGCCATCCCTCTCCACAAAGGTGGAGCCGCAACAGACCCTGGCAACTATCACCCTATAAGTCTGACTATCCTGGTCTGAAGGCTGTGGAGTGCATCATCATGGAACTCATTAACTGAGACATTGGGAACACCTCCAGACACAGGATCCTACCCAATTCAGCTTTGTTAAGAGCAGATCATGCCTCCTAAACCTGGTGGACTTCTTTGAGAGAGTTACCAAGGCTATAGACGAGGGAAAGGTGATCCACACAGCCTACCTACACCTCTCCAAGGCCTTTGACACCATTCCCCATTCTGGTATTATAGACAAGCTCACCAGCCTGAAAATAAACCCCTACATCACAAGATCGGTTGCCAACTGGCTCATGGATAGAACCCACACAGTAAGAGTTGTGGGCTCTAGGTATGATTCAAAACTGGTTACAAGTGGCATCTCCAAGGGCTCAGTCCTAGGACTCCTCCTGCTTGCTGTATACTTGTCAGAGGTATAAGCAAGCACAGGAGGACTACGGCTGACCAAGTTTGCAGATGACTGCAAACTAGGGGCTATAACTGACTCTCCGGCTGACACAGACATCATCCTAATTGGTCTCACTGAGACGGATACCTGGTATCAAAATCATGGCCTCAAGCTAAATGCAAAAAAGTGCATAGTCATCCACTTTGGAAAAAACAAAGTACCCATGAACTACCACATAGGTGGTAGCCCCCTAAATACAGAAGATGTAATAAGGGATCTGGGGACCCAAGTGGATAGTAATCTATCCTTTGATAATCACATTGCCAAAGTGGTTAGAAAATCCTTCTTTGTGGCCCACTTAATCACAAAAGGGTACACATCTAGAACAAAAGAGGTTATTGTGCCCCTCTACTCATCACTCATCGGACCTATCATAGAGTACAATGCCCAATTTGGGATGTACCTTTCAAGACACCTGCAACAGCTGGAAAGACCTCAGAATTACCTCACCAAGAGGATTATTGGCCTCAAAAAGATGCCTTATGCAGCTCGACTGAAGAAACTCCAGCTGTACTCAGTTGCATACCGCCTACTCAGAGGTGGTCTCTGCCTGACATACAAGGCTATGTCCAACCCAGAATTGATGGACATGCTCCACCTAAGGAAAACCAAATCCCCTCAAGCCACATGGTCTAGGGATCTAAACCTCACCACAACAATAAATAGGATGTGCTGGAGGGATAGATTCCTGTCCCAGAGGCTTCCCATGCTTTGGAACAAGATTCCAATCTACATTAGGCAGAGCCCCTCACTAGCACTCTTCAAGAGAAACCTTGACGAGTGGATGGGAAATAGAAAATTTACCCCAGGGATCACTTCAGTGGCTCTGCTGGACAGAGGCACAGGGAACTAATCTAAGGAGGCAGCGAATGCCTTCACATTCTGGTCTGGCTTATAAATGCCTTTGGGCAGACAGCCTAGTACCTACCTATGAACCTACAAACAATCCAAGCAATTTTGTAGATACATTCTCATTTCAGGCAGTCCCAAAATAAACTATTGCAAAACTACTAAAGAAGTTGAATCCCACTTCACTGGCAGCAGATAACTTGCCAGCAGAATATCTAAAATTAACAACAGCTGTTATTGCCTTCCCTGTGTCAATACTTATAAACTGCTCTATAACAGAAGAGTATGTCACAGCTATTTGGAAAATTGTATATATTACACCATTACACAAAGGAGGCAATTCAACAGAACTAACAAACTACCAGCCCTTTGCTATACTTTCACGACTTTCTAAAATTCTGGAAAGATGTATCCAGTTTCAACTTTTTAAACACTTTCTAAACAATAATCTCCTCTCATCTTCACAGCATGAATTCCAACCATATCATAGCACTACTACAGCTCTTCTAAGCTTCACTAATACTATAAGTAAATTCAGAGGTGATAGCAAAATAGTGTATTCAGTCTTTTTGGACATGTTTAAAGCATTTGATACAGTTTCCCATCCTAAGTTATTGTCCACTCTGAATAATCGTAATATCAACCCTGATGCTGTTAACTGGTTTCAAAGTTATCTGTCTAGCTGCCAGCAAGCTGTGAAATGGAATCAAGATCATTCCCCACTCCTTCCTGTTACACTTGAGTCCCTCAGGGTTCAGTCTTAGGGCCCCTCCTCTTCAGCATATTCATAACTGATCTTAATACTGCCTCCTCTCAAGCATCAATCATACAATACACAGATGATGCAACCCTCATGTGCAGCATCCACAATAATTCAACTTATTACAGTCACACAAAAAGCCTTCTCTGATATTAAAACATGGCTAGCAAACTCACAACTATTCTCAACTGTAATAAAACTAAACTTATGATCTTTCATCCATCTAAACCTACTAACCTCCCATCTAACAATTATATCACTGCCAGTAATGATACCAGGATTTTCCCAGATTCCCAAACAAAACTATTAGGTATCATAATTGACAACAGACTAAAATCTGACATACACATTTCTAAGACAATCAAAAAGGTTCACAAGAAAATGGGAACAATGTATCAAAACAAAAATTCTTAACAGGCACTGCAAGAATAGCCATAGCTAGAACACACCTTCTGTCCTCACTCTTATATACATCCCCTATACTTACCAGCCTCAAAAAGTCAGAACTAAGTAAATTAGAATCATGTTACAATAAGACTGCCAAATTTGCAACAAATTCCACACATTCAACCCATCACTGTCAATGCCTCAAAAATCACTACCTCATGTTATGAACTATAACCAATTAATAATGGCTGACAAAATAATGCACACTGCAGACAATGTACCTTCCCTAAAAAAATCTTCTACAACCCTATTCTAACATTAATAATTTTCAATAATCTAACAGACTTACTCCAAGTAACCAAGGTATCCAATACAGCAGGCAACTCTCTTTACTCTAACTTTGTTGCCAAATATTGGAATACCCTTCCACATAGTATTAGATCCATGAGTAATCTTAATCATTTCAAAAATTCTCTTAAAAGACACATTTGAATCTTGGCTATGCACATGTAACATTCCAGGTAAATTATTAACTTAGCATTACTTAATACAATTTGGCTTTATGTACTAACTCTGTTAACATATCCCTTCTAACAACACTACTTCTCTATAAGTAATTACATTCCTAGCTGCAACTCTCACCACGGAAGTATTACTATACTCTACTTTGTCTAAGTGATTCTCCCTACTTAATGTCCTAACTAATGTTATGTTCCTCCACATATATAAGTGCAGCCATGTATTTGTCTATATTCAAGTGTTTAAAGTCTTGTTCTATTTCATACAATGTATATATTTTTATTTTTAAATTTGTATCCAGTAAATGTGTTAACACTCATTTCATTGTCTATAATTCCTATTACTGATGTGATGACTTTGTATTGAGAATGGTCACTG
Source organism: Protopterus annectens (assembly GCF_019279795.1). Classification (NCBI taxonomy): domain Eukaryota; kingdom Metazoa; phylum Chordata; order Ceratodontiformes; family Protopteridae; genus Protopterus; species Protopterus annectens. The sequence continues at coordinate 934,155,908 of NC_056741.1, read as the reverse complement.
TCCCAGTTGGACCATCCTGGTAAACAAATGTAAAATAAAAAAATAAAATGTATTGGTGTTAATTATGGAAATTTTGGATGACTTTGTAAGTGGGGAAAGTGAACTGAGGTTGATTGTAGGTGATTTGAAGAAAACTTTTTGTGGAACATGAAAGTTCATGGAAGATTTTGAAAGAATATGGTTTAAAAGGGACCTACTTAGTTTAATTATATATTTACAAATATATATATATATATATATATATATATATATATATATATATATATATATGGGTTCACTTCTAAATTCTGAAAGGCCAGAATCTGAGAGCAAAATCTTGAAAGTTCAAAATACTAAAAACTCAAAATATTGAATCTCATAATACTGAAAACACACAGGATGCCAACACTTACTATATTCCAGCACAAGTACATACAGAAACATTAAAAAAACAAACTGGTGCAGAGTGCAAATAACAACCAGGAACCAGGGCAACACTCTGAGTAGCTGGAAACCAAGAACAAATGGAAGGGTTTGTTAAAAAACAGTTTTAATCACAAACACAGTGGAAATTCACTCCATAAAACTTAGCAATAATCCTCAAAGATATATCAACAGTCAAGCACTTTCATCCTTCCTGGACTTCTTCAGAACTGTGATGATACTTAAAAACATCCTTTTTTTAAAACACAAACCAACCAATCACAAAAAATGTAATTAGTTATGCAAATATCTTTAAAAAAAAAACACTTTTTTATACATATAAAAATGCACATTTGCTCAAAGTTTCTTTGCCCTATATTTTAATTCAGGCTTAAGGGAGATAAAATAATTTAATCCTGGTGCTACAGTGGAGTTGTAATGCATCTGCCACTTCATTTCAGCCCTGTCCAACTTATTTTTCCAGTCACCTCCCCCAATATCCTTAGCCACCACTTCTAAAATACCAAAATGAAATGTGTGGTTGGGGTTAATTTTAATATTCCGGTATAATGCATTGTTTTCATCCTGCCTTCTAACATTGTAGAGGTGCTCGTAGATCCTCTTTTTCAGCATCCTCTCAGTTTTACCTATGTAAAACTTGAAACAATCCTGACTGATGTCAACATAAACCACCCCTCTTGTACTACAGGTACCTGTTACCTACTTGATGTCTAACCCTGCTCTTTCAATGTGAACTACAGGGGAGGTTAAAATATACCTACAATATTCACAAGCACCACACCTTGTGGTACCCTTCAAATTGGTGACTGGTTTAGAAATAGGATGTTCTAATAAAAATTTCATATTATCGTTAGTCCGGTATACAAATTTTGGTTCAGGTCCTACAACATCTAACACTTCTCTGCTTCCTTTGAACAGTAACGAATTTCTTTTAACAATGGACTTAATCTTTTCACTACTCTCACTATAAGTAATCACCATTGAAAAAGAAAAATCATCTTTAGACTGGGTGGACACATCACCTTCCTCTTGTAATTTAGAGCCCAAAAATGGTTTGTACCTGGAACCCCATTTACTTATGACTTGATGACAAATAGGTAACACAAACTCATAAGGGTACCTCCTTTCCACAAACGAACCTACCAAGTTTCCCATTTCTACCTTAAGTTCTAAATTTGAACACATTCTCACAGTATGAACCATCTGGCCCTTTTCTATGTTTCTCTTGATATGTATTGGGTGTGACTACTCTTGAAATCTAAGTAGTCATTATTTGAAAATGTGGGCTTTCTGTATATCCTGGACTCAAAACAAGAATTTTCTACATTCTTAGTAATTGTTACATCTAAGTAATTAATCTTATCAACACTAAAATTACCAGTGAATTTGAAATATTCACAAAAATTATTTACATAGTTAATGAAATTCTCATGTTGATCTTTTACTTTCCAAAGAACAAAAATATCATCCAGAAATCTTAAATAACTAATCCAAGAATCCACTAATGGACTAGTGTGTATATACAGTTTTTCCCAACTAAACATGACCAGATTTGCGAACAAAGGTGCACAACTAGTACCCATTGCAACACCATGGGTTTGTCTATAAAACTCACCCCAAAAAAGAAGAAATTATTTTTCAAAACTGTCTCCATTAACATCATTAAAAAGTTCACCACAATGTTACTTAAGGAAGTTCTTTCCAACAACACTTCATGAAAAAGTTCCAAACCAATATCATGAGGGGTGGAGGTAAATAAGTCCACCACATCAACAGTAGAGAAACTTATATTCCCATCAAAAAACTCATTTTTAATATGACTTAAGAAGTCACAAGAGTCATTAAGAATATAATCAATAGGGGTAAGAGATTTCCTTACAACTCGGTCACTAAATAAACCCAGAGAGTAAGTAGAACTATTCTGGCTAGTTATTAAGAGTCGATAAGGGGTTCAGCTATATTTTTATGTGTTTTCGGGATTCCAAAAATAATAGAAATGATTGGACTATTGTTAGTTAGAAATTCAAAAACTTCCTCACTAATGACACCCTGGAATAAGCAATCCTCTAGTGCCAACTGAATTTTCCTGTGTGCAATATTAACTTCATTTTTAGATAAATTTTCATATTTTCCTTCTCCCTGTAACATTGTGAAGATTTTTCATTATACTCCTCAGTTTTCACTATAGCTATACCACCCCCTTATCTGGTTTCATAAACCTAAGCCCCCCATCCCTCTATAACTCCATCAGTAGTTCATTTTCTTCCTTAGTTAAATTATATTGCTTAATTCTATTTTTTCCATGTAGCTCAAATAACTCCTGGGAACATATTTTTTTTAAGTTTGCTATCAAGGGGTGAAGGGGGGATTTATGCAACGTTTTTTCTTTATTCTATTCTTTTCTTTTTTCCAATGTTATCCTAAGACATAAATTTCAAATTTATTTTTCTAGTAAACATCTTGAACTCCATCATAATATTAGTAATATCATCCTTCATAGGTACAAATTTTGCACTCTTACTTAAAAGGGAAAAAATGTTTTGTCTATAGCAATACCTGCATAGTTATAGATATTACATCCTTGATAGGAAAGAAGTAACCACCCCCCAAAAAAACTAATAATATCACTTGTAAAAGTAAGTTCTTCTGAACTTAATTGTAACTGTTCTTCCTCCTTTGATATTGGTTCCTGTATGGGTTCACTCTGCCTCCGCTCT
>NC_056741.1:934125268-934147768 GCF_019279795.1 Protopterus annectens | reverse complement strand
CAAGCAACTAGCAATATTTCAGCTATACAGTGATGTACTGATATAAATGGACATTGACAATGAATTATCCTGTCTTCAACCATGGCATTTCATAACATACTCCAAAATAACATGCAGGTCTCTAAATTATGAAAATATAAATGCAAATGTGAAAATATGAATCATAAGTGACAAATAGTGATTAATTTCTGTACTGCAGTATATTTTAGATTAACAATCTTGTTATGATTTTGTCGATAATTCCTTGCATTTCCTAACACTGCCTATTATTAGCGGATAAATTGTTTACTTGACAAAGTCAGACCCAAGAAAGGTCTGAATGACGTAAAGAGCTATGGGTGTGAACTGTAAATATACAAAAACATGTTTTAAGCTGAATGAGCCAATAAGGTTTGGGATAAGTCTGAAATTTTGGTTTAAATAAGAGTATAGCTGTGGAAACAAGAGTGTGGCTAATGGTGGCTAAATAAGTTAAGCTCAGTATTGATGTATAATGTAAATATTGCATGTATTTCTTTCTTTTGTATACAGTGTATATAGTATGAATAAAGTACACCTGCTCTTTTTGATAAATGCTGTGTAATCTTTTACATCCACCTGAACTACCACCAACTCAAGCAGTTGGGACATTGGTTTAACATCTCATCCAAAGGATGATGTACTTAGGAAAGCAGCACCCCCCCCCCCTTATGCTGTATGGCAGTGTCAGCAATCGAATCATAGACTAGAACCCACAGCCTTCTGTACAAAGGATGATTATACTGCCAGTCACACCAGTGATATTGTAAAATTTCACTGCAGTAATTCCTGTTCTTACCCAGAACTGTCTTCCTTTTATTTGCTTTTATTATTAACATTTTCATTTTGATGATTCAAGTTATTATTTCTTTAGAGCATTACCTTCAACAGTGTTTTGCATTTTAAATTATTTTGTACAATCTGAGTTTTTCTTTTATTTGCCTTTTTCCTTGACATATTCCCTTTGGCTAGACTGAGCTATGATAACTGTTTACAATCAATGGAACTTGTTTAGTAGCTATGGAGTTGCGACAATGGTATGGCATTAGTTACATATGCCTTTAAATACCATGTTTTACACTGATAAATTGATGTTGTTTTTGAGGTTTATGCTTTTCTGTTTTTTCATTAAAAGAGTTTTTCTCTTGTATTGCATCTGTTCTTAGAATCATAGGAAGTTACTAGGCTATTGGCCCTGAGGCCCTTATAAGCCTAGCCAAGAGTTAAGCCCATGTTTAGACAAGTCAACACCAAAAGCCCCCTGTCCAGCAGGGGCACAGGTGGAATCTCAGGGGTGTATTTTCTGTTGCCCATCCAGTTATCCAGGTTGCACTTGAAAAGGGATAATGAGAAATTCTGCTTGGCATGGTGATGGAGTCTATTCCACAGATGGAAGAGTATCTGGGACACAAATCTATCCTACCAACAAGTCCTATTGATTTCAAAGACCAGGTTGAGGTCATTCATGTGGATTACTCGAGTGGAGCTTGACTTGCGGATATGCAGCAGTCCCATCAAGGTGTGGTCTGAAACTGCTTTGTATGCCAGACAGAGATCACCTCTGAGGAGTCTGTATGAAACTGAGTAGAGGGACAGGGCTTTTATCCTATTTGTGCAGGGTAGATGTTTGAGGCCCTGAATTCTTTTGGTGAGGAACCTCTGTGGTCTCTTCAGCTGCTGCATGTGCTTTATGAGGTACATGCCGAAGGGGATGAGATACCCTTACTTATGAGGTGGGCCATGTAGAAAGCTTTCTATACAATGGAAACAACATGGTGGTTAAAAGTCAGGTTGCTATCAAACTGGGTGCCCAAATCCCTCATGACTGATTGTGTGCTTAGGACATTGTTATTAATTTGGTAATATGTGGGGATGTCACCCTCCCTAAAGGGGATGATGATGAATTTTTTGGCATTCAGCCTGAGGTCATGTTTCTGGCACCAGTCATTTGTTTAAGTGAGACCCTCTTGGAGAACATCCACATCACACTGAGGAATTGATGATCACACCCAGTTTGCAGTCATCCACAAGTTTGGTCACCCATACCCCACTGGTTTTGGCCTGCACCTCAGAAAAGTATATCGTGAATAACAGAGGCCCCAAGACTGATCCCTGGAGTACTCCACTAGTTACAGGTCTACTGCTTGAGATGGCTTTCCCTGTTTTGATTAGGTGGGTTGTATCAGTAAGCCAGTTTGCTACACATCTTATAACATGGATTGATGCCTAGTTGAGAGAGTTTATCTGTTATGCCCAAGTGGGGAATAGTGTTGAAGGCTTTGGCTCAGTCAAGGTAGGTGATGTGCACAGTCTTCCCCTTGTCCATGGCTTTAGTGACTGTCTCAAAGAAGTCAACCAGATTTAACAGACATGACCTCCCTTTAACAGAGCCAAACTGTGTGGGGTCAAGTATTTGGAGGTTGCCAATGTCCCTGTTAATGAGGTCCATGATAAGATTATCCATCAGCCTAACTAGCCTGATCTGCAAGGCCATGGAATGGATATTCCATGGCCTTGCAGATCAGACTAGTTAGGCTGATGGGACTACAATTTCCCTGTTCAGTGGATGATCCACCTTTGTGTAAAGGGATGACAGTGGCTGTCTTCCATTTGGCAGGGACAAAGCCAGTACTCAGGCTTTGGCTGAATATGGTGCCTAATGGTGCTGCAAGCTCAACCTAAGTTCATGTAAGATGCAGACGGGGATGTTATCGGGTCTCATGGAGGCTGTATCTTTTGCCTTTGAGAGAGCAGTGATGACCTGTTCCCTAGAGGTAAGGGATGGAAGCAGGTATTGGGCATGTCCTTATTTACTGATGGAGAGGTCAGAGGGGTGAAGCTTTCACTGAATCTGTCAGCCAGTAGGTTGTCTATATCTACAGCATTTGTGTTCTGAACAGATCCGGATGCTTCCTTTGAGATTGTGGACATATGTGAAGAAGGCCTTATGATTGTCTGTAGTAGATATGGCCAATTTGGACTTGAAATTGGCTTTAGAGGATTTCACTAGTGCTCTTATTTGCTTATTCAGGCTAAGGAGAGATTTCTTCCAGTTGGGCACCTGCTCCTTCTTGGTCCTGGACAGCAATTTTTTCCTTTTGTTATTTAGTTTATTTATTTATTGCAGATGTCCACCAGAGAGGTTTACTCTTCCTTGCGGAGGATGATTTTGTCCTGTCAGGTATTCCTGATTCCATGCATCTATATAAGTGCTAGTATAGTGCTTTGGTGTAGATTTGGACATTGGTGCTAATTCTTATGGGAGGGGGTTATGAAGCTGTTTATACCATCCCTCACGAGGTTATAATCAGCTTTGGAGAAGGTGTTTGCTTGACCCTAGCTGGGGGGAGGATCAGGGGAGATGCTGACTTCAAGAGTGACCGCTTTATGGTCAGATCTTACCAGAGAAGATGATACTGTAGGGGTGCTGCAGTGGTTACTCTTGTTGCTTAATACCAAGTCCTAGATATTATCACCTCTTGTGGGGGTATTGACTAGCTTTCCAAGGAATTTGCATTCATAAAATCTATGAATCTCTAGACATTTGCATTCTGGTATGAGTAGTTTTTCCAAGCTGTGGTTGGGTAGTTGAAGTCACCCAGGATCAAGGTAAAGGGTTGAATCATGATAGATTCAAATAAGTCCATATAGGTGGAATGGGCATCTTGAGTCAAATTTAAGGGCCAGTAGCTAGCTATGATTTGAATAGGGGTATTGCCAATGGTTAACTGCACCTGGAGTGTCAAACTGTTTGACCAACCTGGAGATGTGCGTGACTTTAATATATATTGAAACTCCACCTCATTTGGCTTTGCTGCCCACAGTTTAGGGTCTGAATGTATGATAGGATGAGTAACCAGGTAAGGCTGGGGTGCTCTCCGCAGCTTTGAACCAGGTTTCTGTGACTGCACAAATGTCAGCATCGTCCAGAGTTAAGAATGCTTGCAATGAGTGCAGTTTCATGTTTAGATTCCTAGCATTTAGCAGCATGACCTTTAATTTGTGCTTTGTTGAAATTTTTATGTTTGTTTTATTGACCTCATGACTTTACCTAAAAAAGACACTATGGAGGAGGCAAGGGCCTTTACCAGAACCCTGAAGCCCAAGTGAGACAGATGCAGGCCATCTCTAGCAAAGCATTGTGGGCTGTAGATCATATCTTCTCAGGCTGTCAGGTACTGGATCCCCTGGAATAACAACAGAAACTAAGCCAATTGTTAAAGTTAATCATTTCTGTTTGTATTAAGGCATCATTCTGAGTGATGGTAGAATGCTGCTTAAGGCTATGTGCATACCTGCCTGGGAGGTCTCTTTTGTTTGGATTTATTTTTGTTGAGAACCTTCACATATGTGGGTGTGTGTTGTGTAGTTGTGGGTGGTGTTTGAGGTGTAGTGATTGCGTTGATAACCTTCTCAGTGTCAGATATACTGGCTTGTGAGAGAGAGAGAACATATACTCTAGGTTATTAATGTAATTGCATGCCTCACAAATTGTGTTCCTAGGTGGTAATAGTAGATGTTAGATATTCTGATGCAGGCATATCTGTAAGGTCAGATTTTGCACTGGAATCTGTTTTATGTTTCTTAAGAACTTCCTGGATTTAATCATACTTTGCAGGTTTGTACTCCAGATTGTCAAGTGCCCACACTAATCTTCCATTTGTTCCAGACTCCATTCAGGGCTCTAAAATGTTCTTATGGTTTTATGCCACAGACATTTCTTTAGTTAGATTTACATTGAAGGTTGGATTTTGTGTTATAATTCTTCATGCCAAGTCAATAAAGGTTTTAGATAAAATAATTCCTTCACAGTTCTTTCTCCTGTTTGCCATTTTTCCACAGATTCTGCAAGTGTGACCACTATATAGTTTGCTAATTTTTTTTTCTTTGAGACTTTAGCAGAATAACATATGTAACCCACAAAATGTAATAAATGAATGCATACATATATACATAACATGCATACATACATGCATACATACATGCATATGTTATGTATAGCAATGTGTCTGTCCTAAGATTAATTTGTTTCAGAGTACCTGGCATTTACACTTTGTATTAATTTCAAGCAAATTAATTTAATAATTTGATGACTCTCTTGGGATTGCACTTTTTTTGTATTTTAACACCTGCAGTAAAACAGTAATATTAGGTTTATTAAAATATTAATTTTTTGTGCATTCAGTTGGTTTTATTATGCCTTTATATTTTTGAAGCCTCCTTGATCACCTCTGCTCTTTTGTTTTGTGTATGATTAAAGCATTTATCTGCTTGGTAAATCATTGTCATAGTTCTGGTATTGTCAAGAGACATCATATAGGTGGCAAACAGGGCTCAGTTTTTGTGTGCCCTAACCTTGTCTGTACATGTACTACTAAGTTACTTGGTTCCACTCAAAGGTAAAGTGGTACATGAACAGGTGTCCTCCCTGCCTTTGTAGAGTACATCAGAGATCAACATTTTCATAAAAAATTGCAGATGACACCTGTCCTTCTGTGGCCTCATTTTGAGATCTATTACTTAAAATGAGGTCCATCTGAAATAAGTACAACATAATAAATCAGTGATGTTGACCAGGCAATTACCATGAAGAACTAGCCTGATGAGATATTTGGCCATCATCTTGTTCTAACCATTTCACCAGTCCTTCATGTTACTCATATCACTCAGTGAGACACTATCAATGGTCCATAGGTGTATTTTAGGCATGCAGTCCAGGAGACCATTAAAAATCCTAGTCCAAATTCCCAATTGCTCCAAAGCACATCCTGGTTAAGTGACTTGCTCAAGTTTGCATGGTAGACAAATAAACACGGAAAGATTCAAACCATGTACCCTTGCAAAAGGAAGCAACTCATTAACAAGTTAGAGCTTTAGTCCTCAGTACTAATAGCCAGAGGTGTGGTAGCAAAATTTTCTTCTGGAAGTGGTTTTATACAATTTCACTTGAATATGCCCTGCCTGTAAAAGTGGATTGCAGATTAAGAATGGAAAATCACCCACCCATTTGCTAGGGTAGGTTTCTAAACAGTTTCACTGAGTATTCTCATCACAATCATAAATGTTAATTTTATAGCCTGAGTTAACAGTGACGCAATGAAACTTAATTTCTTAGTTAGTGTAGAGGACTCAGCTTTACTCAAGTTAATTCCTCTGCTGTACATCTTTACATGTATTTTGTTATGATCTTCTGAGTCTGGTTACCTGAAATCTTTTCTCAGAGTCAGACCATTTCTTGGCACATATAAATATGGGATTTCCACTGTTTTTTTTTTTTTTTTTTTTTTTTATAATAACATAATCCATTACAAATATTTCAGAAATGTGTCTTGTGGTACTTTAATACCCTTGATGGAGTAGATGTTTATAGAGTGCAATTCTGTAAATGCATATTGATTGATGGTGACAAATAATCAAGCCATCCTCAGTGGTCTAGATCAGGTTACCCTAGAACATCATGTGCCTATCTTGTAACTAAGTCATGGTTTCAAAAAAAGCAAGGTGAAAAAAACCAATAATCCAAATGTAATGGAATGGATGAAAACCAAGATGCTTGAATATTCAATGTTTTATTCCACAAACAGTCCCAATCAAGAGTTAAACCACATACAGCAAAGGGAAAGCCACAGCATAAATGCTATTCTTCCAACTGCGTTTTCGTTTATATCACAACGCTTCATCAGATGTACTTGGTTAGACTAATTCATCTACTATTTATACCCCATTTAATCAATCAATTAAAAAAATTCCCTCCAAATTCCTAACAGATTAAATTTTTTTAAAAAATCTTCCAAATTAACTGTCTTTATTATTATTAAAAAACATTTTAATATGTGTAAAAAATTCCTAAAACTTCAAGACTTAAATAAATTCAACAATATTATGAAACAACATTTAAATAAAATACATGTATAATTATATATTAGAAATTAAAAACAGTATTGAATTTCTATTATTTAAATCGTAAACAGATGAAAGCAGCCTGCACTTGTGTGCCATCTAGTGGCTGTTTGTCAATATTTCTACTGAGTAAAAGTTATACTAAAAAATGTAAACATAGTAATGCAAAACTTTAATAAATTAATTTCTACTATTTCATAATTATTATATAGCTAAAAACCACCTAGGAGTTAAAATTTATTTATAAATAAACATTTAAAATCTTAAAAAGAATAAAAATAATATATTACACTAGACACAAGTTATTAAATACATTCAGTCATGTGTTACAATTTAGCTGCCCTTAACTTTAAAATGGGTAATATACTTGTATATTCATTCAAACCCGGTGGGTTATAGGACTCTAGTGTGATTTGCCACCAGAGCTCCCTATATTCTATCTTCTCCTCCCAAAGCCCACCTCTTATATCTTTTTCAGTATGTTCAATAACTGTGAATACGAAACTGGCTTCCGGGCATTCCTTAGTATGTCTATAAAGGGCATTAGTCTCCTTACAATTTTTAATATCATTGAGATGTTCATAAATTCTCCTTTTACGTTTTCCCTATATAGAATGAATAACAAATTTTACAAACAGCTAAGTATATTAAGCCCATAGAATCACAATTATAGTAATACTCTTCATTTGTTATGGTTCTATTCCTGCTCATTATATTTATACTATTCCCATTTAATATATATGGGCATTGTGCACATCTGCCACACTTATATGTACCTTTTTTCTTTTTGTCATTCAAATTATTAGATTTTTTGTTTTCCAAGATATTTCTTAGGCTATGTGCATTTTTGTATACTACTTTAGCTGGAATGTTTTCTGCTTTCTCTATGTCAGTTAAATTAATGAATCTATTCCATTCTCTATGAAAAATTTGTTTTATATTATTATTAACACCATTATATTCTAAGGTAAGAGCTAGATTATAATTTTCTTGTTCTTTATCTATAGTCTTGCTTGTGTTAGGAGTGCTACCTAATTCCACTCCTCTCACTATAGGTGCGAATCTAGTTCCTCTACCTTTTTCAACTTCTTGTCTGATTTCTTTAATAAGTTTTTCTGGGTAGCCTCGGTCTCTAAACATATTCCCTAGTGTATCACATTCTCTCAGGGTAGCCTCGGTCTCTAAACATATTCCCTAGTGTATCACATTCTCTCAGGGTAGCCTCGGTCCCTAAACATATTCCCTAGTGTATCACATTCTCTCAGGGTAGCCTCGGTCTCTAAACATATTCCCTAGTGTATCACATTCTCTCAGGGTAGCCTCAGTCTCTAAACATATTCCCTAGTGTATCACATTCTCTCAGGGTAGCCTCGGTCTCTAAACATATTCCCTAGTGTATCACATTCTCTCAGGGTAGCCTCGGTCTCTAAACATATTCCCTAGTGTATCACATTCTCTCATAAAATCTTCTTCGTTGCTGGTCATCCTGCTACCCCTCACAAACTGGCCTTTGATAATGTTCCTTTTACAATGCGTAGGGTGTGCACTGTTATAGTGCAAATAAGTATTACAATAAGTGGGTTTCCTATACACTTTGGTTTCTAAAGTACTAACTTTCTTATAAATTTCCACATCCAAGTAGTTTAAGGAGGTATTAGAAATTGTCCAAGTGAATTTCAGGAAGTTTGTAGTATGATTCAAATATTCTAAAAATTCATTTAATTTCTCTCCACTTCCTGTCCAAAAAAGGACTATGTCATCAAGAAATCTGCGGTATAGCACCCACCATTTACTAAATGCACATTCCAACACATATTTTTCCTCCCACTTTGCCATTACCAAATTAGCAAAAGTGGGGGCACACGCCGCACCCATAGCCACACCTTGTGTTTGTTTGTAAAATTCACCATTAAAGAACAAAAAATTGTTTTGCAGCACCATATCCATTAACCAGACAGATGCTTGTTTATCATTATTTGTCAAACCATTGTCTTCGTATATAATTTCCTCATAGAACTCCATACCCTCCTTATAGGGAATAGAAGAAAATAGATCTATTACATCTATAGTAACGAAAATAATATTGTCAATATCAGCTATATCAGGAATGACTTTCAATAAATCCCATGAATCTTTCAAAATTTGTTGCCTTTCTACCCATAATTTTTTGGTCTTGTTGTCGACAAACTTGGCTAAAGTATGTGTTTTAGAGCCATCTGCCGAAACAATGGGTCTTAAGGGTGGGTCCATTTCGTTTTTGTGGGTTTTAGGTATACCAAATATTAGAGGGATTTTTGGTTTTTCTACCTTTAAAAAATTATACTTATCTTGATCAATAGACCCTTCATACAGCATGTCTTTTAAATTAATGTCTATTCTATTGTATGCAATATTTATTTCATTTTTAGATACTATTTCATATTTAGTATCATCCCATAGGATCTTATACATTCTACTGTCATATTCTACTTTATCCATTATAACCACCCCTCCCCCTTTGTCAGGCTTCATGATTCTTAAATTAGAGTCATTTTTCATTTCATACAACAATCTCTTCTCATTTTTCCCCATATTATTTGGGTATTTTATTGTGTTTAATTCTTCCTTTCTGATTTCTTTCTCTATCAGTTTTTCAAAACATTTTAACTGGGGGTGCATCGGGGGGTTATAAATGGATTTCCTTCTTAACACAGTATCTGCCCTATTTATAGGGTTAGAAAACATAAAGTGTAAATTTATTTTTCTTAAAAACACTTTAATGTCCATTAAGGACTTAGTAATATTCCCTCTAATATATGGTATAAATTTTAAACCTTTGGAAAATAAGTTAAAATGGCCTTTTTCTAGTGTTAATGAGCTATAGTTATAAATATTGAAATTATTGTATGTCCATTTGTTATGTTCATGTACTATGATATCTGAACAGGGTGGGGGTGGGGATTTTAAGAGGTTATTAACTTCCGTTAATATTTCCCCCTTTCCCTTCTCCCCCCCCTCACATAAAAATTTCTTTCTTTGTCAATCTGTTTGTTCATAATTCTTTTGTGAATTGTGACTGTTTGTGGAATAAAACATTGAATATTCAAGCATCTTGGTTTTCATCCATTCCATTACATTTGGATTATAAGTCATGGTTTCACCATATGATCTGGAGATGCAATGGTGGGAAATTGGGTTTAAATGAGCTTGGAGAAGAGCTGTCCTGAAGGGAGACAAAGTTGATAGCTTAGACCATTTTAGTAAGAATGCAATACTCTTGTTCAGGGAGATTTCTGATTTCCCAAATACTCAACTTTACTTTTCTTAAGTATTTGACAGGGTATGTAGGCAGCCTGTCTATCCTTTCATAAAGCTTATTTCTCTTCATTCCTCTGCCTGTGTGGATTTTAAATAATTATTTGCTGATAAGACTGCTAACATCCAATGCAATGCTATGCTTAAATTTGATTATAGACAGTCATGACTTTTACTTGGCTTTTTTATTGTGGTAGCTATGATATGATCATGGAATTTGTAGAGGTTTTAAATTCCACCAACTGCAGTGGGGGAATGGTTACAGGAAGTTGGTTAAATGCTATCTTGATTCTTCGGGCCAAGTTGTTTTGAAAAATGCTTAAGCATATCTATAGCTCTTTCAAGTCATTTTAAAGAAGCCTTTCTTTTCTTCAACATATAAAAGCTTGCTTTAGATTGTTCCAGTCATGCTTACTTCCATCCAGTCTGTGCCCTTCCTTTTATTAGTAAGGTTATTGAAAAAGTAGTATACACACAACATTAGCAGTAGTTAACATCTAATGACAACATTTATCCATATCAATCTAGTTTTAGATCATGAAACAACACTGAGCCAGCTCTCAGTGGAGTGATAAATTGTCCCCATTTATGCTGTGGGATAAATTAATATATTCTGTATCAGTTCTCTTTGATCTCTGCTACATTTAACATGAGATCATGACACTGCGATCTGCCAGCTTTGAAGCTATTGCATAATTATATTTATGGTACCCAAGTACTTTGCCACATGTAGATTTTAGGCCTCATCTGATCTGTCATGTACAGCATTAATGTTTCTAACAATCTATCTATGTGGGGAGTGCCAAAGGTCTCAAGACATGCATTTTTGCAGTCATGGTATATATGCTACCCTCAAGCAATATCACACTGAGGAGAGGTATTCACTATAGAGGATCACTAGCAGTTGTCCATTCATAACCAAGCTTGTAAATGTTTGAGATATGGATGTCAAGAAACTTACCTTAAAAAAAGCTTAAAAGTTACATTTTGACATCTGTGTTGAGAACATCAAAGAAATGGATTATTTTCAGGGAGACCTGATAATTCTTTGTAGTTCAAGGAGCTTTACCTACTCCTATGTACTGCAAATGTTAGAGAAGAAAGCATAATAGTGTGGAGAGTTTTGCAGTTTTGAAAGGTGTAACGTACTGCTGCCACACAGAAAGTGACCATTATAGATGAGGAAAGGGAAATGCAGGCAGCTTTAAAAGCTGTTAAAAATTTCATTCTGCCTTTGTGGAAGGTTGAATGCAATATTTAACAGCTTCCTACTCTTCTACGGTGACCACTGTGCAAGTTGCCGGATAGCTGAACACTGTTAATGCACTAGCGAAAGACAACAAAAGCTTGTTGTTATGTTAATGATATTCAGAACTACTTCTCTCAAGAGCAAGTTTTGAATTTTGATACTGGTGAATATGATGTGGAGGCTAAGCAACATGGATGGAATCTAGTTGTCTTGAATGCAACTCATCAAAGAATGGGGCTTTGCTGACACATGCTGCTATGCATCTTTCTTTGGCACCTTTCCTCTCCTCTGTCATCTTTTTTAATAAGAATGGGTTGGAGTTTGTGTCATGCATGCTAATTTGGGAGGTTTCACAGATGATGACATATTTGGACATTGACACAATAGTCTTATGAGTTAAGGCTTTTGTGACTTTAGTCCCATCTATTTTCTACAGTTCTGCCTTCCTATGTTCCTGCCAGGCAGATCAGTTTGTTAGTTAAGTAGTTGCTGATCATTTTCTAGGACTTGTCTTGACACCATAATAAGCCTACCAAGCACATTTCATGCATGGAATTGACTACTTTCCCCTGATGGTATGTAAGTTTGAGGCATCATTTTTGAAGTCCCTTAAAATTCCTTCCTTAATGCAAGTACATTTTAATTAATCCAACAGTCATTGTATTAACTTAGATGACTGTTTAGTTTTAAATAGTTCGAATTTAATTTCATTGTTTTTTTCCACATAATTTTGTTACAGTCCACATTATTTAACCTAATTATTTTATTTTAATACTTGGTAGAGTCTTATCTTTAAGTTCCATAATAAGCACAGATTAAAGCTCCCTAGGCATAATATCTGTTAGGTCATTCTCAATTTCTTATTCTTGCTTTGACTTAACTGCATCAGAGGATGTCTGCGGCCACGTTCAGAACTTGAACTAGACTAACTCAGCCAGAACCATCTGCAAAACAATATAAAATGATTTAATTTAACAGAAAGTCACAGAATAATTTAGCACCTTCAATTATGATTTTTAAAACTTAACCTTTTATAACTAATATGCTCTAGTTTATAAACTCCATCACAGGTCATCTAGCCCCTACATATAGATATGGTAAATCCTCAGGCAAGGAGGGAATGCATTTTAATCAAAACAACTAACCCTTTAAGGTATAATTTCTGTTCTACAGTTTAAATAATTTTAATTTATTTTTTATGTAAATCATAGAATCAATGAGCATGTGCATGAGCAAGCGCATTACAGGAATAGTCAATTTTGATTCACAAAATATTTTTAG
This sequence comes from Protopterus annectens, assembly GCF_019279795.1. Classification (NCBI taxonomy): domain Eukaryota; kingdom Metazoa; phylum Chordata; order Ceratodontiformes; family Protopteridae; genus Protopterus; species Protopterus annectens. The sequence goes on along the minus strand of NC_056741.1, from coordinate 934,135,026 downwards.
AAATATACAGGCCTCAATCTGTTCACTTTAGACTCCCAAAGATCAGGTTCTCTTTATTTATTTAATTGCTTCTGGGGCAGTATGGGCAATACATTTCATATGACCTATACTGAAACAACAGCAGGCTTCACTAAAACTGCTTTACTTGCACTGTTTTCTACTTATTTAATAAATGACATTTGGAAGATACATATGTAGGTTCTGTAGAGTGAATGAAGTAGCAAGATAAAATTCTCATTTAAGGAACAATGAACAGTGGAAGGCCTGCACTGAAACAACAGCAAGCTTCACTTAAATTACTTTACTTGTCATTTTTTTCCACTGAGTTGCTAAATGACTCTGCAAAGATAGACATGCTGGTTCTATAGACTGGATAAAGTATTTATTTTTGATTTTCATTTAGACAAAGAAGTGCTGACAATTATTGTACAAGATCTGCACTTTCCTACACTGTAGGCTTACCTGAGAGTTCTTGTCACTTTGATACATATTTTCTTTAGTTGTGTGTGTCTAATGATGTCAATTATCATTCTTCTGTCTGCAAATTCTTGAAGTTATTTCCACTTACAGCTGCGGTGGTGCAGCAGTTAGCATTGTCACCTCACAGCAAGAGGTTCTCCCATTCGATTCTCGGCTAGAGCGCCTTCTGTGTGGAGTCTGCATGTCCTCCCCGCGGTCGAGTGACATTAAAGACATGCAGGTAGGTGCAAGCATGAATGGGCGTGCCTTCATTGAAGGTTGGGTGTCGGGCTGGCAACTCGGCATCGTAAAAATCTACTGCCAGTCATGCGTTCAGCTGTGGTGACCCCTATCCGGGAAAAGCTGAAAGTCTTTTATTTCCACTTCCTGTCAACATTCCACTTAGGCTATGCCAGCTGTTCAAGTGAAGGTGAGTCTGGGCAGTTATGATGCCACTCTAGCTTTCTCTAGTGATTATGCCACGTTAGCTTTCTCTCATTGTTCCTGTTCACTTTCCTTTTATTCTTCTGCCTTCCTATTCCTAATAATCTGCTAGTTGATTGACTTAATTGCCAGTATTTTTTTAAGCTTTTTTGTTTGAAATTTCTTATCTCCGTATCCAGAGTATATGTAACCATTTGTAAAAAAATTCCTCCTGACAGATCATATTTGATCCTGATGGTAGACACCAAGGGTAAATGGTCACACTAGTAGGGAGTATATCTCAATCAAAACTACTGTCCCCCTATGGTATCATATCTGCTGTACAGTTTAAATAATTTTAATGTATTCTTTTTCAAGTCAGAGAATCAGTGATCATATACAGTAGTAAAAACATTAGCAGATAAATAATGTTTTGATTCACAAAAATGCACTATTTTGCTCATAAGAATTTAGTATGCTACATCACCTCATCTTTCCAAAACAGTTTAGTTTGGGACTTTTACAGGATATTATGTAACATTTATGATTGTTATGTTTAATTGTGTTTTCAGCAGGGAAGCATATCCATTTATGTTAAATTGATTTCAGGAATCTAGTAGTATTTTCGTAGGACTTAATATATACATTGTACAATAAAATGTCATTAGTATTCCAAACATGCATGCTGATTGGACAGCCCAGCCAGCATACCCTTTGTAATTCGAGCATATACCAATAGAGAAAAAGTCCAGTCGCTGAAGTACCAGTGAGTGGCCAGACTTTCTGATGCTATATGCTTGTGAAACAGAGCAAAATATGATAAAAATCAGGTGCATCCTTTTATTTTTACACTGTCCTATTAAAACCTTGACTTTTTTCTATACTAAAAAAAAGAGAGATTCCCTGTACTAATGTACTGTGCAAACATGGGAACACAAGTCCCAAGACATGAACAGTACATCAGTAGAAGACAACGCGGAAGAGGACTAAAGTGCTGTTATGCAAAGACATTATTTAAGAAAAGTAAGCAATTTCTTTCTCAAGTAATGTCATTGTATAATAGCAATAATCCACTCCTGTGTGTGGGTACATCAGGATTTACCCATGGTTGGCTTTGTTTAATCTCTCTGGCTTCACCCTCTTGATCAGACCATACTATCTGTGAGAAAATCATGCCATGCACATACCTTGTTGTGGATTAGTGCATAATTGCATGTTTAAGCTCATTTTTTTTTACATTTATTGAAAGATCTGTACTTCTGTCTCTGATACAGTAAGATAAGTTAGTTTTCTGTTGCACTTTTATGATTTGTGTACTGTCTGTCACACTCTTGAATCATTTAGCCTCCTAGTAAGAATTTAATGGAGAAATTATGTAAATGCCGGAATGCTGAACTGGTACGTTCTCAATGGCTGCTTGAATTATTCTATATCCATTCAGAATATATTATTTTTGTTTTCTTGCAAAACAGAGAGAGAGAGAGAGAGAGAGAGGTGTAAGCACATATAAGTTATTTAAAGCCATCAGTATGTTTAGCCATTAGGTACCATAATTTGGAAAGCTTACTGGGATCTACAGCAGTAATTACTTATATGTACCCCAAGACACCAGACATGAAGCATTTGTATAACATTGATAATGGTGAAAAGATTCATGGGATTGCACTTCAGTAATTTAGATATAGCTGTTATATAATCCTGCCAGCAGGCAGCTACATTTCCTTTTGCTATTAATTATTTGAGGCTCATAGGTAAGTAACAGGCAAGCTGCCCTTGCATTTCATCTAAGACCTAGCCAGTTTCCCTTCTGGTGCTTGAATTAACCTATCCCATTTGGTGTTAGATTGTTATTACCCATTACCCACCCATGACCAATAATTATATATTATGTCTGCTGAAAATAAATGAGAATTGTACCATACATAATTTGAGGGGACTATGGGTGAGATAAAACATTTAGATGTGTCTCTCCATTAGTAGTATAGTGAGCAGCCCTGGAGTAATTTTTTTACTATCAGTCTATAGATCGAAGCTGAACTTGAATTTGAACAGGGGTGAACTTTGGTTTAAGTGGCTGTGGAGTCTGTTCATGAGCAATTGTATTATCTGCTAGAACAACCTGTCCTTCCAAACCATTCTACTGATGTTGCGAAGAGGGTTAGATTCCTACACTAGTTATTTCTGATGTCATTTGACCTACTCATGTGCAGTAGGCCCATCAGTATTTGGTCAGAAGATGCCTTGTATGACCTACACAGGTCACCTCTTTGCAATCTGTGGGATACCGAGTATAGTGAAATTATCAGCCAGTAGGTTAACTATATCTTCAGCCTCAGTGCAGATAATATCATTCGCAATCGTCTCAGCACATTGCTGCATAGCGCTTCTGAAATTATGAACATAACTAAAATGGCCTTGGATTGTCATTATCTAACAGGATTATTTTAGCCTCAAATTTATCTTTGATGAACTTTGATGAACAAAGGCTCTATCATTCTGGAAATTATTCCTCTTAAGTCCTGTCAAAATGTCTTATTTTTATTGTAAGACCAAGGGTTTTTGTTTCTGGGCTTTTCCCAGCACTTGTTCCTAGAAGGTACAGCAACATTTGTTTATAGTCTAATATAGTGTGGCCATGTACATTTCTGCATATTCTTTGGAGATAACCAAGTCTGATTGGGATATGAAGCTGGCCAATGTATCACTTGAGAGCAGGTAGTTTGTCTTAAAGACATTTCTATAGGTACAATGGGCAGAAGTTGTTGCTGGTTTCACTTTTATTTTGAAGGAGACAGTTTGATGGTCAGACCTAACAAGTGATGAATTCATTCAATAAATTGTATAAGATGTCCCCATCTTCATAAGGCTATAATATTTTTCCTCTTATTGGGTATGCTAATTGTTTCAGGGCATTTGCATTGACAAAGTTCTGGAATCTTTGTTCTTGTGCACTAGTGGTGGTGTAGGTTTCTCAGTCTGTACTTGAATAGTTTAAATCACCTAGGAAGATTTTATTGGGTTTAATACTGAATGATTCTAGTTCCTGCAGATAGGTGGTGTGGCTTTTTCTGTCATAGTGGGAGCTCCATAGTTAGCTAATATATGGCATGAGACTTTCTGACGGTTATTTGGATATGAAGAAGCTGTAGTGCATTATGCTCCTTTAGCAGTCTTGATGTTGGTCTCTGCTGGATGTAGATTGAGACACCTCCAACTTTTTTACCCTAATGAGCAGTAGCTGGTCTAAATGTCTGGAAGACTTTATAGCCCTGCACAGCCAGAGTGATCTTCATCAATTTAGACCATGTCTCAGCTACCATATCCTCCAGGATGAGCAGGTCTTATAGGAGTGGTGTTTCTTGTTTGGGCTCATTGAATTGATTGGTACTACCTTCACATTTTTTCTTTGTGTGATTCATTATGTTAATAGGTGTATCAGGTTACCATTGCCTAAAAAAGGCACCATAGGGGTAGACAATGTCATTTTCAACAATCAAAACATCAGCTGGGACAGATGCAGATGATTCCTGGTGAAGCACTGGGGTCTATCAATCATAGCCTCCTAGACTGACAAACATTGACTCAAAAAACTTAGCCAATTATTGAAGGCAATTATATTTTGTTCTTAGTGTAGCATCATCTTTGGTAAAGGTTGAATGCTGTTCAGTGCTAGGCTCATACCTGACTGGACAATTAATTTGAGAGCTCCATCATCTCTCTTTATATAGTCCAAGGAGGTAAATCTAAAGTCATAGGTACATACGTGTACTAGTACAGAGTTATTATTGTTCAAGGACTTAAATGCATTGTGATCTTTCAAAGCTCATAATCAGAATGACTTAAGAGGAGATGATCATTCAGTATTTGCTTTGGCTGCTCTACTATGATAGCTGTTTTGTTAAATCCTACTTGCATGCATAATAGTATTAATATTTTCATTCATCTCATTTTAAATTCTAATGTCTTAACAATTTAACACATTTTAAGCCATTTTACTGAATTCTCTTCCTGATCTCTAGATAACTCCAAAACGATCATTATTATTACAACATGTGTTCTTGCTGTGATTCTACTGATTTTGATTGGTAAGCTTGTTTACGTTTGTATCTATTTACTTTAAAGTGTATCTCATTCAGCAAAGCTAGCTATGTCCATGCTATTAACGTAGAATTTCATATTCATGCACAATGATTTTTTATAAAGCTTCAGGATCCTGATAATTGAAATAGCTGTTATAAAGGGGTATTATTCAATTTCATCCTTGCAAAAATAAGATATAGCACATGCAAAAGTTGAAACAATTTCAAATAGATAAGAACATCTTCACCATCACATTATATTGTAAATCGAAGAGAAATGAATATTCTTTTCTGCATACAAGTGCTCATACCCTTGGTTTAACTCTACCAAGGACTGGGCATCATAATACATGTTGATAAAATGAACATTTTGCCTGGAGACATACTGTAATCCTATATATGTTATGGCTTAATCTACAGTTGGTAGTAAAGCTAAGCATTTTTGGCATTTTGAAGCAAATGCAGTACTTGAATCCTGCCCTACCTTTCATGCATGCTAAACATAATCTCCAATTTCTTCTCAGTTGCCATCACCATATCATGGTTATTTCTAGAGTGTAAACAACTGCCAACATATATCAATTGGTAATATTAAGAAAATACTAACATTCTGAGTAGACCATCCTACCACCTCCATCATGTTATAATTGTTCAAAGATAGTGCTTATAAGTACAATAGAACACCCTCACACACTATTTGTAATTTGTGATAGTGTCTGTGCCTAGGCTAGGCAGCTACTGTGCCACCTCACCTTGTTGTCATAACCTGAATCTTGTGTTTCAAACTGCATACCTTTCACCATTATTATCTATGACTGGCAGTAGTTAATATGAATAAGAACAGTCTACCAATTTACCACTTGTAGTCATTCCTTTGTCCTACTGCACTATATTTGCAGACTCCCTCTGCTAGTCTTGCCTCTCTCCATATGTTTGACAAAAAAAAAAAAATATATCAGAAACAAAATAACTTGACTCCTGGATGCCTTATCATTTTTCTCACAGCATTTTATTCAAAACTGAGCATTCATCTCACTACAGTCATATATTTGAAGTCCATAACAACAGTGCTGGAGAAACAGTCGTCACTCTGCCACTTTATTTTTGCTGAGTGCATTTATTTATGCTCCTCACAGTATGCCTTTATGGAAATAAGTATGTTCTTTTTTTGGTTCTGAAACTGTAGCTTTTATACTGTGGCTTTATTATTTTTGAAATCACATTGAGAATGCTTTTTTTTTCCTTCTGAACTTCTCATGTGGCTGACTTCATATTTGTGATCAAGGCCTAAAGGTCATTTTGAATAATTCTACATAATATGTTATTTTTATTAGTAATGTTATGTTTCATGCAGTTTTTACAGTTGATGGTTAGCAATGTTAAGACCGTATCTTTGTTAAGCAATAGTTAATGAATGTGCAAAGCAGATACCATTGCATATTGTCTATTGAAACAGCAATATACAACAATTTAGAATCAGCACTTAAGATCTTATAAAGTGAAGTACATGTCAATAGTATTATCTGGCATCTTTCTTCTCAGGAGTACAAGAAAAAAAATGCAAGCTTTTTTCTGCACAGTCTTCTGAATTGATAAAACTATTATTAGATTATAGACTCGGAAAGTAGCATTCTGCAAGTACAAAGACATTAATGAGTCATATACAATATTTTCTATTATTATTCTTTTGCTTGAGAACTTTATTAAGCTTTCAATCAAATAAGAAAAAAAAAACAATGCTAATAATAAAGAAAAGAAAATATTACATTATGTTAATAATTACAAATAAATTATAACAACACAAAATTTAAACATTATTCTTACAACTATGTAGGAAATAAAGAACAAGAAAATGTAGAAAGAAAAAAGAAAGAGGAAAAGTAAAATCACATTAATATTAAACAGCAAGTTTATATAGATGTAAGCCTCAAATAGAAAGCTGCAAAGATATATATATATTACATGCAATCAAACCTATTTACAGTAATAATAAATAATAACAAAAGACAAATATCTGTTATATATTCGGGATGCTATTATTGTGCATTTCATTGAAATGATCTAGTTGAGGTGCATATTTATAATGAATGCTATAATTTCTGGCTCTGTGTTTTTGAATAGGGCATTGTTATTATAGTCAGATGTTAATAGATAGTGATGGAGATTTTGATATTTTCAAGTATTTGCACATTTTTCACATACAGATAAAAGGCAACAGCAAGACATTTATTCGTGATGTGTGTAGACAAAACTAGTATAATAAGAGTAACCATTTCATTGGAATAAAATTATCAGACAAGAGAAGTTATACAAAACTTTAGAACGCTAACTGCATTTTTATTGTATCACAAGAAAATGTGTTCCCAATGCATTTTTAGTAAAAAATCATTTACAATAATGTTTACTTTCCGCTAAAACAGTTTTGCTAATTTTATGTACAGTGAGAACAGATTTATGCAAACATTTTCTAGAAATAACTTCCATTATATTAAAGAGGGAGCATTAGAAGAAAACTTCAATGTAACTGTTTTTTGTATATGATCAAGAAAAAAAGCATCATATGGTAAGTTCCAAAATGAGTCAGTCATAACTGCTTTTAGTCTTGAATACATTTGCAAAGCTGAGATAAAAGGAAATTATTATTATTATTATTATTAGTATTAGTATTAGTATTAGTATTAGTATTATTAGTATTATTAGTATTATTATTATTAAAAATGTGTTTATAAATTATTTGAAACTAAGGAAATTATTGTATGCATAGACAAGCATGCCTGCTATTTCTGAAATAAGAAAGGTCACAAATGTTGGATATGAATATAATGCCAATCTTCTCTGTCTGTCTAGTATTTGGCAGAATTATTTCTACATTTATTGCATTAGAATGTTTTATACAAAGTGAGCAAAAAAGACCTTTTGGTGACAGATTTCCTGTTTAAGAGAATGTGTTTTGGTTAAGAACATGAAGTAGAGAAATGGAAAAGCCCAAAATCTCAAGAAGATTCTTATATCCATGGAAAATACACTTTTACTAGAAAGATATGTTAAACACTGAATGGAGTTTGAAAACATTTCCATTGTTTTGCTGTTGTTAAGAGTATGAAAATACTAAAGAATTTTACATGTCTTATCATTGCATAATTTAAATATGTATCTTTTCATATCCTGCTATACAAAATGTCTAAGCAGTAAAGAGTTGATTTAAATCAGCAGGATAAAAATTGAAGAATCAGTACATGGAAAGCTACTCTCTTCTTATCTCAAGTTCTTAATACAATTTTTTCATTGGTATGGTAAAAATGGGTCTATATTACTTCACTGAAATTCTTTTTCAGTGAACACATATTCATCAACCCTGTACAGTGAAAATCACTTCCACAATTCGCTGAATATTCCAAAGGCAAAGATATTGTTGGTGAACAATACAACTTTGCCCTTTTCTTCACTGTAGTGCAATCTCAGATTTGACTGCGGTGGTGCTGCGGTAGCATTGCCGTCTCAGTTAGACGTTGCCCCTTCGATTCTCAGTTAGAGCGTCTTCTGTGTAGCGACATGCGTGAATGGGCATTCCTTAGTTGAAGGTTGTATGTTAGGCCCGGCAAGCCAGTACGTAAAAAATCTACTGCCAATCATTAGAAGACCCGAGTTCCGCTGTGGCAACCCCTAACCGGGAAAAGCCGAAAGACACAAGTGCAATCTCAGATTTGGTATATATAGTTATGAAGGGTGTGTGGGTTCAATTTAGCTAGATGTGGGTCAGTTCTGCTGCAGAGCAGGTATTTCTTTGTAGCATAGGAATAAAATGTTAATTTTTATTTGCTTTGGCAATAAAACATTGAAAACAAAACATATTATCTTCAAAGTAGAAATAGATTGTATTTCAGATAGAAATTAATATTTAAAAATGTATAATACCTTCATAGTAAGCTTTGATAATGGATCCTGAATGTTGTTTTAAAATGATAGATAAGGACTTTTTAAATTCCTAATTAATACTGAGGTTGTTCTTTAAACCCAAATTACAGTGTTATTTTAATGAAAAAAGACATTGGATTTTCTCCTATTAAATCTGATGTATTTTGTTTTTCATTGGAAATAGTATGAATCAACTTTAGTTTAGATTAAGCCTCAAACAGAAAACTGCAAATATATGTATATTAAATGCAATCAAACCTTTTTGCAGTAATATGTTTAGATCTGTCAATATCAATTCTATATTTTAATTTAATAGTTGCTTATTCTATTATTTTTAAAGCTTTTATAATATTGTCTTGTTTGCCATTTAGAAAGACTCTGGTCATTACAGATTAATGTGAAAATTGTAGCATTGAAACTATTAGTGATAATGGACATTGAAAAAGAAAATGGTCTACAGGGTCTTTATTTTCATTTAAATTCAGAACACTTAAATAACATTTTCAAGCTGTAGGAATCAATTAATTCTAAAGAAACTTATTAAAGATATATTTAAAAAAAACTTTTCTACCTCAATGTCACTAGAACAAGATATATTACAAAGGTACACCAAAATTCTAATACTCAACAGATGAAATTTTGGTGTTATATAAGTAGCTAATTGTTAATCAAATAAACAGCAAGCAAACACTTTAAGTGGAGACATTTTAAAATAACTCATGAGAAAAGAAAAAAGAAGCGAATGAAGAAAAAGATGAAAAATGGCTTAATGAATTTAGAACTTCAGAAATGGTATATACAGGAAAACAAATCTACATTATAAATTAATTCTTTCCTGCAAATAAATACTGATCTGGAGTTAATTTTGACAATACAGCATTG
>NC_056741.1:933932768-934122768 GCF_019279795.1 Protopterus annectens | reverse complement strand
AAAAGGGTCATTGGATTAGTGATCTTTTCCAGTTAACAAATGCACATAAATTTATAGTATATATGTGAGGCAAGAGAATTTTCTATAATCTTGAAAAGAGTGTGTGTGTGTGTGTGTGTGTGTGTGCGTGTGTGGGTGTAATTATCACAGGTACAGAGTGGTAAGCTCAGAAGTGTTACCTTGAAAATCACTTTCAAGTGTCCATCCATGTAATTCAAATACATCCAATTCAAGTTCTTTGACATAACAAGGGGTTCATTGACATCCATTACATTTCCTTGTCGAAGAGTACTGCTGCTGAGTTAATGTCTGAATGGAAAAGGCATGGCTCAATGATTAAACTCTTTTGTTTTACATAAAGTATATGTGTATCTAATCTTTACCTCCTCCACTTGTAAATGAATTCCATGCAAAATAAATGAGACTTAAGGAAACTGCCATTCTTTATAAATTCATATACACATTCCTGGGGGTATTGTCTGAATCTCTGATGTTTGAAGTAAATGTTAAGGTATAATGGATGTACGGTGCAAGGGATGTCTGTAGCTAGTAGTAGACTAGTATTATCTGAGGACAGAATCATTTAGGGGTGCATTACCTAGAACTAATGCTTTAATGGATATGCTGTCAGGTTGGTAATGAGAGTGGAAGCAGTATTTGGACATCTGGGATAGAAGTAATCATTTTCATTAAAGCAAATATGGTATAAACAGCAACTGTGATATGCTTACACTGTATCATGAAAGAGTCAACTTGGATGGTATCCATTTTGCTTTCATGTATTAGAATTATGTTACCTATAGATGGTCCTCATTAAATTACTATTGCAGTAGTCTCAGCTATATGGGACATATACTGCCAATGACTGGACTGGCTGTCAAACTTCCAAAGCTTTAGGACACCTTCAATGTACAATAACCACTGTACTTCTTGAGAAGAACAGTATTTATACAATGACCAGTCATTAATATTCCAAAACGAGTACGCTGATTGGTCAGCCCAATCAGTGTGCCTGTTATAAATCCTGGCAGATACCAATGGAAAAAGGTCCGGTTACCCGGACTTTTTTCCATTGGTATATACTATTTAACAAAAATTTAAAAAAGCTGAAATCTGGACTCCGGACATACCAAAGAGACAGGATGGAGAAAATACTAGGAAAATCAGGTACGCTATTCAAAACTAAAGACACGTACCTGATTTTCAATGAATTTCCTCCATTTTGTCTCTCTCCTGCCCCTAAATTGTCTAAAACATTTTTTTTTAAATAAATAAATAAATAACAAAAAAAGGAACAACAGAGACTTTATTTTCTCCATTGCTTCCTTTGCACAATACTGATATACTGTTTAAATGTAGGAACACCCATAAGCATGCACAGTACATCAAACAGAGCCCCAGGATACTGGAAAAAGGCAGCAGGGCACCACATAGGCATTATACTAAGAAATTATTTAAGAAAAGTAAGTACTTTTTTCTAAATAATGTCATTGTATAATAGCAATAACTGACTCCGCGGTGTGGTATATTAAAGATTTGCCAACCTTGGCTTTATTTAATCACTTGGGCTTTGCTCTCATGAGTAAACCACACCAACCAGGGTAAATCTTCAATATACCACACCAACGTTGTCGATTATTGCTTAAATAATCAATGACTATTGTTCTAGAACTTCAAACCGTGTTTGCCATCAAAGTGTACTCTTCCCTGTGGGCTTCAGTTGATGAATTGTCAACTAGCACTCCTTCAGGTTTAAGCAGATAAGTACCTATTTGGACAATACCTTTCATTTCACAGCATTACAAGGAGAAAGGTTTTTCTTTTCCATCAGAAATGTATGCTAGAGGGCAGAACTGGTGTTTTAGTGGTCATAACTAAAAGCTTTACCTTGAATCTTACATTTTTTCCCATGGTTCTTTGTAGGAAATGCCTTTCAAATAACTAATTTTTGTGATTAAAAGTTTTACTTTTTGGTGAAAACCTAAGGCTAGGAACTAGGACTTGTCATTTTGGGGGTTCTCATTAAAGGTTTTTACCTCAAACGTATTTTTTCAATATAATTGTTTCACCAGTTCTCCTAACTCTGCTTCTCACTTTGCAGACCCATTTTTCAGTAGACAGGTAGACCTGATTCCATGTGGAGAGTTCTATTTATCATTTTTGTGAAGAAAAGTATTACTTTTCTGTCAAAATGTATTGTCTGTGGCTGGGGCTAGTGCATTCAGTGGCTGTCACTAAATGATATTAACCCAAAACATAACTTTTCTTTCAGTAAGGCAAACTCTTCAAGGTTACACTAACAGTTTGTCAGACTCTTTTCACAGCATGGGTATGGACATGGATGTGGGTGCTGGTACCTTGATTATTCTCTCCCAATGCTACAGGTACAGAAACGTCATCTGGGAGGCTTCAGTCTCGACCCTGGCTTCCCCTTCACCTAAGCTGCTGATGTGTAACTCCTGTCTGGTCATCTCATGTTCCTCTGATCACTTATCACTTTATCACAGCCACTCTGGTGCTGATCCTTAGGAAACCACTAAAGTCCATAAGTTAGGCATGTCCTCTGTGGCTGTTTAATTGCCTCTTTCTGGTAAAGAAGAACCACTCTTCCCTGCATTTGGGAAGGACCTGGGTGATACTCATTCAGTAAGTTGCTCTGCGGATCTTCATTCCTGGATAAGGAAGTGCCCTTCTCTTTTCCTTGATCTTCCAGAAAAAGAAAACAATCTAGATATTTATCTTTGCCTAAAGCAGATAAAGAGGATTAGCTGGACTTGCTAACAGTTTGTTTAGAGCCATTCAGTCTTTAAATGCAATGTCTTCATCACATTTATAATGGAAAACATTTTCTTCTCTCTAAGGTTCTGATTCGCAGTCTGAGAGACGAAATAAGACGTAGACTGTGTTTTTCAAGTTTCCAAGTTTTTGTTGGCAAAATATTGAACTCACTTCTTGCTGAGCTTACTTCATTACCCATTCTAACCCAATTAAAAAAAATCTAAACCAGTACTTTAAAAGGCAATGGCTATGTCCTTGCTCTAATCCTGACTAACCCTGACAATATAAATATGTGCTAAAGAGGGCTTATGGCCACCCCTACATTTCTTCCTAATTGTTACTCCATAACAAACCAGATTTATATATGACAGAATGAATTACTTTTATCCTATGTATTATATCTGCAAAAGTGCTTTAACTTGTTTAATGTAACAGTTTTTCTGTATGTATGAAGCTTTTCTCCCCAGGCCTCCACTGAAAATGGATAAGTATCCAGTCGGATTATCCTGACTAACAAATGTAAAATAAAAGAAAGAAAGAAAGAGAGAGAGAAAGATATATTGTTTAGCCCCTCTTCTGCTGAGATGCTTAAAAGCCTTGATGAAAGAGAAACATTAGTTCAGGGGTTACCCATATTTTTCAACACTCCTTGAAAAAACATATTAGAAACATTTATTCTAGCTCAGGTTTCTTTTTCAGAAAAACAGCACAAGCATTCCCAGCAAAGCACAGGCAATCAAATTTTCAGAAAATAATGGCAGAGAAGTTCAAAGCAGAATGATGGGTCTTGTCAAAACTAAGGACAATTTAAGAAAATAGACTGACTATATCCCCCGGCAGATGTTTTCCCATCCCCATCCTGGCAGCCCTGTAAAACTTTCCCAAAGTCTGTCTTCACTTTCCTCTGTGGTACCAGATTACCTCAGACTCTTGGATTATGAGAATCATTCAAAAAGGCTACAACTGTCAGTAGGATTCCCTTCCTCCATATTAAGGGATTCCTCTTCATTCACATAGGCAGACCTCTCTTTTCACTCCTGTCTTAAATCAGATGTTGTCTCTTGGGATTATACAACTTATTCCCCCAGATAAAAGAGGGAATGATTGTATTCAATAATCTTTCTATTGCAAAAGAAAGAAGGATCCTGAAAATGTGTCCTAGACCTTTCTTTTCTAAGCCTTCTCATCAAAATGCCAAAATTCAAAATTATCTCTCTCTGCTGTCTCTTTTACCCATCATTTCACATCTTAGATTTCTGGTTACTCTGGATTTAAAAGATGATTATCATCACTTTCCATTTCTGTAAGATTTTAGGCACTGTTTATGTTTTCTGTGCTTGGTTTACATTTTCAGTTGGCTGCGTTGTGTTTTGGTATATCAACAGCTGTAGGAATGTTTGCAAAGTGCCTGGCCCCTGAAATAGCCTATTTGCAGGTTGAAGCTGATGCACATTTTTCCAAATTTACATGACTGCATTATTTTTGCAGGTTATAAAGAATCTCTAATTCTGGTTAAAAAAAAAATTCTCAGCCTGGGTTTTAGGTCAGTATATAGAAAACATCTTTCACCTTGTTTCTCAGGATATTGCTTCTGGGATGTGTCCTGAGTGCATCCCTCACAGTGGGTTTTCTTCCTCAGGTCAAAATGAAATGTTAAGGTAACAGTATTAGACAGTTTTCAGTCAGTTGTTGGCACCTTCCAGCAAATATCTCAGTATTCTAGGTTTCACAGTCTCTGCTGTTCTAATGATTCATTTGGCCAGACTTCAATAGTTTTTCAAATCCATTTGGGACTCAACACCAACACCCTCTCACCAACACCCTCCCCACCACCACCACCACCACCACCATTTCAGACTCCAGTGCTGGGATTGTGAAAAGGAGCTAATCTGGTGGGTAAATCCATTGTATCTCAACTAAGGTCCCCATGTTTCTTATTCATGTTCCTATTCATTCTGTAACTGCAGATACAGCAGGCTTCACTTAGGGGATGTGCCCAAGGGAGTGAAGTCCAAGACCTGTGGAACAAACCAGAGAAATTGAACAACATAATTGTCAAATAAATTATGAATGATGAATGCTTTCCAATCTCAGACCATCTTTGGACTCCATGCCCTTTTCTGTAAATCACAATCAATACAACAGTGGTGTGGTACATAAACAAACAGGGGTACCTAAGTAGTATGCCCTTTGAAGACTAACTATAGTTGCCTTGTAGCTTTGGAAATAGTGATTCAGCACAATCTGTCCCTAAAGGGCTACATATATTTTGTCAGAGTAAAACATTGCTGCAGACAAGCTGAACAAAACTAGACAGGCAATCTAAATGGAAATTGCACCTAAGTGGTCTTCTGGGAACTAGTCCATTTGTGGGAAACTCCTAAAGCAGATTTGTTTGTCTGCAGCGACAACAGACAGTTAAAAAAATATGCTCTGGAAGAACTTGCACACAGCCCAGGAAGATGGATGTGTTTTCATTCCCTTAGAAAGAAATGTTTCTGGTATGCTTTCCCATCCTTTTCTCTGATAATCAGGGTTATCGTAAAGCTGAACTTACTCACACAAGGCAGGGGTTGATTGATACACCCCGACCTATAGCACCTTCAACTGATGCTTGGATGATATAATTATCTAGCTTGGACCAAGACAAGAACCATTATCTTTTTAATGAGCAAACTCCTTTGGTTCTGCAATATTCATTTGCGTAATCATCCTCTGGCCTTTCTTATTTTTTTTTTTATCAGGTTATGTCATCAACCCCTATTGCCAAATGTAAATAAATAAATTAAATGCATACTCTAGTGAAATAAATTATCCTTGTATACTATTTATCTTGAAAAAGTACACAGTTCCTAATAAAAGTTGGATTTCTGTAAAGGTGAATGTGGATTCCTTAATACATACAATACTACATCCAAATCTGTGAAGCTGAACTTGAATATAATGGCCGAATCTGTACCAAAGCCTCACAATATATTCAAGTTCAGTTTCACAGATTCCTTAATACATACAATACTACATCCAAATCTGTGAAACTGAACTTGAATATATTGTGAGGCTTTGGTACAGATTTGGCCATTATACAGTTTAGTGGGTAATGCATAATTCCTAAAACTAATGCAGCAGGTTGTATTCAAACTTTTACAGAATAAAGAATTAAAACGTTATAGTCAATCTTATACAGACGTACTCTGTATGATTGGTTTACATTATTTAACATGAATTTTTGTGGACTTTATTTTACAGTTTTCATGCTACTAAAATGGTGTATCCATATTGAGCAGCGTGGGTAAGTATTTTTTATATGTGTTATGATCAGTATATGTAACATATTTTTTCTCATAACAAATATAACATCTTAGCTAGGACCAAGAAACTGCAGATATCGTAATTAAGCTATCTGAGAATCTTTATAGCATAAACCAAGGTGAACATTTAAGGACGCATTTTAGTGCAATGACTGTCAACCATACATTTTTTCTCTGAAATCATAATTGCATATGAATTTCCTGTTATAACCACTATCTTTTCATGCACAAGTTTCAGCAAATTGGATGTGGTTATTACTGAGTATTAGCTTAGGAGATTTACAATGTCCACATTGTGTATATAATATTCTACATGATGATGTTCTGTTATAGGTATTTTTTCTAAATAATAAGAGCTAGAATATAGGAAACACTTAAAGCTACTTAACCAGTGCATAAAATATGCAAAACAACTATTTCTCAGCACAGTCTTGCAGTTTACCAGACATAGTACAAATTTCTTTATGATACTATAAAATAAAAACTAACAATATGAATGAAAAATAAATGCATTTGTAAGACTTCTTATGTACATCATGTTCCAGGGAACTTTTATATCCACATATTTAATTTGTCTTATTAATGGAACAAAATTATATATTTGTAATTGTTTAAAAGCGTATTGTATACTAGAACTAAAATGTACTTTGGATAGTACAGTAAACTTCATCTAAGTGACTAAGAAAACAAATTATCCTTTAAATTACAAGCACAGGCTTGAATACTTGGCCAGACAGGACTGTATTATGAGAAATAAACAAAGGAAAACTGGTAGTGGAAGAAAGCTGCAATGATTGCAGAAATGGCACAGTAGCTGAAGTTCAGGATAGTTAGCTATGAAGGTGACTCAAATTAATGAATATAAAATAACTTATTTTCTTAATATTGCTAAAATAATATCACTTCTAATCAATATGCTATCAGCAGTGAGAATTTAATATCAGTGTAAATGACCATTTACACTGAGAGCAGGTGTTTTGGAATCTGGTCTCTCTAGTAAGTCAGTTTATAGCTAGGCCTTACATCAAAGTAAGTCACTTACACTGAGAGTAGGTCTTTCAGAATCAGGGCAGACTTGCACCGAGACCATCTCTTTTGCAATGTAGCCCTTGATGGTCATGCCTAATGTCTAATGTAGAGAATTAAGGTCATCATCAGAGATGAAAAACTATGGATATTTCTGTCTAACTAAAAGCAGACTCAGTATTATTACCTACCAGTTGCAGCTATAGTTGGCTACTAGACTGCTGTCTTGCAAGAAGTTTCACACTTTTTAAGACAGAAAGACATATTATTCAGTCTCTTCCAATATCACTTCTTTGCAAAGCTGAAAAATATACATACTAGTTGTGCAAAGTTAATGTAAATAGTCTAAAATAGAAATTATTATAGATGAGTTATTCACAGAAGAAAGAAGCAAAATATGTGCAACAGTCACCAAGATGATGAAAGTCCTACAGAATCTATACACTTTATGGTTGTAAAAGTAAACAAGACTGATGAAGTTGTGGTTAGCTAAGATATGATGATGCTTTATCAAGCCAGTAGCATTTTCTTGAAATTATTTTACAAGATCTTTCAAAGACTATAACTAAATGAAATGGCTTTCTAAAACAACTAGATGGTAAATATGATGATAGCCTTAAGATGATGGCCTTAAGAGGGTCTATGGGAAAATCAATGTTTTTTCCCCATAAATCAAAAAAGCAAAGTGGTGAAGAAGCAATTTTCCAAGCTCATTGTAGCACTGGCTATGGCAGAAAATAAGCTGATGGAGACCAACAGTAAGGCTGAGTAAAAGAATTTAAGAATTCTGGAATATCCAGAAAAAGTAGGACTGAACACATAGATTATAAAATCTTGAGATTTATGCCAATAGTGTTTATGTTGAAAAAGCTTATTGTTTCCTCTGTCACCATGAGGGTGACACAGAATTGTTGTAGGTCAGTTCATGGAAAACAAAAAGTGTTAATCCAAACTATCAAAATCTTGCAAACTATGGAAAATAGAATGAAGAAAAGTTTCATTTGGTCATGTTTTTTTTTCTCATTACATGATTTTGCAGTGTTTTCATTTTAATGCCATCATGTACTGTCAGTTAAAGAACTTGGGTGTAAACTATTGCATTTGGTCATCTTTAAAGTACTTTTCCTAATGAACCATGACTACATTTCTGGCCAATAGTGCTCATGAAAGTAAAGCTTATTGGTTTTCTCTGTTAGTAGCAGACATGATGATAGATTAACCTAAAATTGCTATGGTTCACTTCAAGGATTAGTTAGTAAAAATACAAGTGTCGATACATCTTTGGAGGACTTGTAAAATATATGCAATGTAGAGTAAGATGATTTCATTTGATCATGATGTTTATGATCAAATGATTAAACAATGCTTTCATTTCTGATGGAATTAAGTAACTTCATTTAATGAACTCAAGATGTAAACCATACCCAGCCATTCTGAAAATATTTTTCCTGATGAACTGCAACTGTTCATAAATCCTACCACTAAATACAAAAACTGATTTTAAATCAAATGAAAAATGTCATTATAAAGAATCAATTCCATCAGAAGATGTTTCACAGTCTATGGCTGTTGAAGGAAGATGATCATCAGCTTGTACAGATGTAATTCTAATAGAACTCTTGGAAGCATCTTTTTTATTTCCTTGAGTAATGATGAAATGACAAGCGTCCACATTGATTTAAGAGTATTGATTTATTTGGGTTAGGGGGCTTGGCTAATAACATAAATCTTGAAATATGCTTTTGTTTTGTAGGACAATGTTCAATTGCATTTTTGCTTATTTTCATTTTTATATAATACAGATCATAATGCAGTTTTTTCTGGTATAGGTATAACACTAGAAAAGGTATGAATCAGCCTATCATTATCTATCATTATCTATAAGTTGTATTTACTTGTAAAATGACATTTGGCTAAAAAAATATATTACAAGATTTTTGTTTATTTACCCATGTAAAATGATGACAAGTCTTCATTTATGATAATACCAATGAGGATATGTTACCTAAATAAATAACATTTTATATTTATTTTTCATGATTGATGATAGTGAAAGAGAAGTCTTGGTTTTCCAAATTTAAATAGTTGTTTATTGGATTGATTACAATTACTGATGAAGAGAGATAACATTGTCTTATTATTGTTAACATTGTTCGGTGTTGTTTGGCAATGCCTGGAGTGTAGGGATGGATGAAGATTGGAATTGTTAATTTTCTGAAAAATATTGAAGGATGGTGGAAAGGTAAGAGAAAGTGGCATCTGCATCATGAGTTATCATGGAATCAAAACCTTCATGGAGTTGTTGTTAAAAGAATAGAATGTTAGAATGGTGCTACCATTGTTAACCGAGAGCGATCAGTTTGGTATGTTAAATGAAAAAGTGGAGTTTCCTGAAGAAAATTCCAGGGATATGCATGTATGTATGATAATATTGCCAATTCAGAAGTTTGATGCTATGAACAGACACCTTCAGCAGTTGTTTCAGCAGTTTATTTTATGAAACCAAAGTATTTGTCAATGTTGACATAGTTAATAGGAGGATCTAAACGTCATCTGTAACATAAACAAAATACGTTGGAGGGATAGTTATGTGTCTCAAAGATTACTTCTTCACTGGAACAGACTACCCATTCATGTGAAACAGAGCTCTTCCCTAAGTCTATTCAAATGCAATTTGGCCATTGGATAGGAAATTGCAAATTCACCCCGTGTTGTTGCCTGTGACCCTTTTGGACAGGGTCAGTTTGTAGATGAAAATCTTGAAGTTGGTATTTATACATTTCTAGCATAAGGGCTTTTCTTCTGCATTAGGGATGTGGGGGGTTGCCTCCTGCCAAAATTAAGTTTAAAGGAGAAGAGCAGTGTTTGATATTCACTCTTCTGCATTTTCAGTCTTTTTTCCCTTCTGCTTATCAGGTCTCAGCATTTCAAATCCAACATTTTAATACGGAGCCAAATACTGTTCATAAAATACATAAGTAATATTTCTGGATGTGTTGCTTTAGGTGATTAGCCTTGATTGTTTATATGAAATTTAGGTAATAAATTAAGAACGAATGTCCTAATCCCAGGAAGCTTGCTTGAATATTATTTGAGCACCCATAAAAATATACTGAAGAAAATAACTTCCTCCCAGTATATATAGTTATATTTATGTATGTGACAAGTGGTTCAGATGAGAATGAAAAGTGTACTGTGGCCATCTTCTATAGTCCTTCTGTGATAAGATTGAATTTTTCTACTTATTTAAATGTATAAGAAGTAATCATGATTTTCTTGCTTTGCTATAGGGTTGATGTTATTATTGAGTGATAATTTATAAAGCAATCATACATAAGATAGGGAGTAATGAAGATATAATATGGGAACTGAGTAACAGATAACAGTACAGAACGTTTGTCTACATGCCAGATAAGGCAAAAATATAAATTGGTAGTTAGACTGATTATTGTTGCATGGTATTCTTTTCCTGTAGTAGAAGTATACAGATTGAACAGGTCTATATTATAACAGCGAATGATCAAAAGACTGAACGCTGTTATATCGACCTTTAAATATCGAAAACAAGAAAGAACAAACAACCAGAACAGTGATTTTGCTCCCCCCAAAAAAACACACTAAACACTATTTTAAGTGGGGGGCTTCACCCCCACTGCCTACTTAAATATACCAACTCCGAGATTGCACTATAGTGGAGGAAACGGCACAACCCGGACAGCTGGTCCACCAATTTCGTTCCCTGGGAAAGAAACCGCTGTTCTGGTTGTTTGCTCTTTGGGTTTTCGATATTTAGGGGTCGATATCACAGAGTTCAATCTTTTGATCATTTGCTGTTATAAAGTAGACCCGATTGAACTGTGTATAAAGTAAACTAAAATGTTATAGCTCAAATTAGTAGATGTAATTTTGAATTATATGCAATTTTGAAATCTATAGTTTAGAGGTAAAGAACTATGAATGATGTGGCTATAATAAAGAGAGGACTTCACTGAATAGTAACTTTTAACTTTTTATACTTTACTATTATTAAGGCAGAATGTGTGTTGTTAGTATTAGTATGGAGATTAAGTTTGTACTATTTGTTAATTATGTTTGTTTTGTACCCTAATGTTGGTGAAAGGCAAACCAGTATATGATTTCTAAGAGGGTACTCCCGTCAATGTGTTTTTTTATTTCCTGCCACTATTCAATCATTTTTTGGATGAGTGGCTGGACTCTCACATATGTAAGTTTTTTACCTTGGTGCAATTGAATTAACCAGATAATACTCTTACCAAAGCACTGAATTATTATATTTTACTTATCATAGTTATTGCTCTTCTCTATGCATGGCATAAATGTAATGACGAGTCTGAGACTTAGTTTGAAGTTCATAAATCAGTAAACTACACTGATAATGACAAATGTTACCACTATTTTCTCAACTTGTGGGAGAATTGCTGTTGTCTGATTTGGGTATGGTGCCTGAATGAGAGTTTTGCCATCTTGTATGTGCACCTAATCTTGTGGAAGAAATTACTGCCTTTTACAATTATTTTACTAATAAATATTTTTCTGGCCCAAACAAACAAAATCATTTATTTACAAAAAAAATGTCTGCAATGTACTTTACTACCTTACCTAGAGTACTGTAATACTAAATTAAATTATTATGTGGAAATGCATTGTTTTTCGTTTTTGCTTTTTATATAAATGAGCAAGTAGTTTTAAGAAGAGTTGGATCATGGTCAAATGGGGCCCTAGGCAGTGTAATTGATCAGGGTTCCTCCATACACAGCACATGCCTGCCCCCCCCCCAACAATTCCAATATCCCATTACTTGGCTATTTCTCTCTAGTAACCATAAACATTGTTCATAACTCTCAGCATGCATACTATTTTCTGCTCTACTTCTACAATGATTACAGAAACTTGGAGTAACTTAAAACTTGTATTGCCTAAACACTGATTTGCTAAACAAATTATATGATCTCACCTTACTTAACATTAACAGTAAACTTCTCAGGTTCCTATTACGTGATCGAACTTCAACAAGTTCGAACACTATATGGTCAAACCATATAGTCGAACTTGCAGAAGTTCAAACACACAGAAAAAAAAGTAAAAAGTAAAATAAAGGGTTGCAAGCAACGGGGCAAGCCCCCCTGCACCCCCGCACACCCCGCTCTTTAAATATACCAAATCTGAGACTGCACTATAGTGCAGAAAGGGAGCATTTCCCTTTACTGCACTGTAGTGGGATCTCAGAGTTGGTATATTTAAAAAGTGGGAGGTGTGGAGGGCACAGACCCCCCCACATGGGGGGTGCAGGGGGGCTTGCTCCCCTGCTTGCAACAGTTAGTTTACTGTTGCATACTTTTTTTTTGTCCGTGTTAAAAGTTTTGAAACTTCGATCAGATAAGTTTGATATTGTCGTGTTCGAAGTTTCAAAACTTCAATCACGTAATAGGAACCCAAACTTCTCTGACTTTAAAACTCTCGTTCATTGCAACATCATTGAAACCCACATTCCAAGGAAATGCATGTGGCTGGTGGCTGATAAAGTTTACCTATGGGCTGTTTTCAAGAATATTCTATGGAATCGTGCATGCCTGCATGTGTTCTTTGAGTCACCTTCCTGATTGTATTAAATTATATTTCTCGTGTAATACAGTACCATTTGTTAGAGTGAGCTGTACATTTGTTGTTTTGGACATTTTTCACTCAGCAATGAAACAAAATGTATGAATCAATAATGACAAAACTGCCCAACCCAAAACATTTCAACCAAAGAAATGCCACTCAAACTTTAGTCATTACAATGCACCAATGTCAGCCAATGTGCAACATCTCTGCCTAAGTAATCTGAATAATTTCATATTAAAGAGAAATGTAACTAATGAATAAGTTGCTGCAAGCAAAAACATTAGATCTCAGTGTCCAGTCTACAAATTCAGTGCCTGCTGCCCTTGATGAATACATTGCCTATGTTACATAAAGAAAAAAATACTAATCTGTTAATATAGCAATAGCAAATGGATGGCAGACTGACAAAGACTAATAGTAGGTATCTCAGCCAAAGGAGAACATATTCAGGACTGCAGAACACCTACACCTTAAAGTACAGCATAATATCAGTAATCCATCTACATGCTGTGAGAGTAAAACCCACAGCCTTCCGAATGATAAGCCAGTTTACTGCATGTTGTGCTACTAACAAGATGAGAAGACAAAAACCTGCTTTTAAATTTATAGCACAGTAGTGATGAGCATTGTCTTAAAGAAAACAATTGCCAATTGTAAATGGACATAGCTTGAGCATCAGTAAACTTCTCTTTCCTTGAAGCTCACAGTTCATTGGAAATGCACTGGAAAATGCACTAAAGCTCGATTACATGAAATTGCAGAAGCTCAATTACCCGAAAATGCACTGAATGTCATATTTTTGAGCAACTTGTTATTAGGTTTAGTGGATTCCGGCTCTTACCTTTTGTAATTAAGGTACATGGCTTGAAACTGGGCAAATTAACTAACATCTACTACAAAACAAACTGTAGAACTACTATAAAAACAAAAAATAGCCAAGGCTAGAAGGTACAAACAAGAATTTATTGTAACAGTAAGCACCCATGAAAGTGCTTACTGTTACAATAAATTCTTGTTTGTACCGTCTAGCCTTGGCTATTTCTTGCTTTTAAATTAACGAACATGGCATACTTAACTAGGGCACTTCACACACACACACATGCACACATGCACACATACACACACACACACACACACACACACACACACACACACACACACACACACACACACACACACGCACACACACACACACACACACACACACACACACACACACACACACACACACACACACACACACACACACACACACACACACACACACACACACACACACAATCTGTGGTAGAAGAAGCAGGTCCCACCAAAGGTGCTTGTTGTGTACATTCCATCCATGTGCAGAATGCTGACAACATGCACGAGGATGGAAAGGAAGAAGCAACCAGTATATGTGTGTGTGTGTGTGTGTGTGTGTGTGTGTGTGTGTGTGTGTGTGTGTGTGTGTGTGTGTGTGTGTGTGTGTGTGCACAACAACACGTGCATGGACACAGAATCTACAATTTTTTTTTTTAATTAAAAAAAGCAAATGTGACAGCCCCCTGGTCAGTGAGGGCCCCATCTCAGCCAGTGGGTGCTAGGTGATGGCCTGGGTCACCTAGTTCTGGATCTGGCTCTGTTTGTAAGCATAACATGCAGATATATATCTGTGATTACCTAACATACATATGCAGATTATTTTAACATATATTACATTTGCATTTAAGCAATTATGTTATCACAAAAACATTTCACATATATTTAGATACAAATGTAGTTCTCTGTATAGGTTCATAGGTTCAGGTGTGTACTAGGCTAATGGCCCTGGAGCCTTTACAAGCTTAGCCCATAGGATTACCCTGGCATCGTGCCACCCGATCTTAGTTCCCAGTGCCTCTGTCGAGAAAAGCCACTGGAGTGATCCCTAAGGTGAACTTTCTATTTCTCATCTACTCATCAAGATTTCTCTTGAAGAGGGCCAATGTGGTGCTCTGCTTGACATGTAGGGGAAGTCTATTCCATAGCATGGGCAGTTTCTGGGTTATGAACTGTCCCTCCAGCATGCTCTGTTGATTGTGGTGATGAGGTTAAGGTGTCTGAGGGGTGTGGTATGGAGGGATTGGGATTTCTTTAGATGCAGCACTTCTAACAGAGCTGGGGCAGACATGGTTTTGTAAGTCAAGTAGAGAGAGACAATATGAGACAGAGAAAGTTTATGCTTTCACTTGCATTATCACAGTAACATTGCAGATACATATTTGCAGTTACACATATTTCTTCTAGCTTATATTGTCAATTATGTATCCTTCTTGTTTTAAACCTACATTTAATGCAATCAAAAAAAAATAATACTTACTGTAGAACTCTGGTCTTCTCAGCACTACCTGGCCAACCCACTCAGCAATCTGGTCAGACCTACTCTTCCATAGGTCATCGTACCTGTGGTGGCATTGCTTCCTGGTACCTCGGCTACTGCCTTTGAGAGAATAAATACATACCATATGAGCATACTTTTTATATACAAATTAATTACCACTTAATAGTGCTCATATGGTGTACATTTATTCCCTCGAAGGTGAGGTATCATGAAGCACCAGTAAAGATTATTTACAGTCATACTGATTTTGGCTCCAAGTTTTTTTTTTATTTTTTAAAGAAATCAGAACAAGCCAAATATTTAAATTTGGATTTCTACTCAGCTGGACAGAAGAAGTTGACATCTGAGTTGTAAGGGGAAACAGTTGAACATATTGATAACTTCAAGTATCTGTAAGTTTAACAAAGTGAAAAGGAAACCTGAATGAGGGAGTCATAGCTAGAATCAGAGGTGCTACATCCAACTGGCACAAAATGCAAGGGCTACTGTATGACAGATATGTCCTAGAATGCCAAGATGCTAAAGAGTAAGGTCTACAAAACCGTGGCATGACAACTGCATCTGTATGGCACAGAGTCATCAGCAGTGAAGGCAGAGCAGCTGGAAAAAGTAGAAGGGATGGAGATGAAATGTCTGTGATGACTAGTAGTATGCGCATTGTGGGACAGATGAAGAGTTGAGGACATCAGATCAGAAGCCAAAGTAGTCAAATTGTAGAGAATGTGAAGGAGAACAGGTTAGGCAGTTTGGTCAAATGTGGAGGAAAACAGAAGATGATTTGGCATAGAGAATTTTGGAAAAACAGGAAGATGACAAAAGGAAACAAGGACATCTAGATAAAAGATAGATGGATTGTGTGATGGAATTTTTGCAAAAGTCTGAGTGTGAAGCAAGAGATGTACCAACAGTTGACACAACACCCCAACATTGGGTAATAATGGGAAAAAGAGGGTCGCTGATGATGATTAGCAGGTATAATTTCAGCAATGATGATCTGCATTACTTATTTTTTTACAGTTATCAAGTATGGTGATTGGATAACAAATCTTGCACTATTTGGTCCCTTTCAACAGAGTGAATAGGAAGAGAAAAGTCAGAGAAAACACAGATCTTGTAGAAAACACCACACAAACATTAATGCAATTTCATAAAGTAAATGCATTTTATATCATAAGTTCTCAATAAGCACAATAGACAAACACTATACAAAAGAAACACTGACCATTAAGTTGGGGGTTGGCATAATGGTTAATGTGTTTACCTCACAGACTAGAAGTACAGGATTTGATTCACACAAAGGGAAATTAGTTAAGTTTAAAATGGTCATCAAAGCAGCCAGCCTAGTATGTACCTATGGACCTATGAACCAATTACACATGCAGGATTCTTCTTCCATAAAGTGACTTGTTGCTACTAGTAAAGAGGCACAGTGGTTCCTACTTTATCTCCATAACTGTATGCTCACTGAAACAAGAAAATAGTTATTAAAATGTATCAGTCTGATTTTTGTCTTACAAAAATGCAGCAATTTGACTTTATTGTAAATGGGTTGATACAGCTTGAAGACTGAGTGCAGTATTTTGGGTTCTAAGAGACATAGGTTCATAGGTTCATAGGTTCATAGGTGTATACTAGGCTAATAGCCCTGGAGCCTTTAAAAGCCTAGCGCATAGGATTACCCTGGCATCATGCAACCCAACCTTAGTTCCTAGTGCCTCTGATGTGTAGAGCCACTGGAATGATCCCCGGGGTGAATTTTCTATTTTCCATCCACTCATCAAGATTTCTCTTATGAACCTGTCCCTCCAACATGTCTGTTGATTGTGGTAATGAGGTTGAGGTCTCCGGAGTGTGTGGTGCGAAGGGATTGGGATTTCTTTATATGTAGCATTTCTAACAGAGCTGGGTCAGCAATGGCTTTGCAAGTCAAGCAAAGATCGCCTCTAAGTAGGTGATATGAGACAGAGAATAGTTGGAGGTTTTTGAGTCTGTCCATATAGGACAAGTGTTTAAGGCCTAGGATCCTATTTGTGAGGTACTTTTGTGGCCTCTCCAGATTAGTCCTAGTAAGCATTTAAATCCAGCCATAAACAAACTATACAATAGAAGGAGGAAGCTACTACATGATAGAGCAAAATCCCAAAAAGGGAAGGCATCTCTGATCAGTATTAGCAAAAAACTATGGGTACTCATAAAATCGTCTAAGGCCAGCTTCAAGAGAAAAATTGCACAGGACACTAAGGATAATCACAAGGCTTTCTTTAGTTATGTTAGGAACCTGGGTGGGAATTCCCAGATATGCTCAGAATTAGTCCAAAATGACAAAAAATACACCGAACCCACAGACATTGCCAACATCCTAGCTGACAGGTTCAGCGCAAACTCCCTCCCCAACCCACCAAAAAGGCAAATATCTATCCCAGCAGAGTGCTGCCCCCCTGATATCTCAGAAGCTCAGGTAACAGCCGCCCTCTCCAAAGGAAAAAACACAGCATCAATGGGACCAGACGGTGTCCCAGGCTGCGTCCTACATGAACTCCAAGAAGAGCTAAACGCAAACATAAAACTACTGTTCAATCTCAGCCTTACTACAGGATATGTACCCGAAGAGTGGCGTACAGCAACAGTGGTCCCTCTCCACAAAGGTGGTGCCTCAATGGATCCTGGAAACTATCGCCCCCATAAGCCTGACTAGCTTGGTCTGCAAAGCTATGGAAAGGATCATTATGGACCTCATAAATAAAGATATTGGGGACCTACAGACACTGGATCCTACCCAGTTTGGCTTTGTTAAGGGCAGATCCTGTCTCTTAAACCTGGTCAATTTCTTTGAAACAGTCACCAAGGCCACTGACAAGGGGAAGGTGGTCCACACAGCCTACCTGGACCTTGCAAAAGCCTTCGATACAATACCACACTCGGGCATTATAGATAAGCTCACCAGCTTAAATATAAACCCCTATGTCACTAGATGGATTGCAAACTGGCTCAAGGACAGAACCCACATGGTTAGAATTGCTGGAGCCATGTCAGACTCCAAACCAGTTACAAGTGGCATCCCACAAGGCTCAGTCCTGGGACCTCTCTTGTTCGGTATATATTTCTAGGAGGTACAGGCCAACACGGAAGGACTGTGGCTGACCAAGTTCGCAGATGACTGCAAACTGGCACCATAATCGACTCTCCAGCCGACACAAGCATCCTCCAAAAGGGCCTCATAGAAACAGACAACTGGTGCCAGAGCCATGGCCTCAAACCAAATGCCAAAATGTGTATACTCATCCCCTTTGGCAAAAACAAAGTGCCCACAAATTACCACATAGGTGGTAATCCATTAAGTACAGAAGAAGTAATTAGGGACCTGGGGACACAAGTTGATAGCAATCTCTCATTTGACAACCACGTAGCCAAAGTGGTTAGAAAAACATTTTATATAGCCCACCTAATCATGAAGGGATTCACATCTAGATCAGGGGAGGTCATCGTGCCTCTTTACTCATCCCTCATCAGGCCCATAATTGAGTACAATGCCACTTTTGGGATGTACCTTACCAGACACCTGCAGCAACTGGAAAGACCCCAAAAGTACCTCACCAAGAGGATCAAAGGGCTCAAGCAGATGCCATATGCTGCCCGGTTAAAGAAACTCCAGCTCTAGTCAGTGGCATACCGCCTGCTCAGATGTGATCTGTGCCTGATGTATAAAGCCATGTCCAACCCAGATTAATGGACATGCTGCACCTCAGAAAATCCAAATCCCATTGAGCTACAAGCTCAAGAGACTTGAACCTCAGCACTGAAATAAATAGGACATGCTGGAGGGACAGATTCATAACCCAGAGGCTCCCTTCACTCTGGAATAAAATACCAGTCCAGGTTAGGCAGAGTCCCTCATTGACACTCTTCAAGAGGAATCTTGATGAGTGGATGGGAGATCATAGGTTTACCCCGGGTATCACTTCTGTGTTACTGTTAGACAGAGGCACAGTATACTAACCTCGAAAAAGGGCATAGCAAAATTAATTTAAAATGGGTGGCGAAAGCCAAACACACTCTGGCTAGGCTTATAAATGCCCTAGGGCAGATAGCCTAGTATGAACCTATGAATCTAAACCTATGAACCAGTTGTTGCAGGTGTCTAGTGAGGTACATGTCAAATGGGGCATTGTACTCGATGGTTGGCCTAATGAGGGAAGAGTAGAGGGAGACAATGACTTTTTTCTTCCTGGATGCAAAACCCTTAGTAATGAGATATGCCACATAGAAGGACTTTCTGACCACAGTGGTAACGTGGAGGTCAAAAGACAGGTTGCTGTCAACCTGTGTTCCTCGATCTCTTATAACGCCTTCTGTGTTCAGTGGACTACCATCACTGTGGTAATTCAAGGGAACTGGAATTTTTCCAAAGGGGATGATGACACATTTTTTGGCATTGAGCTTAAGGCCATGGTTCTGACACCAGTCGTTGGTCTCATTGAGGTATTTCTGTAGGATGCCAACATCACTTGGGGAGTTAATACTATGTCCCAACTTGCAGTCAGCTGTGAACTATGTCAGCCAGAGTCCCTTCATGTTGGCCTGGACATCAGAGACGTATATACCAAACATACATTATCTAGATTTAAATCCAGACTTATCATAAATTCATAATGAAGAAATTAAAGTAAATCCAGTCTCTGGATGAAACTTTAAAATGCAGTTCCATCTTTCAGAGTTTATAGTAGCTCATGTGGATAGAAAATATAGCATAGCATTTGTTGGAAGAGTAGGGGGAATTACCTGATATCGTAACCAGATTAGTCCTAGTAAGCATGAACAGTAGCTCAGCCCCCCTCCCTGGAACAATAGGTCATGGCTTTTGGGCTTACTTGATCAATGAAAAAAGTAAATAAATGAATATGAAAGAAACAAACTAGGATAATCTATGGGAAATTCTGAAAATGCATAATTTTTCCCCAGTGACGACAACTTTTTAACTCAAGACCTGGTTCAAGAAAAGGTGGAGGAACTTTCTTCTACTTAAATCAAACTTAAAAAATCAAACTTCTCACTTAAGGTAATCTCACCATAAACTCCTTACCTAACTGACTACTCTTAAAATATACCTCAAAAATAATATCACTCTGCAATTAGCATACATCAAACTATACAACACTTCACCCAGGTTTGGGTTTGTAAACCTGTCAAACAAGCAATTTGTTGACATAAAGCTTACTTAATGAAACCAAATCAATCCTCTAAAACATGCTCACCAAAAGACTTTTGGAAAAAGGGCAGCTGTTTAACAGGTAGTAATAATCCATCCAGTAAAAAAATTGGCATCCTTTTAACATGCTTCTACCAATGTTCTTTCCCACATTAGGACCTTGACTATTATCCCTACCTGGAATCCATTTATTCTTGATTTCCACTTCCAGACAAACAGATATAAAGATATATTTCTCTTTCTGGAATAAATAAAACTTGATAGTCTATGTGGTACTGAAAATCTTAAATCTTGGTTCAAATATTGTTGCAGGAACTGCATCTCATCACTACTAAAACACATTTACAATTTTATGTACAACACATAATAGTATGTCTAATATCTGAAAGTTTTGTTAAAAAAAATCCCAGCAATAGTTGTGAATACTGCCCTTTTTCCATACTTCCAATCCTTTGTAAAAGTTTAGAAAAATATTTTTACATACACTTTACTCAGTACATTAGCCAATAATTCCTTCTTTCCCAAAATCAACATGGATTCTGTGCTGGTCATGACACTGCCTTTGCCCTCTGGACATGTACAGACAACATTACTTTATGAGTGGGCAAAGGCTTTCCTACAAGAGCCATTTTTAATTTACCTCACCTAAGCTTTTTGTCTTGTGGCTCTCACCATACTTCTAGACAATTCCACTGAAATGAATTAGGATTCTCTGTCTTGGTTCAAGAATTACTTTTTTAATCATCATGTTACTGTATAATTCATCTCAACCACATCTCTATCAAGCCCACTTAAGAAAGGTGTCCCTCAAGTATCCCTTATGTCTCTACTACCCTTTTCAATCTAATTCATTTCCTTCTTTTACTATATTCAGATGATATGATCTTATACGACACATCCTTGTCCTCAGTGCAACAAGAGCTATAAGCAGACTTTATTCAAATGGTTACTGATAAAGAAGTTCATACTTAAGTCTTCCAAAACAAAATTAATGTTATTTCATAGCAAACAAAAACTCCATAGTGTATCTAACCCTCTTCAAATTTTTGATTACAATATTACTCAATGGAAAACATAATCTCCTTCAAATATGTTGATATTTGGCTAGGACTTTCTCTGGACTTTTTTCTTTATTGTGATTATACATGAAAAAATCCTGTTATAGGCCAAAGGTTCCAGAAATAACTCTTACAATATTCATATAATCTCAAACTCTATCGGCCAGTTTATTACTCTTGTTTCTGGAAATGGGCACAGCTGTAAAACATTAGTGAAAGTTAAATCTCCTAGTATAATAATATGTAAATCTTCTACTTACCTCTCAGATATTAATGCTAATCGATGAGACTTTCTCCTCTTAACATCTAAATTTATTGGGCAGCTGCCATCTTATAGCCTGAGTAGTTACTGTTTAATCACTTAGGTACTACACTTAAAACTCCCAAAACAAGATGCCAATGCACAGCTGCCATCTTATAGCCTGAGTAGTTACTGTTTAATCACTTAGGTACTACAATTAAAACTCCCAAAACAAGATGCCAATGCATAGCTGCCATCTTATAGCCTGAGTAGTTACTGTTTAATCACTTAGGTACTATACTTAAAACTCCCAAAACAAGATGCCAGTGCACAGCTGCCATCTTATAGCCTGAGTAGTTACTGTTTAATCACTTAGGTACTACACTTAGAACTCCCAAAACAAGATGCCAATGCACAGCTGCCATCTTATACCCTGAGTAGTTACTGTTTAATCACTTAGGTACTACACTTAAAACTCCCAAAACAAGATGCCAATGCACAGCTGCCATCTTATAGCCTGAGTAGTTACTGTTTAATCACTTAGGTACTACACTTAGAACTCCCAGAACAAGATGCCAATGCACAGCTGCCATCTTATAGCCTGAGTAGTTACTGTTTAATCACTTAGGTACTACACTTAGAACTCCCAAAACAAGATGCCAATGCACAGCTGCCATCTTATAGCCTGAGTAGTTACTGTTTAATCACTTAGGTACTACACTTAGAACTCCCAAAACAAGATGCCAATGCACAGCTGCCATCTTATAGCCTGAGTAGTTACTGTTTAATCACTTAGGTACTACACTTAGAACTCCCAAAACAAGATGCCAATGCACAGCTGCCATCTTATACCCTGAGTAGTTACTGTTTAATCACTTAGGTACTACACTTAAAACTCCCAAAACAAGATGCCAATGCACAGCTGCCATCTTATAGCCTGAATAGTTACTGTTTAATCACTTAGGTACTACACTTAGAACTCCCAAAACAAGATGCCAATGCACAGCTGCCATCTTATAGCCTGAGTAGTTACTGTTTAATCACTTAGGTACTACACTTAGAACTCCCAAAACAAGATGCCAATGCACAGCTGCCATCTTATAGCCTGAGTAGTTACTGTTTAATCACTTAGGTACTACACTTAAAACTCCCAAAACAAGATGCCAGTGCACAGCTGCCATCTTATAGCCTGAGTAGTTACTGTTTAATCACTTAGGTACTACACTTAAAACTCCCAAAACAAGATGCCAGTGCACAGCTGCCATCTTATAGCCTGAGTAGTTACTGTTTAATCACTTAGGTACTACACTTAAAACTCCCAAAACAAGATGCCAATGCACAGCTGCCATCTTATAGCCTGAGTAGTTACTGTTTAATCACTTAGGTACTACACTTAGAACTCCCAAAACAAGATGCCAATGCACAGCTGCCATCTTATAGCCTGAGTAGTTACTGTTTAATCACTTAGGTACTACACTTAAAACTCCCAAAACAAGATGCCAGTGCACAGCTGCCATCTTATAGCCTGAGTAGTTACTGTTTAATCACTTAGGTACTACACTTAAAACTCCCAAAACAAGATGCCAGTGCACAGCTGCCATCTTATAGCCTGAGTAGTTACTGTTTAATCACTTAGGTACTACACTTAGAACTCCCAAAACAAGATGCCAATGCACAGCTGCCATCTTATAGCCTGAGTAGTTACTGTTTAATCACTTAGGTACTACACTTAGAACTCCCAAAACAAGATGCCAATGCACAGCTGCCATCTTATAGCCTGAGTAGTTACTGTTTAATCACTTAGGTACTACACTTAGAACTCCCAAAACAAGATGCCAATGCACAGCTGCCATCTTATAGCCTGAGTAGTTACTGTTTAATCACTTAGGTACTACACTTAGAACTCCCAAAACAAGATGCCAATGCACAGCTGCCATCTTATAGCCTGAGTAGTTACTGTTTAATCACTTAGGTAATACACTTAAAACTCCCAAAACAAGATGCCAATGCACAGCTGCCATCTTATAGCCTGAGTAGTTACTGTTTAATAACTTAGGTACTACACTTAGAACTCCCAAAACAAGATGCCAATGCACAGTTGCCATCTTATAGCCCAAGTAGTTACTGTTTAATCACTTAGGTACTACACTTAGAACTCCCAAAACAAGATGCCAATGAACAGCTGCCATCTTATAGCCTGAGTAGTTACTGTTTAATCACTTAGATTCTACACTTAAAACTCCCAAAACAAGATGCCAATGCACAGCTGCCATCTTATAACCTGAGTAGTTACTGTTTAATCACTTAGGTACTACACTTAGAACTCCCAAAACAAGATGCCAATGCACAGCTGCCATCGTATAGCCTGAGTAATTACTGTTTAATCACTTAGGTTCTACACTTAGAACTCCCAAAACAAGATGCCAATGCACAGCTGCCATCTTATAGCCTGAGTAGTTACTGTTTAATCACTTAGGTACTACACTTAGAACTCCCAAAACAAGATGCCAATGCACAGCTGCCATCTTATAGCCTGAGTAGTTACTGTTTAATCACTTAGGTACTACACTTAGAACTCCCAAAACAAGATGCCAATGCACAGCTGTTATCTTATAGCCTGAATAGTTACTGTTTAATCACTTAGGTACTACACTTAAAACACCCAAAACAAGATGCCAGTGCACAGCTGCCATCTTATAGCCTGAGTAGTTACTGTTTAATCACTTAGGTACTACACTTAAAACTCCCAAAACAAGATGCCAATGCACAGCTGCCATCTTATAGGCTGAGTAGTTACTGTTTAATAACTTAGGTACTACACTTAGAACTCCCAAAACAAGATGCCAGTGCACAGCTGCCATCTTATAGCCTCAGTAGTTACTACTGTTTAATGACTTTGGTACTACACTTAGAAATCCAAAAACAAGACGTCAATGCACAGCTGCCATCTTATAGCCTGAGTAGTTACTGTTTAATCACTTAGGTACTACACTTAAAACTCCCAAAACAAGATGCCAGTGCACAGCTGCCATCTTATAGCCTGAGTAGTTACTGTTTAATCACTCAGGTACTACACTTAAAACTCCCAAAACAAGATGCCAATGCACAGCTGCCATCTTATAGCCTGAGTAGTTACTGTTTAATCACTTAGGTACTACACTTAGAACTCCCAAATCAAGATGCCAATGCACAGCTGCCATCTTATACCCTGAGTAGTTACTGTTTAATCACTTAGGTACTACACTTAAAACTCCCAAAACAAGATGCCAATGCACAGCTGCCATCTTATAGCCCAAGTAGTTACTGTTTAATCACTTAGGTACTACACTTAGAACTCCCAAAACAAGATGCCAATGCACAGCTGCCATCTTATAGCCTGAGTAGTTACTGTTTAATCACTTAGGTACTACACTTAGAACTCCCAAATCAAGATGCCAATGCACAGCTGCCATCTTATACCCTGAGTAGTTACTGTTTAATCACTTAGGTACTACACTTAAAACTCCCAAAACAAGATGCCAATGCACAGCTGCCATCTTATAGCCTGAATTGTTACTGTTTAATCACTTCGGTACTTCACTTAGAACTCCCAAAACAAGATGCCAGTGCACAGCTGCCATCTTATAGCCTGAGTAGTTACTGTTTAATCACTTAGGTACTACACTTAGAACTCCCAAAACAAGATGCCAATGCACAGCTGCCATCTTATAGCCTGAGTAGTTACTGTTTAATCACTTAGGTACTACACTTAAAACACCCAAAACAAGATGCCAATGCACAGCTGCCATCTTATAGCCTGAGTAGTTACTGTTTAATCACTTAGGTACTACACTTAGAACTCCCAAATCAAGATGCCAATGCACAGCTGCCATCTTATAGCCTGAGTAGTTACTGTTTAATCACTTAGGTACTACATTTAGAACTCCAAAAACAAGATGCCAATGCACAGCTGCCATCTTATAGCCTGAGTAGTTACTGTTTAATCACTTAGGTACTACATTTAGAACTCACAAAACAAGATGCCAATGCACAGCTGCCATCTTATAGCCTGAGTAGTTACTGTTTAATCACTTAGGTACTACACTTAGAACTCCCAAAACAAGATGCCAATGCACAGCTGCCATCTTATAGCCCGAGTAGTTACTGTTTAATCACTTAGGTACTACACTTAAAACTCCCAAAACAAGATGTCAATGCACAGCTGCCATCTTATAGCCCGAGTAGTTACTGTTTAATCACTTAGGTACTACACTTAGAACTCCCAAAACAAGATGCCAATGCACAGCTGCCATCTTATAGCCTGAGTAGTTACTGTTTAATCACTTAGGTACTACACTTAAAACTCCCAAAACAAGATGCCAATGCACAGCTGCCATCTTATAGCCTGAGTAGTTACTGTTTAATCACTTAGGTACTACACTTAGAACTCCCAAAACAAGATGCCAATGCACAGCTGCCATCTTATAGCCCGAGTAGTTACTGTTTAATCACTTAGGTACTACACTTAGAACTCCCAAAACAAGATGCCAATGCACAGCTGCCATCTTATAGCCTGAGTAGTTACTGTTTAATCACTTAGGTACTACACTTAGAACTCCCAAAACAAGATGCCAATGCACAGCTGCCATCTTATAGCCTGAGTAGTTACTGTTTAATCACTTAGGTACTACACTTAGAACTCTCAAAACAAGATGCCAATGCACAGCTGCCATCTTTTAGCCTGAGTTGTTACTGTTTAATCACTTAGATTCTACACTTAAAACTCCCAAAACAAGATGCCAATGCACAGCTGCCATCTTATAGCCTGAGTAGTTACTGTTTAATCACTTAGGTACTACACTTAGAACTCCCAAAACAAGATGCCAATGCACTGACCACAACTTTTCTAGTCTTGGGCAAAACGTCTCACTGCTCCTGTCTTAATGATAGCTTATCTTATCCAATTCTGTGATCACAAGTAAAAATCCATTTCGGGTTGCAAACTAAACGCTCGTGACTTCTTTCTAGATTAATAACATAATTAACAATAATCATACTTTTCCATACTGTTTCTGTCTCATTCTTTCTTTCGTTATCTCTCTCCTACATAAACTTAAAAAATAAATTAATTTCCATCTACAATCATACATAGGTACATGTTCTGTATACTTGTGGCTTTTCTTAGCTTGTATATCTGTCTTGCCATTGTGCAAAGCTTTATGTTTCACCGCTCGTGTATATTTTTTACATTTTATTCACTCTCATGTTACATACTAAGTTGTTTCATATTCCTGGGCTGAGGTAGTAATTGGTCCACTGTGGTCCGTCGTCTGTCCCAGCTAACAAAATCAAACAAACAAACATAAATAAATAAATGACAAAAGACTGAATGTGACTCTGTATGTATATAGTATGTGGGGCAGAAGGAAGAAGAAAGGAAAAGAGAAGCAACTGAACTTCCCACAACAGACAGTGATAGCCTTTAGGTGATACAAGTGAATCCTATCAATCTTGGCCAACCTGTACTGCTTCTGTTTATTTATTTATGTTACTTTTGTTAATTAGGTAAATGGTCTGGTCCTAGGATCATTTTTAACCACAACTAGGCCAAAAGGCAGCAAAATAGAGTGAAAAAAACACATTATGCAATAATATTTTAGACTAGGAAATACAAGAAATACATAAGACAGTGATGAAGAAGACTAGAGTGATGATGATTCCAGTGGTTAGAAATGTGCACTTCTGCATGCAAGTCTATATTTGTTTGCTTGCTTGTTTGTCAGACAGGAAACTTAAATAGTCCATGTACCATTTTTAGCTTCAGCCCAGGGTGATGGCAGATAAATGCAGTAGTCAGTCAGTCAACACAATTTTACTTTATCAATAAAATTAATGCAAATTTATATTCACACAGTCTATAAATAACATACATAGAGAAGTCACTCAAACTTGAAATTGTGGATGTTACTTCAAACTAGATCATTAGAATTCTTAAAGCAAAAGAAAAGACAGTGAAGTAAAGGTTATTGGTATAAACCAAGTAATTTGCATTGATTTAAGGAAGTGCTCATTTTAATGAGATAGCAAGATAAGTAAGAAGTTTTCAGGTACAATGAGCATCAGCTGCATACATAAGACTGAGTCTTTCTACGTGTTTTTTTTTTATAACCATGTGATCAGTACTCATAAAATCTCAGTTACAAGGCGTAAATCAAGCACAAGTGTTTGATTTGCAGATAAAAACAGAAAGGCATGCCATCCTTCAGAGTACTTTTAAGCATACCTTGTGTATCTTATTTTTCATCCTGAATGAAAACAGTGCAGATGCAATTTTATAAATGCTAACCTGAAACGCATGTATTTCAAATTACTACTAACTTAAGAGTAAACTAACGAGAAAAGCGTTAACAAGTCTAGATACAACACTAGTGAGGAATATAACTGCACTGTATCAGTAATGCAGAAGATGGCAACACTCACAATATTGCTCAAATTAACTTTAGTAAAACAGGAATGCTGCCAAGTTACCTCTCCTTGGCACAGCCTCATTACTTAAGTTAAATAGAGGATGGCTATTCCCTCATTTTATTAGTAGGTTCTGTTTGACTGGTGTCTGAAAATCCCAAGAAAACAACAACTAACACTGTCTTGCTTTACCAAGAGGTGTTTATCAGTAAATGAGTCAAACACTTTACTGAAATTAAGGAACAAAGTCCCTTTTTAAATACCTTAATTGATAAAGCCCATGATAAATAAATAAATAATGAAAGGTTATATGATTGTGATGTAGTATGCTTGGTATGAATGTTGACATATGAAATAGCATGATATTCAGCTTATTCTATCATTGCTGGAGAGTATAGTAAAGAAATTATTCTACAGTTTGTAACAGTGTCTGTGGCATCTCTTTTAAGAGAATGGACAAGCACCAATTATTTCATGGTAGCAATGAAAGCTATTCCATCATTGCTCCTATTTATATCCCTGTTCAGTGCTTTGGTAATTTCATCATATATCACAAAAAGAAAGTGTTGGTGAAAGGGCATTTATTTCCATGGAAATGTATGTTTACTGTATGGCTCCCTATTGAAATGTTGGCTCTTGTAATATAGAGTGTTATCATGCCGAAACCCCCCCACCACCAAAAATATAGGAGAGGAGCAAATACCAAAATGTACCCTCCCCCTTTAAACGTCTTTTTTGCAGTTTTCTTGCACTCCACCCCCACCCAATGTGGACTACAAGCCCCCACACACCCCAAACTTATATGTACCAACTCTAAGATCACCAGACCATAGAGAAAAGGGAATATTATGAGAAATGGTCATCCTGAACTTTGTATATGTAAGTCATTTTTTGACCATTCAATCTCAGTATTAAGGGGCTCTCTAAATCAGTCCCTGACATTTCACACAGCTGTCTTACTGGTTTATTTAGCTAGCATATGGCATTGCAGTTGGGGGTGGGATGCACTAGAACAGAAGTTTTAATAATTAGCATGATTTTTGAGCCAGTGAGTTTGCATACTATAACTACAGCAGAGTAGCATTTGCTCAATTTTGTCAAAAAGAGCTGCCAAAATGATATGGTTTGTAGTAAAAGTAGTTGCATTATGTCCATAGTTTTGTTCCAAAAGTAATACAGTGATCTATGTTAAAGAAATGAGGCTCATGTGGCTTTATCACAGCCTCTTTCAAGATTCCCATTATGGAAAAGCAAATTCAGTGAATTGGTAATTTAGTGACATTTGATTTTTTACTGGTGTTTGTTCAGAATCACAATTGGTCACATGTACTCCTTTGCGTCATGAGTTGTTTTGCAGTATTTTATTGTTAGGGAATCAAAGTTCTGATTGTTTTGCCTAATCTGAACTGTGCCAAAAGTGCAGTTTTATTATTTTCTGCAGTGTAATTTTGCAGACAGGCATCAGTCTTATGGGTCTTTATCTTTTCTCTGTGATTGTGTGACCATACAGACACTGTATGTATGATGTTCACAGAGAAAGTATCTCCACACTGGAATATGTTTGTATGGGGAAGAGGGGGTGCTTACCTCTTTGGTTGGTGAAAAAAAAGCATAAAAATATAAAACAATTATGATTTTTTTGGCTCCCTTTTGAAATATCAGGAATCACAATGCAAAGTCTTGACACAACATAAAAAAGACGGCAAACAAAAAATCCAGGAGAGCAGTGAATATCAAGCATCACACTTCCTTTAAGCTTGTTTTTTGCAGTGAGGCTAGCCCCCTTGTAACCCTGATGTGAGGGGTAAGCCTCCCATCCCTCAAACATATGTATACTAATTCTGAGAGAAGAGAATATTCTTAGAAATGACAATGTCAGATTTATTAAATGTATATCCTGCTTTTCAGTCATTCATTCTCCACATTTCAGGACTCAGCATTGTGATCACCAACATTTTAAATGGTTAACGTATTTTCAGAAACTTTTTAATGGCATCTTTTTATAGTTGTGATTACTAATATTGATATTGTTGCTCACAGTTTTGAGATTTGTTTGAAATAGTCCCACAAGAACTATATGAAATGTTTTCCAAATATGTGGATTGTACTTTAAGACTGATTCCACAAGAGAAGTATCAGTTTTTATACAGTGAGAAATTGTCAGTTACTTTGATGCCCACTCATGTTAAAAATAAACATACTTGGTTCTACAGTCTTTAATTTCTATAAGCCTATACTTAAAAATTTGAAAATGTGATTACAGAATATCCTAAGTATATTTTTAATTATTTATTTATTTTTACAGAACCTACAGACTCGCCATTGTTGAAGCAACATAAATACCAGTTCCAAATCTCAAATCATTCTCCAGAAGTGCACATCAGCTTTACTTTACTTCACTTAATATTTCTCTTCCTTAAGTGTGAAAAACAGATAAGGGAATTGTAATTTATTTTTGCTGAATAGAATGTATGTCCATTAATACAGTGCTTGTAACAGTTATGTGTATTCCATTTAATAAACATGTTTATATATCAACAAAACTTAGCATGCCAGATGAGTACACTTAGACTAAATGACTACTCCATTTTTATCAAGTTATTTTCTTAACAGGTCAGGTGGACGAATTCCAATGTGTATGGGAAGCTGAAAGTACACAAAAACATCCAGATGCAGCACTATGTTTTTATTGTTTCAACTAGCAAGTTTTTCAAGTAGGAAACTTCAGTTAGAGTTAAGGATATTAGTTTGTGATGTCTGACTAGAGGTGAAAAAAACGTAAAAGACATTCCTTACCTAAAAAGTAGCCTGTGAGATTGTCATTACAGGTGAACAAGACACACAAGTTTCTGTACTACAGGGGAGAGAGATAGAGAGAGAGAGAGATTGAGAGACCAGTGGTTACCTCCTTGTTACAACAGGAAATATCAGTAGATGGCAAATTTCAAATAATGACGTCCAAGCTCACTAAGATAAGTCAGACACTGACCAATCTTATGCAGCAAAATGCCACTAAAATCAAGGTGATTGAGGACACGTTAACTTACAGCTTTGACCATTTGATGAGCCTGTCCAGTTTTATGGAAAGCAGTGGATACTTCCCTGATTCGATTCTAGGCTGGGTTGCCCTCTGTGCGGAGTCTGCTTGCCCTCCCTATGCTTGAGTGGGTTTCCTGCAGGTAGTCTGGCTTCCTCCCACATTCCAAAGGCATGCAGTAGGTGGATTGGGCACTCTAAATTGGCCACATGTGTGAATATGCATGTGAGTGGACTGTGTGCTGTGTGGAAGAACTACTGCAGAAGAGCTAACCACCCGGCAATGTAAACATTTCCTCTAGATGATTGTCAGTGTTCAAGTGACACCCCATCCCTGTATGCAAAAACTGGAAAAAGGGGTTGTGTATGTACGGATGGATGCAGAGCAGGCATGTGACTTCTAACAGTGCTATTGAGTCTAGCAAATTAAAAATATCAATACTTACAAGACAGGGGTAGAAACAAAATGACATTCACTGCAATTACTGAAAAAGCAGAGGGTAGTATTTGTTTGGAATTAATATGGGACAGGATTGGATGTTGGACTGGCATCCTTACTCAGGAAACCCAAATTAAATGGTCACATAGAGTCTTTGTACCTGCAGATGTGAGAAGATAAACTTCCCATCCTATACTGGTAAGGTTCCTGGAATCTGGATGGAAACTGATTCACATACCAGGAATCTGGATGGAAACTGATGATTCACATAGTCTTTTGGTCTCTGTGAAAAATCTTTAAATTAGGAGAAAGATGGGTATTCTGCCACAGTGGTTATTGTACCAAGACAAGGAGGCTGAGAAAAACTTTTGTCCTAGCTGTTCATTTTTGTAAACAGTTAAAAACAAGTTCAGAATGTTATGTTCAGACATTTTTAAACTTTTATTTCCATGAAGAGTGATATATTTTTAAGATCCACAGCAGGAGTGGGGCAAACTGGAAGTCCATAGCAAAGGGTAATGATCCCCCAGCTCCTGGAAACTTCAAATGACAGGGCACTAGGAATATTAGGAGGGCTTCAGTGAAATGTCAGGGGAAAAAATCATTGGTATTATTATTGCTTTTCAAAACAAAAAGAAAAAAAGAAAAATATTTGCACTTTCCTTGCAATTGCAAACCATTCAAGAAATAAGATGAAGAAGATTCTTTTAAGTGAAGTTGATTTCTTACATAATGTAAGCTAGACCTCTACTTTTGCAGATACATGATTGTTAGGAACTATAGAAAGTTTTAATACTCATTAAAGAATGGGATATGAACTGGATTCAGGCATTGAGCATTTATTTGGAATCTGTGTTGATTTTTTTGAGAGTTTTTGCTACTGTATAGCCATTGCAGTTGCACACATTTACTGGGTGTTAATTGCATCTTCCCTCTAAGATGAGGCAAATAGTCTTCTCCTTGGAAGATTTTACTGTAAATATCGTAAATAACATTTTTATGTTAGGCTGTGTGATTAATGGGATTAGTTTTTAAGCCAGAGGAAAAAATGTAAATATGTTGTTATATTTTCTGAAGCTTTGAATAGCTGCATACAGAACATGAACCATGATGGCTCATAGGTTCTTACGTAAGTAATAGCCTAGCTGCCTTGTGAGCCAATTTAAGCCTAGCCAGGTTTCCTTTTTGTGCTCAAAATAACCTTGCTCATTTGGTTATAAATTGGGTGGGGGACATCAGAAGTGCTTTAGCTAAGCATGCGCTAGCGACTAGTGCCAAAACTCAGGTGGGGGACATCAGAAGTGCTTTAGCTAAGCATATGCTAACGACTAATGCCATTCATATCTTTAATTTTAGGATAATAGACGTAATCTACCAAATACAATGAGGAGGTGATATAAGGAATTTCACGGAGTTAAGGGCATTTCATTGGATAGTTAATTTACAAGCTGATAAGTCACCCGGTTTAAATGGGAAGGTCTCCTTAAAACCTCTGCTAAAATCCAGAGGTCTTCAACATTAATTAATTGTTGCTTGTCTCTTAATTGTTTAATTGTTGATACTATTTAATGATGTGTTGTCTCATTTTGGTTTTATGTTCTGAAGAAGCACTTTGTGTGAAACCGCTAACCATTACTGTATTTTTGTTTTATTAAATGTCTATAGTTTTAAAGTAGCCTGCCGTGTCTTTGTGCCTTAGGTTGGATTCTTTATAATATCTCTGGTTTCCTCCTGGCACACTCTCCTAGGGATTATTCTGTTCTTTATATTAAATTGGAGTTACCAGTTCCATGGTCAATAATTATATATTACCCGTAATGAGAATAACTTGGATAATACCATAGATAATATTAGGGAACCCATGCATGGGATAAAGCATTTAGGAGCTGCTTTCATCCATTAGTAATAAATGAGGCTAAGTTGAAGTTAATATGGGCAGGGATGACCATTCTTTGGTAGAGAGTCTGTTCCAGAACAGAGGTATTCCCTGTGAAATATACCTGTTTAGATCCTTAGACCAAATATTTCTGTTGCCATGTGACTTGATATGCAGTTAATCAATAAACAATGGGTTGGGGAATGCTTTGTATACTAGACACAGGTCACCTGTTAGCATTTTGTAGGATACCTGGTATAGTGACAGAGATTTGAGTCGCTCCATGTGGAACATATTTTTGGCCTTATATCCTTTTAGGATGTATCTTTGTGGGTGCAGCAGTTGTTGCATATGCCTGGACAGATACATGACAAAAGTGGCATTATATTCAATGACTGGCCTAATGAGGGCTGGGTAAAAGGGAACAATGGCATCCCTAGATCTAGATACAATTCCTCTGTTTTGAAGATGTGTGATATAGAAGGAGATTCTTGCAACAATGGACACATGTTGGACAAAAGTTAGGTCACTGTCTATAGAAGTTTCCAGATCCCTGAGTAACTCGGTCATCTCTTAGGGACATATTGTCAATGGTGTACTTCTCTGAGGTAAATGACTTCCCAAAGGATACACTAATGGATTACTTGGCATTTAGTTTCAGTCCATGATTTTGGCACCAGTTATTTATTTGGGACAGACCTTCCTGCAGGAAGGCCAAGTCAATTGGGGATTCAATGACTGTGCCTAGCTAGCAGTCACCTGCAAACTTAATCAACCAGAGCCTTTTGGTATAAGCTTTTACTTCAGAAAAGTAGATGTCAAAAAGGAGAGGTCCCATCACAGAACCCTGGGGGACTCCATTGGTGATTGATCTCTTTGTGGAGGTAACTTCTCCTATTTTGATTATCTGCATCCTATCTCTGAGCCATTTGGAGATCCAGCAAGTGACATAGGGGATTATTCCCAGTTTATTTAACATTTGTACTATGCCTGAGTAAGGAATTGTGTCAAACGTTTTGGCTAGGTCGAGGTATGGGGTGTGTAACATTTTGCCCTTCGTCCATTGCTTTGGAGACATTTTCAAAAAATTCCTCCAGGCTGAGTAAGAATGCCCTGCCCTTGACAAATCTAAACTGAGATGGGTCCGGTGTTTGGAGGTTCTCTATGCCTTGAATGATTAGTTCCATAAGTCTTTCCATGACTTTGCACATGAGCTGGTCTGACTTATGGGTCTGCATGCAGGGGACCAGTTTTACTCACTAATTCAACCACATGTAATTATTGCAACACATTTTTTTTTAAATGTGTCACTCTTTAATCTTTTGGACTATTAATAAATTTAATTCCCCTGTAAAGCTTGCCAGGATATTCACATTTATTAGGAAGCAACATTTGCCCAGTGTAATGTTGCAGGAGAACCATTTTTCAAAGACTAAACATATGACATTATTGAACTTTGTTTTTCAATGTATTTTTGAATCTTCCTATTCAGGTAAGAGACACAGAAGGTCATATGTTTTGATAAGGTGGGGAGTCCCATTTAGAATGGTAGCAGTTTGGAAAGTTGATGCAATTGTTTTACGGTGTGTAAGGGTTGGTTAGGACTAATGAAAATTAGGCTGGTACCTATGTATGCCCTACCAGGTACTATGAGAGAGTACATGTAAAGAATGAATGAATTTCAGAGAAAGTAAGAATTAGGGAGAGATCAGAACACTGTGTTTTTTCCTACGGATGTTGGGGGAGCAGGCAGAGGGAGTTGCCAGTAGTAGAAAGGTTCTGGGCCAGATATTTCAAAATGGTAGAATTTCATAAGTTAG
Organism: Protopterus annectens; assembly: GCF_019279795.1. Lineage (NCBI taxonomy): Eukaryota > Metazoa > Chordata > Ceratodontiformes > Protopteridae > Protopterus > Protopterus annectens. The sequence goes on along the minus strand of NC_056741.1, from coordinate 934,087,555 downwards.
TCAATGTAATTGCTCTTAATGATTGCTAATGTGTCAGATTTATGTATATAAAGTGTCGGTCTCTTCAACATTATGGGTATTTTCTGTGTTATATATGAGACCCATATTATAGTTTTAAATCCTTAAAAAAACATGCATACAATTGTTATGTCTATAAGTGTTGGCCCTTTTTATTTATTTCAACTTCAGTGTTACTTGCAACATTTCATTTCTATACATATCATATGCTAAATTAATTTTCTTCTGAAATACCCATAACAAATTGAGAAACATTTTAACTGTTGGCATCTTTTTTGTACCTATACTCTGTTAAGGTTATTTTTTTTCATGAATTTTCTCTGGACTGATTTCAATCTAATTAATTGTTCTTTTGTATAAGCACAGATGGTGTCATTGTATTCCAGAATGGGCCTTACATATGATTTATATAACTCAACCATATATTTATCCTGACTAAAAGAGATATGATGTTTTCCTTCTTGTCTCATTGATTTCCATACCACTTAATTAACATGACTTGAGAAAAAAGAGTTAGATGTTATTATAATGCCATGTCCTTCTACTTGGATACTTCTAGTGGAATGCTTTGTAAATTTAATGGTTGCTTTAGTAGTTTTTGCCAAAGTATATGATATTACTCTTAATCAAGATACATTTAATATGAGATTTTTGTATCCAGCTTTTGATATATCAGACAAGTAAATATTTATCTCAATAAAATTATTTGCACCTGTAATTCTGAAAACAAGTTTACAATCACCTACATAGTTGTTCAACTAATACTTATTGCATTTTTTGGGATTCTAGCTGAGATAAAGAAATGTTTCTTGTGGGACACAGTCCATTATTTGTAAAGGATCAGAACTGTTCCCCTGCATGGACACAGTTTGCATTCTTTATGATAGCCAGGTGATTATACCGTTTACCAACCATATATTATATTTATCTTTAACTAATATTTCATAAATTCTTTATGGGGTAAAAAGTGAAATGCCTTATCTAGATCTAGAAATATTACTACCGCTGCCATTCCTTGATCCGTTACTGTAGTTTTCTGGTTGTAAAATTTATAGATCTTTTAGGAAAACCATGGTGGTATATGCCATATTAACTGATTTTATTCTGTTATGTTTCATTAGCTCTTGTGTATACCCCTCAAAATACTTTCCTAAAGATAAAGTTTAGGCTTCTATAGTAATTCAAGTCTGTTGTTTTGCCTTTTTATGTATTGATATGACAACGACACTTAGGTTTTCAGTAGCAAGGTGAATATATTTATCAATTTTATTTTAATTAATTGAATAAATGTGTTACACTTTTAAATGGAATGGAAGGAATTTTATCTGGGCCAACAGATATTTTATATAACTTCTTTAAAGTTCTTTCTACACTTTCTAATGTTATTACTTGACATGTATAAATGTATACTTCTAATTTAGGCATATCATGCATTATATCTTTCCCCTTTACTCCCTGCTGTTATAAACTGGTAATTAAATTAATTTTGCTGTTATAATATGCTCAAGTATTATTTTTTCCATTAAGCTCAAGTGTCAAAGCCAAATTGCGTATTTTCTTCTAGGAGTTATGTACTTACAATAAACATTTTTTATGGTTGACGTCAGTTGCAATTTTCTTTTCACAATGCAGTTTTCTTTGTTTAATCTTAAAAATGAATTATTTAATGGTTTTAAACAGAGTTCATTTGTTAAATTTTGTTGGATTTTTTTTAATGTGGTGTAATCTCTTCTTTTTTCTATAAACTTTCAGAGCCACGTATTTTGTCAAAAAGGACATGCATTACTTTTACATTCTTTTTCAGCAACTGTGGACTTGGCTTCTTTACATAATAATCATTCTAGAGTAGTATAGCCACAACCATTATGATTAATTATAAGACTCTGATTGACATTGCTAATGCCTTTTTGATTTTAATGTAGATTTCAACATAACTGTACATCTTATAAAAACCAAACCACCAGTCTGACCGAACAATGAAGGAAACCACCATCAAATAGCGAAAAACACAGTTTAATATCGCTTTTGTCTCAAAAGACTTCTTCAGAATGAAATAAAATGCACACAACAGCATCACCTTATATATCAAATCAAAATAATTACCTAATAAAACAATCAATTACTTAAAGGGCACTAGTAAAAGGAATGCAGTCATTTAAAGGCACACATCTAATAACATAACATGGACAGTTCATTTAAAAATCTTTAGTCTTCTTTTCTTCAGAAAACATTTAATGTTCACTGAGTCATTAATACCAGATTTTTTGTCAGCCCTTAACCTGAGCTGCCACATAGTTTCTCTTTGTTCAAGTTGGTCCTTATATGACCCCCCCTTAAATTTTTAACTACATGTTCCAAGACAGCAAACAGAAACTTTTTAAAATTACTACATGTGGTGGAATGTTTAAATAGAGCATTGTTGCTGTTTTTAGTTCTAATACAATAGTAATGCTCTTTAATTCTTTTACTAAGTGGTCATGTGGACATACCTACATAAAATTCATTGCACACAGAACAAACAGCAAGATAGACTATGCCACTAGTATTGCAATTATATACACTATCAATGGAAAGTGTCCTGTTCAAACAGGGCAAATCAATATAGGGCCCCTCTAAAATAAAATGACATGAAGAACAAAACCCACATTTATACATCCCCTTACAGCACCTGCTGTTATCAGATGTACTTTTATATGTGGAATCAAATTGTAAATATTTTTTTAAGCAGTCAGTTTTCTTATATACAATAATAGAACTAGTGCTTAATAATTATTTTCTATTTAACAAGAAAATTTACAAGCAGCTAAGAGGGGTAGCTATGGGGTCCACTGTGGCCCCGGCTTACGCCAACCTAGTTCTTGGGTGGTGGGAGCATAGTGTTCTCAGACCAATTATGGAGCAATATCATGTAGTTTTTCATGGCATATATGTGGATGATTTGTTTTTTTTTTTATTTTGGAGGGTGGTATAGACCAGGTTCTTTCTTTTTTGTGATAGCATTATTAATTCCAGTGACTATTTAAAATTTGTATTGGGGAATGATGGGCTATCAGTGCATTTTTTTGGATATTACCCTGACTTGGGATACTTCTAACATTTGTTTCACAAGTGGAATACATAGGAAGGAGACTTTTTTTAACTAGTTATTTACATTATTTGAGTAACCATCCAGTTTTTATGAAAAAGAATATACCGAAGGGCCAGTTTATTTGTGTTTCACAAATGATTTCTGAAGAAGCAGACTCTGAGTCAGAAGTCAGCTTTATACAGAATATGTTTTTGGTTAGAGGTTACCCTTCAGATTTACTTGGCAAATTAGCTAACGAAAATAGAACAAAAAGGGCTACTGATTTTCTACTGATTTTGAAAACCGGTTTTACTACTATTACAAATAAGTCACATGAAGTTACAGGTGTTAAAATTCAAGGTCCAACAACACTAACACTAATACTTTTGGTACTTCTTGCATTTTGAACATGTCTCTTAATGCATATAACATCAGGTCTATTATTACTAGAAACTGGAACAACTTATGTGGAAATAGTGAATTAATACACGTTGTAGACGATAGACCCAATTTTGTATATAAGAAAACTGACTTTTTACAATTTGATTCCACATATAAAAGTACCCCTGATAATAGCAGGTGCTGTAAGGGGATGTATAAATGTGTTTTTTGTTATTCATGTTGTTTTATTTTAGAGGGACCCTATATTGACTTACCATGTTTGAATAGGACACTTTCTGTTGATGGTGTATACAATTGCAGTACTAGTGGAATACTCTATATTGTTGTTTGTTCTGTGTGCAATTAATTTTATGTAGGTATGGCCATGCAACCACTTAGTAAAATAATTGAAGAGCATTACTATTGTATTAGAGCTAAAAACAGAAACAATGCTCTATTTAAACATCCACCACATGTGGTGGTTTTAAAAAAGTTTTTTGCTGTCTTGAAACATGTAGTTAGACATTTAAGGGGGGGTCCTATAAGGACCAACTTGAACAAAGAGAAACTATGTGGCAGCTCAGGTTAGGAGCTGACAAAAAAACTAGTATTAATGACTCAGTGAATATTAAATGTTTTCTGAAGAATAAACGACTGAAGATTTTAAAATGAACTGTCCATGCTATGTTATTAAATGTGTGCCTTTAAATGACTATTCCTTTTGCTACTGCACTTTAAGTAATTGATTGTTTAATTAGGTAATTATTTTAATTTGCTATATAAGGTGATGCTGTTGTGTGCATTTTATTTCATTCTGAAGAAGTCTTTTGAGAAAAAAGCGATATTAAACTGTGTTTTTCGCTATTTGATGGTGGTTTCCTTCATTGTTCAGTCAGACTGGTGGTTTGGTTTTTATTAGTTTTTACTGCTGCTTCATCCTTGGGACTGTTGTTTTCATAATTGTACATCTTGTTCATTCTTAACTATTTGTTCTATTTTCTTATTTTGAAAAACATTGAATTGTGATCAAATTTTTCCAAATTAATTTCAGTTATGGTTATCACATTTACACCATTTGTTGCATTTAGATCTGGTTCAATTTAAGGCTGTAATGTATTGCAGCAAACATAGAATACACAAATGTACACGTTATTCACATATATTCAGATCCCTCTGTTAAATTGATAAGATCACAGTAACCAGGAACATCCATTAACCTGTTGTGCTCACTATAGTTCTTGGTAGTTGGATGGTACCTGACAAATCAATATAACATGGTTTTACAAGGAGGGTTTTTTAACTCCAGGTCTCACAGAAAAATGAAATGTTGAGACATAAATACAGTTTTAATTTGGAGCAAACTAAGGAGTTATGGCATATAATGAAAAAAAGAATTGCTGCTCTCTCTGTCTCTCTCTCTCTCTAGATATATATATATATATATATATATATATATATATATATATATATATATATATATATATTGAAATGCATATCACAGGAGAAAAGAAAACACAATACTTATGTTTTAGGTTTAGAAAGAAAAATGAAACAACTTCAGTTGGAGAGCCATTCAGGGGATGAGAGATAGGTGATAGATTATCTTCCAGTGCAATTTCAATTAGAGCACTCTTATGAATATTCTTCCCTAAAGTGTTCAAAAGCTTAGCTGTTAGAATAAGAACACAATTCAGCTACTGGACAGATATGAGTAAACCAGCAGATAAAGATGGATATGATATTAGATTCCCCTGATCTAAGAAACTTTGAAAAATATGGAAATCCAAACAATGGAAAACCTGATGGCAGCCAGCTGCAGTTTAAGTGTGATCATTCTCTTCATGGTTTGGTCTTTCCAAGATAGATAGATGACCAGAAAGAGGTTTCCATTACAGAAGAGGAACTATGTCACATGGAAATGAGAGCTACAAAAGGGAAGGTGCCAGGTTCTGATGCCTTTACATTAAAAACTCTAAGAATTTAGGACAGATTTTTTTAGAATGATTATATTAAAATGGAAACTAGGTATTAGAATGTTTGGGCTGGCCAAAAATTTGGGGAGAGGCTCATATTTCACTTATTTGTTCCTCTTTTTGGATATGGAAGATTGAGAGCTATGACACAGATAGCAGTGATTCTGCCCAAGGATATTATAAGGTTACTAATGTTATCCCTCATTTTTTGTCTCACTCCAACCCTTATCTCCCCATTTTTTAATATGATTTTTTTTCACAGCACATCAGTGTAGGCCTGTCCCACAGGATCCTCCCGCCCCTGCTCCACTGGCTACAGCACCATTGCCCAGCACATCTGGGATGCAACCTGGCAGCACCCTCTCTACTGCCCCTGCACTACTTGAGCTAACATATAGTTCTGCCCCAGAGGCTAAGCCAATAGTTCCATCTGGCAGTAGTGGTGGAGGTGGGGAATTTCTCACTTTTGACAAACTGCCAAGGTTGGTGCATAGGATTGTGCACTGCATTGTTGGTGCACACCTACACAAGATGGAGCACCTCCTCTCCATCCTCATACAACATAATATGAGGAGATGCAGAATTCAGGCACTGCAGCTAGCAGTGCAGTAAGGTGACAGTGATTACAGTCCAGTGGGTGAGGACTTGATTATGTCACCCAGCTTGACGTCTATGAGTCATTGATGTCACCACCCTCACCCCAACCATGGTGTTTACCCACCTTCTATGTCCTTCACCGTCTCTGTGTCCTGTTTGTCCTGTCTGTCTTTAATTGCTTCCTCACCTACCCAACCTACCTGACCCAGACATAGCAATGTCCATTCCCCAACATTCCTCTCTCTCGTTCTCTCTGTCTCTCCTCTCTCTCTAAAAAAAGAGCACCTGTCCTACAACAAAAAAATGTCCCATACATAGCTCTCCAGTTTGAAAATATGTCTTCTTTGGCTATACAACATTATTATGTTGCGGTCACCCCTCTCTCTGGAGGTGACAGTCCAAATTCAGGTAATAATTTGCATATATGATCAGTTTTTTTTTTTTTTTTTGCTGTTGAAGATATGGATAGCTACTGTTCTTTCCTGCATCCCTCCTGCACATTCCTGCCTTTTACTTTGTTTTCCACCCCTGCTTGCTCCCCATTTCACCGCTTTCCTATCTTCTCCATTTATTTTCTTTAAAGACTTATTGTGCAATGGTCCACTCTCTATTCTGGAACCCTTTGTTCCAGTATACAGACTTCCCTTTTCCTTAAGAATTAAGTGCCTCCTTAGCTACCTCCCTCAAGCCTCATAAGGTAGGGTCTGAAAGCAGAGCCTGTCTCAGCTCTGCCTTTGTGACCCTTTCCAGCTCCCTTTACAGAAGAAGCCTGGTATCATCTGGCAGTGGTGCTTCACTGTCAGCTTGGGTGCTACCAATCACCTCTATCCTTGCAGTCACCCTGTCCTTGGGAAGATCAGTACCTAACAGCATCTTTGGCTCACTTTCTGGCTTACTGACACAGGGTAGCTCCCTTCCTGGAATAGCTACATCACTAGCCCTAGCTTCAGGTTTGGGGTCTGTCTGAGTCTTTTCCAGGCTACCAGACCAACATGCCTGTCTCCAAGCCTGACTGCATGTAACTGCATGCACACAGGGTACTGCATTATCATAATCATTCCATATCAAGACATCTGCTGAGTTATCCTCAGACAAACTTACCTGCATACTTTCTTTTCCACCCTCACAACCAAGGTGAACCCTGGCCAAAGGTATTTGGAATGGGGGTCTCTCCTAATGTTCTGACTGGAGTGGATTACCCAAGCAAGTACTGCTTCTCTTTAACCACTGCAGGCTTCACAATGGTTATTTCAGAGGCTGTGTCTCTCATAGCAGTGGCCTGTCTTCCATCCACTAAGATAGGATAGATGCTCCAATGATAGTTTGGTACCATTGTTGTCTGAATTCAACTTAGAACTGTCATGCTGTTATTCCCCCTTGCTGGCTTCCTCACCTTTTGTTCCCCACCTTGCTTCAGTGGATATTTGTATGCTCCATGGCCCCATTGGTTACATTTAAAACATCTAAGCCTTGATCTTGGCCATGTACCTGAACTAGTGGCTTAACCAGTTTCTAGTGAACTCTGTTGGGGTGGCGTAGGCTGCCCACCATGGGTTCCCTAATATCCATGTGTAGCAATGGGTACCCCCTTCTTGTGCAATAGTACCCTGCTTGCTAAGTAGAGTTCACCTTTTCTCCCAAGCTTATCTGCAGAATTACACTCCCAGTCTGCCAACCAGATTCTCATGTCTTCAGGCAAAGTGCTAAGGGTTTTTTCCCTCACCAAAAGGTCTGCCAGCCTTTCAGAAGTGGTGGCCTGACTCTCACTCACTCATCTATGAAAATAAGTGCTTTACTCAGCAATATAATCATATACATTTTAATCTGCCTTGCATTTATGATCACAAAACTTTTTTTCTGTAAGCTTCAGATGTTAACTTAAAACATTCTAAAAAACATTGTTTAACTTTATCATAGTTTAAATAAAATAATTATCAGGCAATTTATAAACAGCACTTACAGCTCTACCATGGAGTAAGGGGGTCTGGAACTATACCCAGAGCCCTTGGTCAACATTATACTGTTTACATACTCTTTCAAATGTCACCCTCTGGAAACTTTGGAAAACATTTACTGAACTTTATTGCTTCTGAAGTTCAGTTATTCCCTTCCCCATTATCTCCATGAATCCAAATGCTGCAGTCTCTCTGCTGATTCTAATTCCATCTATTTTGCCTGCCCCAATCTCTCATTTTCTTTAGCCTCCAAATGCCATAGTCTCTCTGCTGATTCTAATTCCATCTGTTTTGCCTGCCACAATCTCTCATTTTCTTCAGCCTTAAAATGCCGCAGTCTCACATTCTTTTCAACCTCCAAATGCCACAGTCTGTCTGCTGATTCTAATTCTAACTGTTTTCCCTGCCACAATCTCTCATTTTCTTCAGCCTTAAAATGCCACAGTCTCTCATTCTCTTCAACCTCCAAATGACAAAGTCTGTCTGCTGATTCTAATTCCAACTGTTTTCCCTGTCACAGTCTCTCTACTGATTTCAATTCCAAATGTTTGCCCTCCAGTTCAAGTCTCTTTAACTCCAGATGGGTTTTTAAGTTCTCTGAGGAGAGGGTGGACTGTCCTGTTTATGAGGGTTGCAAATCCCCATCACCAGATGGGATGTTGTTCCATGCTGCAGCTGTGATTAAGGCTGAAATCATCTCCTCTTTAGTGAGTTGGCATGCACCAGTCCTTTGGGTTTGCACACCTTAGCCAACTGGTTCTTTGTCAGCTTGCCATAATCATGTGTTGACATATTTGCCTGCTTTCCATGACTAAACTAATAAAAGTAAATAAAACTGTTTGGGAAAATGAAACTCTGTATGCTTACCTTTTTGTTGCTAACAGTACACACACCTTCAGTGACAACTGCCCATAGGCTACTGAAGTTCAGTTAATATCCCACTGCTGCCACTAATATGTGTTGGGTCCCTGCTCTGGACCAGTAATCAAGGATCCTCAATCCTTACCACTGACACTGGTAAAGGATGGCCACTAGGAACAGAAATGGATACCTACAGTGTTTTCAGATGCTGCTCTCTGCACCAAGCACAGTTTCCATTACCAGCACATGGGGAGCATACTCCAGACCTGAGGCTAGAATCTTTTTGTCTTCCAGGCCCAAACAAGACCCCACACTAACCATTTGGAGCACTGCCTCCCTGTTCCAAGTAACTGATACACACACTTGGATATTTGATTTTCACACACACACACAAACACACACATACACACACACACACACACACACACACACACACACACACACACACACACACACACACACACACACACACCTGGGAAGGCTGGCACAGATTTGGCAGCTCTGCCCCCCCCCCGCCCAGACTATAAGGTAATTATGCTGCCACCAGTCAGCTACTCTAAGGCTCTACAATGGTGCCCACTTATACTGAGTAAAATTAATGCTAAAACAAATGGTAGAGGTTATTAAAGCAACAAGGCTTTCAGGAGCAGCCACAATGTCACTAAAATAAGCATAAGTGCTATCAAGACATTAAAAGCATTCTCTAAATGACCAGCCATAATGAAAGGTATAGAAATATTTAATAATAAATAATAAAATAGAAAACATGATAATACTGAATATCTAGTTAAAACAAACACAAGAGTTTCAATCACAGGATATATAAAAAAATAACACAGTAGGATAGATTCATACAGATGCAGAAAAACAGTGTTTAACTATTATCACTATATTTTCCTGAGTGACTAAAGAATCAATGTATCCTAGTTAAGTTACTTACTACTGCAAGGCAAGATGATGAGCGCTGAGTTGCTTACTCCAACAAGGAAAGATGAAGTGTGTGTGTTGCTTCCTACAACATGGCAAAATGAACTATGAGGATGTGTGAATTATCTGTGAGAGATCTTTCCCCTCAAGTTCTGAATAATAAAGTGCTGCTGCAAGAGTTCCATCTTGTCACCTGACTGGTACAGTACATGCTCAGAGCTTTGCTAAGATCTGAGCAGCATATGAAAGATATAACACTATTTCAAAAGCTTCCACCATTCCAGGGTAGCAATTAGTTCGCTCCTGTGGTCAAACAATAAGATTCTTAGTCCTGGTTTTCCCAGATAGTTTAGTCTCCAGCTACAAACAGACATGTTAAAACATATACACTTAATAAGTTATGATAATACTGTCTGACATACATGTATATCTCTTCTGTCCAGCAGGACTTACTGTTGATTCATTTTTAACACAAGCAACTTTACAAATACATTTTTACCACAACCATCTGTACAAATCAGTGTGATAGTCAAGTGACATAAAATTCTTTACAAAACTCCAGGTATCTATCCTGGAGTATGTTACACATGCACTGCCCTACTCTTTCTGGCACAGATGAGACTACCTCATATCTTCACACTCAGAAAAATATGTTATTAAATCAGACAATAGAAATTACTATGCAAAGTTTCAAACCTCAAACCAGCATATCCCCCAAAACTTCTGATCATTATTTTATTTATTTTTTATTTATCTATTTCCAGTTTGATTACCAGGGAAGTTCACTATGCCACAATGACCCATTTTCAATGGAGGCCCGGGGAGAAAAGCTCCAAGAAGCATTATACAGTTACTATACAAGTGGTACAAAACTATAAAAGATAACAATATGTAGAACAGTAATAAATTAACACATTTGGTGTCATGCGAATTTAACAAAGTTCATTGAGATTGAAGTTGAGGGTTATACAGTTTCATTTCAGGAAAAACTCTTATGCATTAGGTTTGGAAACAATGTACATAAGAGCATGTATAGAAAAAGAAATAGTGGATACACTTTACTTACACACATTAAAATTGGATGCTGTTTATATTTACAAGGTTGATTCATCTGAGAGTAGCTATAGGAGTTGTTGAGAGCCTAGAGAGATACAAGCTGTAGGATTTCTCTAGAGATTAGATAGAGCCATTGGAGGATATCTATGAGAGTTATGGACAGCTTAGGAACCAGAGAGAGAATCCCCTGGGAGTAAATGCTTAGCATGGATTAGGTAGGGGTGAAGGCAGGTACATTTCCATTCAGAGGACAGGTATTTGAAAAGCTGGCTTTTGAAGTTTTCCAAGTTTAGTATAGTTCTTAGAGTGGATGGAAGGGAATTCCATTTTTTGCCTAGTGAGCATGAGAGGAGACATTGGCCAGCAGGATGTTTGGGTTTGTGGATAGCAATTAGATTCTGATGTTCAGATCTTAGAGTTATGTTGGGTGTGTAAGGGGGAAGGAGATTAGTTAGAGCAGGACATTTTGTTGGGTGGAATACAAGTCTATGAGCAGTAGTGAGTTTGAGGTAGTCTAGGTAGTTTGGGAGTTCAAGCCAATTGAGGGATTGTAGGGTAAATCAATGACGGGTATAATTTTTGGATTTAGTGGCAAATTTAGAGATTTTGTTGCAGCAGTTTTCTAGTTTGGAGGTGATAGTGGAGGACAGGTTGGTTAGGAGAGGGTCTCTGTATAGTAAGGAAGGAAGAAGATATGTTGTGGACAGAGGATGGCTAGTAGAGTTGGAGAGAAACCGATTGTTCCTGTACAGCATACCCAGCTTTTGGTGGGTTTTCTTAATATTTTGTTGAATGTGGATATCAAATTTGAGGTGTTCATCAATGGTAATGCCAAGTAGTTTAGCATAAGAAACCACTTCTGTAGGCGAGTTGGTTTGACTATGGACTTTGAAGTTGTTTTTGTCATAGGAGGGGGGTCTTTGTAGGAGGGAACAGTAGAATCTTTGATTTATTTGCATTAAGGGAGAGGTAGTTTTGGTGCATCCTATTTTCAGTTGTTGAGAAAGCAATTTGGGATTTAGTCAGCAATTCAGAGAGGTTTGAGGCAGAGCAGATTAAGGTTGAATCGTCTGTGTATTGAATGATTTTGGCATCAGTGTGAAAGTAATTGATGAAGATGTTAAAAAGCATAGGGCCAAGGAAAGATTCCTGTAGTACACCAGCTGAGGTAGGTAGGAAGGAAGAAATGGAGTTTTTCCATTTGACTGCCTGTGATCTGTCTGATAGATAACTGGAAAACCAGGATAAAGTGTTTGGTGAGAGGTGGCAGAGAATGTGCTTGTGGGAAACAGTACTGAATGCTTTAAACAGATCAAGTAAAACAGTAGAAACTAAGTGTCCTGAATCTTGGGCTTGATTGAGAGTTTCTAGGAAAGACAGTAGAGTGGTTATAGTGCTATGGCCTGGGTGGAAGCTATGTTGGGTGGGAGTGAGAAGGTTGTTTAGGGTCAGGAAAGGCATAAGTTGGAGGTGGATGCATTTTTCTAGGATTTTGGAGATTGGTGAGAGCAGAACGATAGGGTGAAAGTTTGAGATGCTGGTGTTTTTGCCTCCTTTATGAAGAGGAAGAATATAGGCTGAGAGCCAGAGTTTAGGGACATATGATTCCTTTGTGGATCTGTTAATAATGATGCTGATTGGAAGAGCAATACCATCAGCAGCACATTTTAGGAAGGAGGATGGGATATTGTCAAGAGCGTAAGAGCAAGGTTTAAATTTGGACAAAAGTTTTTTTATAAAGTTAGTGGAGATGGGTTTGAGCTCAAACACAGAGGAAAGGGTTACTAGGTGAGTTAGAACATGGAGAGTGAAGGGAAGTTGGGTTATTCTTAGGAAATGTCTTGCTGAGGTTAGAAATAGTTTCTATGAAAAATGAGTTAAATTCAAAGCTTAGTTTAAGGTCAGATTTACTTGGGTCAGGACAGGGATTATTCCTGGAGCCTGGATTGAGAAGAGGTAGGTTTGGAACCAAGGATATAATAGATATAATAGAGCATCTATAAATCTATCCCTAATCCCCAGCCTCACAACACAGCACATTCCATCCTTAGATACTCATAATGGTAATATAGCAAATCATTTTCATGCCCACTTTATACAAATATATGCATTTCTAGTCGAACACAGAAATCACAGCTCTCTACAAAAAACTCAAACATTAGTAAAAAAGAACAACAATCTCACCTTCCAACCCATCCTTAAAGCATTTTGTATGACAATGTTATCAAGGTTACACATCTAGCCCAAGACAGTTTATTAGCAGAACATTTAAAAATGGAAGCTGATGCCATACCTAACCGCCATTGTAACAAATGGGTCTATCAGTGAATGTTATGTGCCAGCATTGTTGAAAAAATCATCTTACATCCTACTTATACATAATGGTGGTCTTTCTACCAACAAAATAAATTATAGTCCAATGGCTATACCACCCCCTTAAATTCAAAAATTTTGAAAAATATACCCAATCTCATCTACTTTCTTATATAACTGAACATAATATGTTATCTAAAACACAACAGGGATTTCATGCCTTCATAGTACTTTGTTTGTGTCTTTCGGCTTTTCCCAGTTAGTGGTCGCCACAGTGGAACTCTGGTCCGCTAATGATTGGTAGTGGATTTTTACGTACCGGGTTACCAGCTCTGACGCACAACCTTCAATGAAGGCACGCCCTATTCACATATGCCTCCACACAGAAGACGCTCTAGCTAAGAATCGAATGGGACAATGTCTTGCTATGAGGTGACAATGCTACCACAGCACATGCCTTCATAATACTATTACTTCCATTTTCAGTTTTACAAACAATGTGAAACAGTATAGAAACTCAAGCAGTTTGGTATCTGATCTCTTCCTAGACATAGCAAAGCAACTGCTAGACATAGCAAAGCAACTACAGATATTTTCTTACATAGGTCTTGCTAACCCATGACAATCTTGGTTCCAAACCTACCTAAATAATAGATCTCAAGCTGTTATATGGCATTCCTTTATATAGTATTAGGTGTTTCCCAAAAATCTATCCTTCATCCTCTGCTTTTGAATACTTTCATAAACAACCTACACATGGTAAGTAATCCTGCCACCAGAGTTCATTATACAGGCAAATGAACCATGATTTTAAGAGTCTGCTTCAGTATTTCCCTTCAAATACCCGAGTACTACACACAGCCCAGTCCTCCATGATCTGGTTCATAGGTTCATAGGTTCATACTAGGCTATCTGCCCTAGGGCATTTATAAGCTTAGCCAGAGTGTGTTTGGCTTTCACCACCCATTTTAAATTAATTTAGCTATGCCCTTTTTCGAGGTTAGTATATTGTGCCTCTGTCTAACAGTGACACAGAAGTGATACCCAGGGTAAACCTACGATCTCCCATCCACTCATCAAGATTCCTCTTGAAGAGAGTCAATGAGGGACTCTGCCTGACCTGGACAGGGATTTTATTCCAGAGTGAAGGGAGCCTCTGGGTTATGAATCTGTCCCTCCAGCATGTCCTATTTATTTCAGTGCTGAGGTTCAAGTGACTTGTATCAGCAGTCTGCTCTCCCACCATCTGTGGGTAATCTGATTGCATTAGGTGCTCTATGTCACTGTAGTAACTCTTATCTTTACTGCCTGTTCCACCAGTTGATAACACTACCTGTAAGAGATGTAAATATTTAAGAATCATGAAGGCAATACTCAAGGTTCAGTGCAAATTCCCCCCCCCCCATCCCTCCCAAAAGAGCAAATGTCTATCCCAACAGAGTGTAGCCTCCCTGACATCACAGATGAACAGGTGAGAGCTGCCCTTTCCAAAGCAAAAAACACAGCATCAATGGGAGCGGACGGTGTCCTGGGCTGCTTCTTACACGAGCTTCAAGAAGAACTTAACCCTCACATAAAGTCACTGTTCAATCTCAGCCTTACTACAGGATATGTACCCAAGGAATGGCATACAGCAACAGTGGTTCCACTCCACAAAGGTGGTGCCACAACGGACCCTGGAAACTATCGCCCTATAAGCCTTAGCCAGTATTCAAAAGTCCAGGGGTGACAGGTGGAAGCTGTCCCTAGTGAAGCAATGTGGCTTATCGAGCATGTCATCCCAGGCTGACAGGCACTGGATCCCCTTTGAATGACACCAATACTTTAGCCAATTGTTAAAATTGATCATTTTGTCTTTATACTGCGGCATCATTCTTAGTGAGGGCAAGGTCAGGGTCATACCGGCCTGGGCTACATGATCAGAGAGCTCCTCTATGTCTCTTTTCATGTAGTCCAGGGAGGTAGGTCTCAGGTAATTCACACCAGCATGGGCAATGATGGAGTCATATTTGTACTTGCTTTGGAGTGACCTGAGTGCTTGTGTTATGTGGCGGATCCTGGTGCCTGACAGGCATCTTACAGTGACCTTCTCCTTGTTCAGTTTGGTGAGTGGGACGTCAGTGTGTCTGACAATAAAGTCACCTATTACAAGTGTATTAGGTGTGTTGTTTAGCCTTACGGGCTGTGAATGTGTGGCACACTGACTTTGTGAACTATGTGATACGGGGGTATTGTTGTGGGGTAGCAGTTGCTTGGATGTCTGCTTTGGAGGTCTCTGCTGCTTTGGCAGATTTTTATTTAGAGCCTCTGAGTATGTTTTTGTGTGTTTATGTTTGGTTTGCTGATGCGATAGGTCTATGTGAGACTGGATTTGTGGTGTGAGTGGTTACCTTCTCCTCCTGACTGACTGTGCCAGTCTTGGGTTGAGAGAGCTCAGCCTCCAGTTTGGCTGTATAGTTGCATCTCTCACATATATTTGAGCTTGTTGGGAGGAGGAGAGGGTGGCCTGTGTACATAAGGCAATTGTAACATTGACTCAAGATTCCCAGATTCACTAGCTGGACTGGAGAGTAAACCTGAAACTGTCTTTTGCACATGCCAAAGTAGTATAAGGAACTGTTTAGTGACTGATCAGAAAGGACCAATAGGGAGCCAAGTACTTTTAAAGAGTAGAAGAGGGTGTAGTGCTTTAGTTTGTTAGTGTTTACTTATAAGGTTTGAGCAAGTGCAGGGCTTTAGAAGGAAAATAGAGTGCTTACTTTGAGAGTTAGAACAGTTCGAAGGGAAAAAGTGAAGAGTAGACTTTGTGGAGCTGGGAATAGTTTAAACATGTTTAAGCGGCACTGCCCGATGCTGCGCAGTGCGCAAAATCGCACAAAACCACGCAAATGCAGGTTTTAAAGCAGGGAAACCTGAAGGAGATAGGAATTGTCCCAAAACGGCCAATAAGCTACTAGTTTCTGGGCTGAGACCACTTCTCCAGGGACAGATAGGCTTTTCAAAGCTCCCCACTCTCACTGGTGAACAGAGAAGCTTCCTCCTATCCAAGTAAGGATATGGGCACACAGGAACCTATACCACAGGTCCGGAATTCAGCAAAGCCTGAAATCTGGACTAATCTAGTTCAGTAAGGCGGGAAAAAGAATATATATTTTTTTTTTTTTGCAGAGAATAACAGAAAATCACACAGGAAACACTGTAAATGCTATAAACAGGCTAGCGCACTTGAGTGTGTAGCCTACAACAATCGACTTGAAGAGGCATTCCATCAAATGCTTCCTCATCGACACTTAAACAATGAAAGCAGAAAATGGTGAACATTCACATCAGCGATTTCACATGAATAGGACATACTGGTGGCCAATGTGTGAGTTATGATCTGAAATGCTCCACCCAGAGGGACATGCAGAGAGACATGATGGAACTTACTATGCATGTGTTAGAGGCAGGAAAGGCACTGGTCTTGAGTAGTATCTTGTCTTCATCAAGAATGATGTCTAGAAAAAAGACAAGATAACTGGCATTAACAATTAGCTAAGTAGGTTTTGTCACTTAAAGGGATCCAGTATGTGTCAGCATGGAATGGTATGGTAGATAAGCTTGCCTATTTTCTCAGGGATGGCTTACACCTGCCATGCCATAGTTTCTGCTCACTGGCTAAAGTTTTGCTGTCCTTACTGTGCCTTTTTTGGGAATAGTTACTCTACTGGACATTTCTACTTAGGAAACTCAAACTCAGTTTTGACAACATGAAGGTGGCGCTATGCAATTCTATGTGTCTAAATTGAAAGATGCCAGATCTTGTGGCCATCTTGCAACTTGAAAACATTCATAGGACTTCTTCAGATAAAATATACAGAAAACATGTAGCCTTATAAGTCCAGCCATATAAATTACATGTCAAATTTCATCCACTCAGTAACCTAACTTAATTTATCAATTCTCAATGAAAATAGTCTAATATTAATGAGACAATAAAAACAATTAATATAACCATTTACCACCATCAATTTCCTATAACATTATGTAAAACATATACATAATTTTATAGGAAATTGATGATGGTAAAATTTATTTTTATTTATTTAACATTTGTTAATCAGTAAACTTCGACTTGGAACAAAGCCAATTTTCAGCAGAGGCCTGGAGAGAAATAATACAGAAGCATGCCTTTATAATGTGGGAGGAAACTTGAGTACCTGGAGGAAACCCACACAAATGCAGGGAGGACATGCAGACTCCGCACGGAAGGCACTCCAGCCAAGAATCAAGCTGGACAACCTCTTGCTATGAGGCAACAATGCTACCACTGCACCACTGTGCTGTCCAGTTATATAAGACGATTATATCAATTGATTATATCAATTGTTTTTATTATGTCATTAGTGTGTGTGTGTGTGTGTGTGTGTGTGTGTGTGTGTGTGTGTGTGTGTGTGTATATATATATATATATATATATATATATATATATATATATATACATATATATATATAGACTAGGTAGACACTAATGGTACATATATGAGGCAGTATTTCTCACTTCCTTGTAAATATGCTTTTGATGTAAAGAAAGTGAATGCTGATGTTAATAGGGGCTTGAATGGGTCATGGGAAGTGTGGCTTTGCTATCTAAGGAGCAATGTAAAGTGATAGATATGCCATTGTCATGTCTATTAATGATTATAGAGAATACGTGTACTACAAAGGGCAGCCTAAATCTTTTTTTTTTTTGTTTTGTTTTGCTCCTTGTCACATTTGATTCAAAATTGTGATGTATCCTTGTAGTCAGTGCGGTGCTCTTGTCCATTCTTCCTGTAAACGTGTTCCATCTCATAAGGAATGTAAAATAGTCTGACATATTTGATCTGAGTGCCCCAAGTTACTTACAAAAGATGTAGAGGATACTAAGCAAGTTCTGCAAGATACTAAGCAGGTGTAAAAGCAATATCATTTGTTTATTTTATATAAGAACACACCTAGAACAAACCTTTAAATGCCAAACAGATAGTGATGGTAGATATAACTGTGATTCTCGGGGGGTAGACTATGTAGCTACCTACGACCAGTGTGAGGCATTTTACATAGGAAAAACTGAGAGGAAGATAAAATCAAGGATTTATGAACATCAGGACAGCATTACTAACAAAATAAACATTAATGCTTTAGCTAGACACAGCTCAGTTTTTCCTGACCACTGTTTTACATTTGTGGTATTACAACAAATGGAGTTTAAACAGAGAGGTGGATCTTGGGAACTCAAACTGGAAGAAGCAGAACTAGAATGGCAAGTTAGAACAGCAGTGCACATTTTCCCTGGATTGAATGAGGCCCTATTTATTAAATGTTTATTAAAACTGAAGGCCCTCACTAGGTAGTAATGTTCTGTAATATGCATACAAATACTATGGTCCCCTAGTGACATCTTCTGTCTCGACGAGTTTGTATTGTGCATTCATAAAACATGCTTGATTGTTGGACTTTGGTGGTTTTTGGGTATAATAATAATCAAACGTCTTTCAGGATTTTATCTATTTAATAGAATGCATAAACATGTGGTAGACTTGAGAAATAACATAGAGCTGATTATATGATTTTATACTATTTACACGCGATAAAATAGATTTTATATGTGTTTTAGTTTTACGAGTAAGACACATAACCTGTGTGTTTATTTACATTTAGCGTATTCGTTTGGTTCTTTTTGTGAATTTAATGCATGATCAGATTTTAATATTGTGATGCATAATTTACTAGAGTTTAGAGTTTAATATGTATGCATTTTTGTATGGCTTTTGTACAATGAGAGTGCTAATATTCTTTAGGTGGTATAGAACTTGTTGTCTTAGACATACATTGTCATTTTTGATTTTAAATAACGTCTGTAAAAGTTTTTTCTTTCCTTTCCATAATGGGAATATTTTTTATAGCAGATAGCACTTTAAACTTTAAAAATAGGCAATGTTGCTTTAAATTTGATTGTATATGATGGCATCATCTTTTTTGCTATCAGTCATTGGCTTTGAACTTTTTGAAGAAGTTTTAAATTGGGAGACTGGGAGCAAGTTGTTTTATTTAGTCAGAAGAAGCTGATACACTGGTTTCAGTGAAAGTGCTTACAAGAATAAATCCGTTGCCTGCTCATTTTTTTTAATTTACTTTAATTGATATAATATTACGTACTTTTTAAAAAAAAACAGACTGAGGATGTTTGGAGTCAATAACTTGTTTGAAACTATGGAAGAGATTTATGTTCTTGCATAGTTATTTAGGTTAAATCCAATATTTCTCTGTTAGACTTAATTGCTATTACAGGACAAATTATTTTTAGTGATATGCAGTCCTGGGTGTGGGTTTTTACATTTATTGTTGTTTATGCTCCTACCTGCAACAAATGGGAAGCTGTAGTTAGTATATTGTTACACTTTTTAAGTGTTTATTGTATATTTTGTTTTAGGAGGTTGAACCTGCAGATGTAAAGTTAATGAATGAGATACTGGACTCAAAAAATGTTATTTTAGGACCATATATACGGTCAACTTATCATGGAATTAGATTGTCTACTGAGATGGACTATTTTTTCTTTAATTTATGCTGATCTTATTCATGTAAATATAACTTGACATATGGCTTTGGGTTTTAAACTTGTTAGCAACGTATCTAGTTTAACAGTTGACAACTGTATTAAAAGGTCAAATAAGTGGGTATAAAAATAATAGAATAGAAAGATATGTTGCATACACTATGGTAACAGGTATTCAGTTTAATTGACTTTAGTAAAAACTAGTCACAATGATGGATTATTTTATAAAGCAAAATAAAACTGTATTTTGTTCTGTAGAAAAACTTCTCAGTAAAAAAAAGTAAAACAAAAAAAAAGTATTTCTCTGCTTGGATGAACTATGAGGCTTCCTTACAGCCTCATAGTTCTTCCAAGCAACTCTCTGATACTTGCCTAAAGAGTGAATGACTTAAGACTTATAGTTACTACAGCAGGTATTCCATTAGCAAAGCAATGCTATGTTACTCAAGGCTCTAAACAAGAAGTATCTTTCTTTCATAATAAGAAACTAAACACAATTATGCATTAATGCTAGGGTTACTTAATACTGATGGTCTAATTGCCACCATCCTTTCTGGCATAATGTAGATAGTCGAGACTTATGTTCAGACTTAGAGCTCCTCAGTGAAACTATTACAGCAAAATGGAATGTCCCTCAAATTTCTGAAGATGACAATTATTAGATGGTCACATAGCTGTGTAAGAATTAGTTTTTGCTTTGCATGACCTTTCTGTTGATTTGTCTCCAGGTACAGACAGCATTACACATGGTTTTGATAAAAATATGTCTGAGATGCAAAAACTTATTTTTCTCACTGTCTTAAATGATTAGTGAAGAGTTAGACACCAGTGTAACTAGTGAGTCTGTGTATGTAACAGTGGTATAAAATTTATATTTAAAAAGAAAAGTCACAAAGAAAATATTCAGAATTGGAGGGCCATTACACTAATGAACATAGACTATATTTATGGTTTATCTGAGTTGGAAAACATATAAGAAAGATGTAAGTGTAGATGTTTTATTGACCAGAAGGCTTAGAAAATAGATATCTGCGCTTCAAGCTCCGCTATAATAATTTGGTACATTTGCACATCACTATATTTGTTGTCCCCTGTATTGATTCAGACATCCAGAAACCAAATTTAACTTATAAAACCACGTCTGAGTCTGAACCAGTAGGGTAACTACTTTGTGTGTTGAGGCATAGAGTAGCTAGTTTGTACATTGGGGAGTACTGCTCCTTGAATTTAATCTTATGTAGCCTAATCTAGTCTCTAGTCCCAGAAACATTCTTACTCAGCCCACTATTAACCCCTTGTGCACTGCACCCTTGGAACTCACCCAATAAAGGACCTGGCATCACGGTTATGAACTTTCCTAATTTCTCTGCAGCCAGTTTGGTGGATATTGGGTATATTGAGAGAATGCAACAATAGCCTAATATTCACCAACAACCATTTAATACTCAAACAGATGCAGTATGCAAGAGACCTACCTGCACAATGTCTCTGGAGACAAAACTATCATGTATGAAACATTCATACTAGAATCAAAAACCAATATATTGCCAGGTAAAGCACCCTCTAATAAGAACAAATCATGAACACAGAAAAAATCTTAGAGGTGTGCAACATGCGCTGTAAGGATAAATCCAGTAGAATAAGTCACAGTCCATAAAATTCATTAAAATCCAGGTTTAATGACAAAACAGGATAAAAACTGCAGGAGTAAGCGCTTTCGCGTTGTATCCAACGCTTCATCAGACATTAAATGCAGCAAGGAACAAGTCATTTAAATACATAACAAGTGTCAGCAATTGACGAATCACATGCTAAGCATAGTTTAGAATAATGTATCATTAAAAGGGCAGTACAAAATTGAGATTAAAAACAAGCATAGTTGTGTGAAATCATGCATGGTTGTATAAAATCAATGTTTCAAAGGTCTATTTATTAGGAATGGTCTGAGTGTGAATCTATCATTAAGTCCAAGCCTGTGGGCTTGTAATTTCAAGATCCATTTCCCTTCCCTCTCCTCAGTATTATTCCTAATGTTACCTAGTCTTCCACCTTTGTGAACAAGTTCCAAGACCTTGAATTTGAAAACGTGTGAGGCATTACTATCTAGGACGTGTTTAGCCAGAGCATTGGTAGTGTTGGCTTTCTCGATGGCATAGATGTGTTCACGTATTCGTTCACGAAGGGTCCTAGTAGTCATCCCAACATAAAATAGTTTGCATGCCTGACATTCAGCTACATATACCAGATTGATGGAAGTGCAATCAGCATAAAACTTGGATGAGTACCTGTGTCCTGTGAATGGGTGAATAAAACAATCTGAGGTGGCTACAAACTTGCACTGATTGCAAGAAAAACAAGGATATGTACCCTTCTTATTTAAACTCCTGCTAACTGAAGGCTTCTTGTCATAACAAAGAAGTCTATTTAGAGAATACATGTTCTTATAGGCTACTTGTGGTCTATTATCAACTAATTTCCTAATGTTGTCATCTAACAACAACATCCTCCAGTTGTTGTTGAGGACTTTTAGGACATGACTGTTTTTATTAGTGTAGGGAATAACAATTCTATTGGTAGTAGAATTGTTCCTGACAGGTGGGGAGTCTATCTTAGTCCTCTTTAGGAATGGAATCCCTTTACCAGTTCTAAAATGATCACCATCACGTATATTTTGTATACATTCTGACTATCATATCCTCTATGTATGAAATTGCTAGCTAGTTGTATCTTGTGGTCATCATAAGTGGAGTCGAGGGTTGTTAATCTCGACATCCTCGTAACTTGATTAGTTACAATATTCTCATATACATGCCTGGGATGCATGCTGTTGCGATGTAATAAGTTGTTCCTCCAACACTCTTTCCTATACAATTCAGTGTCGAAACCATTGTCAGTCTTAATGACCTTCACATCTAAAAATGCCATCTCTTTGTCTGAATGGTTACATTCAAAACTAAGGAATTCTGTGGTATGATTTAAATAGGACACAAATTCAAGTAATTGTACCAGTGTGCCACCCCAAATTATAAAAACGTCATCCACAAATCTATTGTAATATTTGAGATGCGTTAGAAGGTTGTTAGCCTCACCATGGACATAAGTGTCCTCCCATTGTGCCAATACCAGGTTCGCATATGCATTGGCACATGGCGTGCCCATCGCTACGCCTTTGGTCTGAAGATAATACTTGTTGTCATAAAATAAAACATTATATTCAAGGACAAGTTCCAAGAGTGACATCCATCTAGAAATATCATAGGTAGGAAGCAACCGTTTTACAAAAAAAGCTCTAACATCTTCTATCCCAATATCATTGGGTATGTATGTAAACAATGATTTCACATCAAGACTAACCAGAATGTCACTCATTTCAAACAAAGTGGAATTAAGATATATAGTCAAGTTCTCCAAAAAATTAGTAGTATCTTTGAGTATATGTTTAACATTAGAAACAATGGGTTTGAACATTTTATCCAAATAAATGGAGATTGGCTCAGTGAGCCATCCTTTACTAGATACAATGGGTCTCAAAGAAAGATTATCAAGTCCTTTATGAATTTTTGGAAGTCCTCTGAATGATGGAACAAGAGGATTGTCAACCAACAGATATGAATATAATTCTTTGTCAATGACATCAGTTAACAACAACTCATAAAGATGACTATGGACTTCTTTGATTAGATTGTTGAGATCATAATTTTGTATTAAAAAATAAGTGTCGTTGTCAGATAACATCTTCTCCATTTTGTCTGTGTAGAATGATCTATCCATTACAACCACGGCGCCGCCTTTGTCGGCTTGCCTGATGACAATGTTATCATTATTCCTTAAACTATTAATGGCAGCTCTTTCATCTGAGGTTGTATTGTAGAAACATGGTTTGGTATTTTTGTTATTATAAAGTGCAAATAAATCAAGCTCACAGGCTTGTTCAAACGCTTCCAATATCGGATGCTGTTGTGGAAGAAAAGCAGATGGTTTTCTAAAAGGCATGTGGTTAATAGCATTAGCCTGATTAGAATCATTACCATAGAGCAATTTCAGCCCTAAATTTCTCGTAAACATTTTAATATCAATTATAATATCGGTCAAATCATTGCTGGCAGAGGGTATAAACCCCAAGCCCTTATTTAAGACAGAAACTTCATACTGATTTAAACTGTAACGAGAAATATTTACCACTAGGTCCTCTGATTCTGCATTTGTTGTTTTTTCATGTGTCCGTTGGTCTCCTCTGAATTTTTTCTTTTGACTGCCCTTCCTTGTGGAGACCAAGTCCTCCTTTCGAAGGGTCTGAAGGGCAGTGGAAAAGAAGGAAGCCCATCACCTAAGCCCTGAATCTCGTTGTCCATCGACACTACAAATGTGTCAATTGGAAGCTGCTTGCATCTCACATCGCTTCCCCTAAGTCGGGGACTTAGTGTATTGCCAGCTGTTGGTGGATGCCCGTTGATTCCATCATGATCTTCGGCATGTATTAGAGCCTCAACGACGACCTGCTTAGAAGCAGGAACAAGAGCAGCATTATCGACGACCTGCTTAGAAGCAGGAACAAGAGCAGCATTCGTTGCTGCATCTGTATGAAAGATGTGTGTATTCGCAGCGCCGGCATCTGCTGATGATGTCATCCGTGTAGTCGATTCCCGTTCGGGAGCTCGATGGGGATTTAAAGAAACAACTGATCCATGAGTTGTGTTGTTAGATTGTCGCTTTGTCATGTCACGAGGCCAAGAGAAGACCTGGCCGTTCTGGAAATCTAAGAAGTCTCTCTCGAGCTTCTTCTTCTTCTCTTGTAGAGATTTAAAATCTACAGATGTGAGTGAGTGTTTTATGTCAGTTGATAAAGTGTTCAAATCATGCTGTCCAAGGACATCGGCAAGCTCACTCTCTATTATTTTGATTTCATCAACAAGGGATGCAATGAGAATGTTGTAATGTTCAATTAGTATTCTAATGTATGCAAAGCTAGTATCCAAATTTAGCTTTTGCCATTTCGCCAAAAGCTCAGGTTGTGTACTTCCGAACGTGGGCATTTTTAGCACCCTCAAACCCCTCGGAATGAGCTTGAAGCTGAGGCAGGCTTCCATGTGCAGTTTCTGCCACTGCACATTGCGTAACTTGCAGAGTTTGTTCTCTAGTTTTCTGGTGGTAAGGACAACATTCATATTGTTCCTAAAATCATTGTTGGTGCTCTCAGATCTATTTAGGTCAGCAGCAGTCAATTTTAGAAGTGGATTTTCCACAAAAGTAAATAGCTCATTCAAACGAAATACATCAGCAGAACTATTTGCACTCACAGAAACAGCCGGTGTGGCAGCCATGTCCCGGCAATAAGGTAGAAAAGTCAATGTAGAATCAAAAACCAATATATTGCCAGGTAAAGCACCCTCTAATAAGAACAAATCATGAACACAGAAAAAATCTTAGAGGTGTGCAACATGCGCTGTAAGGATAAATCCAGTAGAATAAGTCACAGTCCATAAAATTCATTAAAATCCAGGTTTAATGACAAAACAGGATAAAAACTGCAGGAGTAAGCGCTTTCGCGTTGTATCCAACGCTTCATCAGACATTAAATGCAGCAAGGAACAAGTCATTTAAATACATAACAAGTGTCAGCAATTGACGAATCACATGCTGAGCATAGTTTAGAATAATGTATCATTAAAAGGGCAGTACAAAATTGAGATTAAAAACAAGCATAGTTGTGTGAAATCATGCATGGTTGTATAAAATCAATGTTTCAAAGGTCTATTTATTAGGAATGGTCTGAGTGTGAATCTATCATTAAGTCCAAGCCTGTGGGCTTGTAATTTCAAGATCCATTTCCCTTCCCTCTCCTCAGTATTATTCCTAATGTTACCTAGTCTTCCACCTTTGTGAACAAGTTCCAAGACCTTGAATTTGAAAACGTGTGAGGCATTACTATCTAGGACGTGTTTAGCCAGAGCATTGGTAGTGTTGGCTTTCTCGATGGCATAGATATGTTCACGTATTCGTTCACGAAGGGTCCTAGTAGTCATCCCAACATAAAATAGTTTGCATGCCTGACATTCAGCTACATATACCAGATTGATGGAAGTGCAATCAGCATAAAACTTGGATGAGTACCTGTGTCCTGTGAATGGGTGAATAAAACAATCTGAGGTGGCTACAAACTTGCACTGATTGCAAGAAAAACAAGGATATGTACCCTTCTTATTTAAACTCCTGCTAACTGAAGGCTTCTTGTCATAACAAAGAAGTCTATTTAGAGAATACATGTTCTTATAGGCTACTTGTGGTCTATTATCAACTAATTTCCTAATGTTGTCATCTAACAACAACATCCTCCAGTTGTTGTTGAGGACTTTTAGGACATGACTGTTTTTATTAGTGTAGGGAATAACAATTCTATTGGTAGTAGAATTGTTCCTGACAGGTGGGGAGTCTATCTTAGTCCTCTTTAGGAGTGGAATCCCTTTACCAGTTCTAAAATGATCACCATCACGTATATTTTTGTATACATTCTGACTATCATATCCTCTATGTATGAAATTGCTAGCTAGTTGTATCTTGTGGTCATCATAAGTGGAGTCGAGGGTTGCTAATCTCGACATCCTCATAACTTGATTAGTTACAATATTCTCATATACATGCCTGGGATGCATGCTGTTGCGATGTAATAAGTTGTTCCTCCAACACTCTTTCCTATACAATTCAGTGTCGAAACCATTGTCAGTCTTAATGACCTTCACATCTAAAAATGCCATCTCTTTGTCTGAATGGTTACATTCAAAACTAAGGAATTCTGTGGTATGATTTAAATAGGACACAAATTCAAGTAATTGTTCCAGTGTGCCACCCCAAATTATAAAAACGTCATCCACAAATCTATTGTAATAAAACATTATATTCAAGGACATTGGGATGGAACATGTTAGAGCTTTTTTTGTAAAACAGTTGCTTCCTACCTATGATATTTCTAGATGGATGTCACTCTTGGAACTTGTCCTTGAATATAATGTTTTATTTTATGACAACAAGTATTATCTTCAGACCAAAGGCGTAGCGATGGGCACGCCATGTGCCAATGCATATGCGAACCTGGTATTGGCACAATGGGAGGACACTTATGTCCATGGTGAGGCTAACAACCTTCTAACGCATCTCAAATATTACAATAGATTTGTGGATGACGTTTTTATAATTTGGGGTGGCACACTGGAACAATTACTTGAATTTGTGTCCTATTTAAATCATACCACAGAATTCCTTAGTTTTGAATGTAACCATTCAGACAAAGAGATGGCATTTTTAGATGTGAAGGTCATTAAGACTGACAATGGTTTCGACACTGAATTGTATAGGAAAGAGTGTTGGAGGAACAACTTATTACATCGCAACAGCATGCATCCCAGGCATGTATATGAGAATATTGTAACTAATCAAGTTACGAGGATGTCGAGATTAACAACCCTCGACTCCACTTATGATGACCACAAGATACAACTAGCTAGCAATTTCATACATAGAGGATATGATAGTCAGAATGTATACAAAAATATACGTGATGGTGATCATTTTAGAACTGGTAAAGGGATTCCACTCCTAAAGAGGACTAAGATAGACTCCCCACCTGTCAGGAACAATTCTACTACCAATAGAATTGTTATTCCCTACACTAATAAAAACAGTCATGTCCTAAAAGTCCTCAACAACAACTGGAGGATGTTGTTGTTAGATGACAACATTAGGAAATTAGTTGATAATAGACCACAAGTAGCCTATAAGAACATGTATTCTCTAAATAGACTTCTTTGTTATGACAAGAAGCCTTCAGTTAGCAGGAGTTTAAATAAGAAGGGTACATATCCTTGTTTTTCTTGCAATCAGTGCAAGTTTGTAGCCACCTCAGATTGTTTTATTCACCCATTCACAGGACACAGGTACTCATCCAAGTTTTATGCTGATTGCACTTCCATCAATCTGGTATATGTAGCTGAATGTCAGGCATGCAAACTATTTTATGTTGGGATGACTACTAGGACCCTTCGTGAACGAATACGTGAACACATCTATGCCATCGAGAAAGCCAACACTACCAATGCTCTGGCTAAACACGTCCTAGATAGTAATGCCTCACACGATTTCAAATTCAAGGTCTTGGAACTTGTTCACAAAGGTGGAAGACTAGGTAACATTAGGAATAATACTGAGGAGAGGGAAGGGAAATGCATCTTGAAATTACAAGCCCACAGGCTTGGACTTAATGATAGATTCACACTCAGACCATTCCTAATAAATAGACCTTTGAAACATTGATTTTATACAACCATGCATGATTTCACACAACTATGCTTGTTTTTAATCTCAATTTTGTACTGCCCTTTTAATGATACATTATTCTAAACTATGCTCAGCATGTGATTCGTAAATTGCTGACACTTGTTATGTATTTAAATGACTTGTTCCTTGCTGCATTTAATGTCTGATGAAGCGTTGGATACAACGCGAAAGCGCTTACTCCTGCAGTTTTTATCCTGTTTTGTCATTAAACCTGGATTTTAATGAATTTTATGGACTGTGACTTATTCTACTGGATTTATCCTTACAGCGCATGTTGCACACCTCTAAAACATTCATACTAGCAATGTGGTTGTCAGAAGCACATGCTACACTCACAATAAACAGTATGCATCCAGCACATAGATCTACTTATGCTGAGGCACTTAAAAGCAATGTGCCCCTGCCCCAAAGACTTTCAGATTTTTCTCCTGCAAAAATTATCCTCAGCAAAGCTGAAAGCACTCAACAGAAATTAACTCCTCCTAATACTGCACGTATAACCACAGGCAATGGAACTTCAACTACCAACCCCTAAGGCAAACCAATACACTACACAGGACTATAGTCATAGGAAACTGCATTGTACAACATACTGATACCCCATTCATCAGGCTGCAAAAGGAGAAAATAGCAGTCAGTGTCGTATCAAGGGCCATGATCTGCCAAGTTATGCATGCACTCAAGTCATTGTACTACAGGTACCAGTTTGATTCAGTCATAATCCATGTAGGTGTATATAACCTGAGATGTACCTCCCTAGACTATATGAAGAGAGACATTTAGGAGCTAGCAGATTATGTGTCACAGGCTGTTATGTACCTAGCATTGAGCAGCATTCTACCTTGGCCAACTAACTTTACCCCTCTCTCATCTCCTAAAGGGCCCATCTCTATACTGGAAGAATGCAAAGTACCTGTAATCATGGCTGCACAGGTAAAAAACAAACTCTGCAAAGCCAAGAACACAGCATCCATGGGACCTGACAACATCCCAGGCTGCGTTCTACATGAACTACAGAATGAACTGGCACCCCACCTAAGTACCATGTTCAATCATAGCCTCACCTCAGTCTTTGTGCCCACTGAATGGGGCACAGCAACAGCTATCCAACTCCACAAAGGGGGAGCCACCACGGACCCTGGGAACTACCGCCCCATTAGCCTGATGAGCCTGGTCTGCAAGGCTATGGAGTGTATCATCATGGAACTTATAAACAATGACATTGGTAATCTCCAAACTCTGGACCCTACCCAGTTTGGGTTTGTAAAAGGCAGATCATGTCTCCAAAACCTGACAGACTTCTTTGAAGTGGTCACCAAAGCTGTAGATGAGGGTAAGGTGGTACACACAGCCTATCTAGATCTCACCAAGGTTTTTGACACCCTCCCCCACTCTGGAATTATAGACAAACTCAATAAACTAGGTATAAATCCCTATGTCACAAGATGGGTTGCCAACTGGCTCACTGACCGAACCCACACTGTCAAAGTAGCAGACTCTAAATCCAACTTCAGACCAGTGACAAGTGGAGTACCACAGGGTTCAGTCCTAGGTCCTCTCCAGTTTGGTATCTACTTCTCTGAATTACAGGCTAACACAGAAGGTCTTTGGCTAACAAAGTTTGCAGATGACTGCAAACTAGGAGCCATAATCAAATCTCCTAACGATGTAGACATCCTACAAAAGGGCCTCACTGAGACAGATGCCTGGTGTCAAAGCCATGGCCTCAAGCTCAATGCCAAAAAGTGCATTGTCATCCCTTTTGGTAAAAACTCTGTACCCATGAACTACCACATAGGCAGTAGTCTACTTAACACCGAAAGTGTGATAAAAGACCTTGGGACACAGGTGGACAGTATTCTCTCCTTTGATAATCACATCGCCACAGTAGTCAGGAAATCCTTCTATGTGGCACACCTCATCACAAAAGGTTTCTCATCCAGGAAAAAAGAGGTCATTGTTCCCCTCTACTCATCACTCATTAGACCCATTATAGAATACAGCGCCCCTTTTGGTATGTACCTCAAAAGACATCTACAACAACTAGAAAGGCTACAGAAATACCTCAAAAAGAGGATTACCAGCCTCAAACAGATGCCCTATGCAGACCGTCTCAAAAAACTCCAGCTTTACTCTGTCGCATATCACCTACTCAGAGACGATCTCTGCCTAGCATACAAAGCTATGTCAAACCCAGAGCTGTTGGACATGCTCCACATAAAGAAATCACAATCCCTCCGAGCTACACACTCTAGGGACCTAAACCTTGTCACCACAATAAACAGAATATGCTGGAGGGATAAATTCCTGTCTCAGAGATTTCCCATACTCTGGAACTAGCTACCTGTCTATATCAAACAAAGCTCCTCATTAGCACTCTTCAAGAAAAATCTTGATGATTGGATGGGAGATAGGAAATTCACCCCGCGGATCACTTCTGTGGCTCTGCTTGACAGGGGCACAGGAAAATAATTTTCTTGGGTGGCAAAAGCCAGGGTACTGTTTGGCTAGCCTTATATAGGCCCTAAGGCCAACAGCCTAGTACCTACCTATGAACCTATGAACAATATGAAAAGATGATTGACTTTAATAACTGACTTTTTTGTATCATTCTATTGGGGATACAATTTTTGTCAGGATAGGACGACATGGTTAATAACCCATTTTGCAATGCTAAGGATGGTGTGCACCTGTCCTCTCTAGGCTTTCAATGATTGGTTAAAACATTATCCTCCCTCTTTTTAGGCAATGCCAAATTAACAAACCTTCTAACACAGACAAAATCTACCAAGGAAATGTAAAGGTGTTACTGTTCAATCCCAGGAGTCAAAACAAGAAGCTCCACTCCTTCCA
The DNA here is from genome assembly GCF_019279795.1 of Protopterus annectens. NCBI lineage: Eukaryota > Metazoa > Chordata > Ceratodontiformes > Protopteridae > Protopterus > Protopterus annectens. Next base: position 934,056,646 of record NC_056741.1, on the reverse strand, counting down.
AGCTCTTCTCACGTTGGAGAGTGAAAACAGCTGTGCAGTTACTGAGATATAGTTTAAAGCTGCAGGATGTACCCCAGCAGTGCAAGGCTTCAGTAAATGTACAGACTGAGACTAAAGATGGAGGTGCCTCAATCTACATTAATAACAAACATACCTCTATGTTAGTTAAACAGGATGACAGGCTGGAGTTCCTCCCCATTCAGATTACCATAGACAAAGTCTCATATCATATCCAGTCTAACTATAGGTCATCATCTATGTCCCATGAAGCCTGTAGCTCATGCTTACACCTTTTGGAGACACTCACCATTCAATCAAATACCATACTCATTACAGATTTTAATTATTCCTCCATAAACTGGGAATCGTACAAGACCCAAGTTTGCAAGCACAGAGATTTCTGGACTTTGTAAACTCAAACACCGAAGACCAGTTAGTGTATATGCCTACTAGCTGTACAAACATATTGCACCCCCCCCCCCCAGTGTTGTGTCCTTTCTGGTAATGCCAGATCACACAGCAGTCTCCCTTAAAATATGAATGAATTCTGTAACAGTTAACCACTACTCCAAGGCGAACAACCCTTTATTAAGCAATAACCTTTCAAAATCTCAAGCCCCGGTAACCCAGATAAGACAGTAGGTTATACAGAATTATTCACTGAAGCTATGTAAAACCATGTCAATGACTGCATAGAGGCTGCTGCTGAACCTATCAGAAGTAAGCTCAAAATTAACGCAAAAAAACAGACTGCACTTGTGGTACCCAAGATTGTACAACAAAAGCAAAAAGTCATAGCTAAAATTATGAAGTGTAATGCCAAAAAAAAAAAAAGATAAAAGAACGATTTCATCAAATTGAATATTTATCTATTTATGTTGGTTTTCTGGGGTAAGCACTGATCTGCATGGACTTTTTTCAGACTCAGCCTGGGAGCAATGTCTGATTAAGTGACTTGCTCATAGTCACAATTAAGCAATTGATGCTAAGGGAATCAAACCTGGCAGCACTGGACCAAAGGAAACAGCTCATTAATAGCTGCTTAATCTTCTGAGAAAACTGGCAGAATAATAGACAACCAAGGGAAGTAATTAAGTCCAGCACAGCAAATTTTGTTGTAAAAATAGCATCCTATGCCAAGGACAAGCATAAGGTCTTCTTTAGTTTTGTTCTAAACCTCAAAGGCAGCACATAACGGTGAGTCAGACTGTTGGTAAATGGAGCCATATTCATAGAACTGGGAGATGTAGCTAATCTTTTGGCTGACATATTCAGTGCCGACTTTACCTTCTCTTACCCCCAGCTTCCACCACAGGAAGTGCCATCTAACATAAACCTCCAACTATCAGTAGGGATTAGGTCTTAGACAGATACTCTAAGACTAAGAATAAAGCTTCAATGGGCCCTGATCATATGCCAGGATATCTCCCAAATAGCCTGAAATATAATCTATCAGGATTGCTAGAGTCACTATTCAAACATAGCCTCTGCACAGGCTTTGTGCCATGCTAATGGAAGATAGCAGCAGTCATTATTCTGCCCAAGGGTGGACCATCAACAGACCGAGGAGCTACAGTCTGATTAGTCTGACTAGTTTCTTATGTAAAGCCATGGAAAGAATTATCATGGAAATGATTAACACTGACATAGGAGCCCTTTAAATACTAGATCCAACCTAGTTTGGTTACATTAACCTAGCTAAGGCATTTGATGCAATGACCCACTTGGACATTATAAATAAACGCAAAAAATTAGGCATAAACCCCTATGTAACTCGCTGGATTGCCAGCTAACTCTCAGACTGAACCCAGGAAGTTAGGACTGGAGAGACCACCTCCACAAAGAGGCCGGTCACCACTGTAGTCCCTAAGGCTTTGTGCTGAATTCACTCCTCTTTGCCATCTATTTTCTTGGAAGTCATGGCCAATGTCAAGGTTCTCTGGCTTAGCAAGTTTGCAAATGATTACAAGATAGAAGCAATTAGAGAAACCATCCAAGATACTAGCTTATTACAGGAAGAGCTAACACAAACAAATGACTGCTGCCAAAGCTATGGCTTAAAACTCAATGCCAAGAAATGCATAATAGTACCTATTGGGAAGTCAGTCACCCAAGGAAGCTACCTCATTGATATAACACCCCAAAAGTAGACACAGTAGACAGTGATTTGGAGACTTTGTAGACAGCAACCTGGCTTTCAACCAATATGTGCGTAAAGTTGTAAGAAAATCATTCTATGTCACACAAACTGAAAGTATGGGCATGGCATCTAGGTCCAATGAGGTCATCATGCCACTGTGCTCAGCCATCATCAGATCCATCACTGAGTATAATGCTGTCTTTGGTATGTACCTGACCAGGCACATGCAGTCACTGGAAGATCCACAGATGTTCCCTCACAAAGTGAATACAGAGCACAATCCAAAATGAACAGCACCACAACTACTACATCTAAAGATTTAAACTTTGCTTGCAACTTAAATAGGACATATTGAAAGGGCAGAGAAGTATCTCAGATGGTCATCATTCTAAGGAATAGGCTTCCCATCCATGAGAAGCAGAGCCCTTCCTTAAAATGTAACTTTGACCAATGGATGAGAAATCAACTATTTATACCTGATCTGACACCTATGTCTCTGATGGAATTTGGCAGCCATTAAATAAACCCCTAACTAACATACACCCCTTAAAATAATCTGTAAGGCACAATAACTGTGGCTTACATTTCAGTTGGATGGCTAGGTTTATAAAGGCACTAGTGGTCATTAGCCTAGTATACACCTATGAACCTATCAACCTATGAGCTTATGAACAAACATTGAGACTGTGTTTCAATATTAGTAATGGTTGTGGAAGAAAGGATAGGGGAAGGTTCCCTATTACAAATCGCAGATGCAGTTTGTTGAATGCATCTTGATGGAACCAAAAAGAGCGAATAGGCAAAACAGCAAAGCAGCTTTGCAGAGAATTCTTTCCCTGGGAAAGAATTTCCTTGGCCGCTTTTGTTACTTTGCCATTTTCGGCACTGTAGTGCGATCTCGGAGTTAATATATTTAAGTTGGGGATATGGGGGGCACATCCCCCATATCAGAGGATGTGAGGACGAAGCCCCCCCACATTAGGTTTCGACATTGTAAACTTTCGCTTACATGGGGTCGATTATTTATCGTTCGCTTTTGTCAGCGTGCGATAAGATAATATAGACCCTAGGGGAACATATGTCTATACTTCTCAATATGATATCATTGATTTCTCTACATGTTTTTATTGCAGTACTTTTTACTGTGTATATACTTTTTATCCTTGTTGATTATGTTATGTGATGTTCTTGCTTGATGTCATAATAAAAATCTCCTACTCTGTTTGTTTCTTGCTGTGAGCAACAGGCCAAATGGTAGTCCCATTGCAGTACAGGAAAGAATGTGGTCTACTGGAAAGATTTCTGCTCAAGACATGGTTCAGATTACTGAACTTGATGAAGGAGGATTATAAAATGAAAAACTGTTTAAATTATTGAAAGAAAATGAACCTGATAGTTGCAAAGCTACATTTTGGAGTCATATAGTTGATCAGTGTTCTGCAGAATTTTGGGCCTTGATACAAGTTAATAAAGATACATTTTGCATTGTGACTTTTGAAACATTTGCTGAAGATATTTTGGCTGAATGTGTCTTAAAGAAACTTTGCATTCCCTGGGTGCAGTATGACATTGCAAGTTTAAATATACAGCCAGAATGACATAGTATTCTGCAGTTTAGAGCTGCTGATGTGGAGCTTGCTCAGATTCAGTCTTACTTTTCTACATTATGCCATTTTGTCATGGGCATAAAAAAATGTCTGATGACAGGAAGATATGGGTAGGTGGTTGGGAAATGTGCAATATTAAAAATGCAACACTGCACATTCATTGTGTATCTACTATCTCTGGTTACATGGCCTTTGTTTATTAGTTGGGATTTTGGTCAGACTCTTCCTAACTGTTAAACATCCAGTAGAAAATGAAGAGTATTCAGCATTTTTATTTAACTACCCTGAAATCAAATTGTTAGTAATGTAATAGCCTTTTCCTTTAACTACCATGGTTTCATTAAGTGCTGTAATAATTTCAAATGTTAAGGCAGATATGCATAATGTTGTGAGCAAAGACAATGACATAACTGGACAAGTCACACATAGTACTAATGTTACAGATGATGAAGGTAATAAAAGTGGCCAGACAGGCAGAGCTTCTATAGAAAATGAGTTTAGTGACAACACTGTTGACACTACTTTTTTAACATTTTATTTGATGTAAAAAAAAAGATTAAAACATTCAAAACAAAACAAATGAATAACTATTTACAAAAATCTACAAGAATTCCTTATGTACACTAAACTTTTAATACCTTTCTAGGAAATTACTTAGTTTTTGCCAAGATATGCATTGCTGAGTGACACTTAAAGTTCTCATTTTTAGAGTTGACAATTCTTTTCTACATACAGGCTTAACTAAACAAAAAAAAATCAGTAAAAGAAAGGGGAGATTTACATGTGCAGTTTTTAGTTATAATTTTCCTAGCTATAGCTAGAATAGACCAAAGAAGAGGTATTTGTGAATAGGTATTGAATCTGGAATTGGGGCATTAAATAATATCGAATCATTGGTAATAATACAATTATCTGACCAGAATGCTTGAGAAAAGTTTTTGAACTCCGTCCAAACTGAAGACACCATTTAACATGCTATTACCACATGAAACCAATCAACATCAACAACTTCACTATATCTCCAACAGTTTATTTTTTTCTGATTTATATATTAGTGCAACTTTATGCGGAGTTTAAAAAAAACACTGTGTGAAAGCTTCCATGTATAATTTTTCCAATAACGTAAAAAAAATAATTTTCCTGCTGATGTTAAGAATATTTTTTTATTAAATTTGGAAAAAACTTCATTATTAATTTTTGTTGAGTAATTCTAAATTGTCAGTTCAGGAATAATAAATTCAGTTCTTGTAATCTTATATATTTTAATAAATACAACTTATTTTAAGCTGAATTACTAGTAACACTAGAAAAAAATCTAAAATTTTTGGACTAGGTTTAGATTGATGATCTAATGGTAGTTTTATTTTACCACAAATATATTCCTTACAAATGTATATATTTAACCAACTATTTTTCTCTATGTTGTGTCTCACTAAAAAATAATCAGATTAATGAATTTTATTGCCATTAAGAAACTGATGCCAAAAGATTAAATTACCATTTTTAAGATCTAATATTTGGTTTGAATTAAAAGATTCTAAGCATCTATTTGTATATGATATAGGAAAGTATAAAAACAATAGTTCTTTAACCATATATTTAGAGTTTATAAATCCCTTGAAATTTAAAATAATCTGATTAATAAAATGAATGGAGAGAAACTTATATCTGTCATTCAAAAACAAATCTTTTAAAATCCAATATAATTAATTATTTCCAAATTTTGTGTGAAATTCTACAACAAATGTATTATTAGTTATTAAGATTTTTTTATGTATTGAAGAATATGAAGATTCTAGGCAGTGAGTTATTATTTTAATAATGACAGACTTAGTATATAACTCAATATTGGGAAACAATACTACCTTCTTCCCAAATTTTTGTACACCAATCAAAAGATATCCTTGGCTTACTAGGATACCATAAAAACTTGAAAAGAATAGTTTCCTTTTCTTAGAAATCTTTTAGAAGAAGTATAATTAATTATTGCAATCTAATTCTATGTATATATGTATATAGCAAACAATTTTTGTATATTACCTTCACTATTTGTATTATGTTCACCATTAGTATTGTACTTTTTTAATAACAGCTGCATCAAGCTTGTACTGTTACAACATTATTGGACATTTTTAATAACAGCTGCGTCAAGCTTGTATTGTGTATATGTGTTGGAGCTTTTCTCCCCGAGCATCTACTGAAAATGGACATGTATCCAGTTAGACTAGCCCAGTCAACAAATGTAAAATAAAATAAATAAAAATAAAACTTAATGCGCATAAAATAAGATTTTTGGTAAAATTATCATTTTAATCATTGTAAGTTGATCGTCCATTGTGAAAAAATAATTTATTCCAGTTAACTGTTAATTTAGTAATTATACCAATTAAGTTTTTATAACTTACTGATATCAAATCTTTACTATTGCTCTTAGCAGTGATTCCCAGATAGTCAGTTTGTGAATTGTCCGAGTTAAAATTTTTATAACTTTTTAAAAAGGTGTTTATTTTTTATTAATAAACAACGTTCTTGTTTTACAATGATTAAACCTTAAACTTTAAGGGCCGGATTCACGATGGCTTGCATGGAGAATAAGAGTAGAGTTAGACTCCATGCAGCCATCATGTCCGACAAGCGATCCAGGAACAGCCTGCAGGGGTGTGCAAGAGAGCTCCTAAAATGGCTCTTACACGGACAGGGCTGGGATATGCAAATTACCTCAATTGCAGGTGAAAGGCATGCAAATGAGGTAGATTTGCGATTCAGGAAACCCGAACCTGTCCGAGTAAGAGCAGTGTTATTTGCAGAAATGTGCTCAGTTGACAACTGAGTACCGTTCTGCAAATAGCAAAACAGAGCCATAACAGCTCCAAATAAAGGTTGCATCCAGTGCAGGAAGCATGCCAATGGCCAAATATAAGGCCATTAGAAATGTTTCCTGATGCAATATGAAAAAAAAAATATTTTTTTTCCTCCAATTTCCGATGTTTAAGCGTAGCGCAGCACCTTGCAAACGGGCTGTGCTCTACAACCCAGAAAACTAAAAATTAAAACACACAAATGTGGATCTTATTTAAATTATTAATGTACAATGCAAGGGAATGGCAGGCTGAAGGCAACATGGCCACCAAGTAGAGGTTGCTAAGGGGAGAAGCTCAGTCTAAGAGATGTAACCAAGCATTAGTAGGCAATCCTATATAAATGAGGGTTAGGATAGTGAATCGCAAGTTTACATAGCAAATGAGCACAGTCAGTGGAGTGTAGGAGTAGGATAAGGGGAATAACAGAGTAGATGGGGGTATGTATGAAAGAAGTGAAGCTCATTGGAGCAGAGTGGCCTGTGTCAGCTGTCATTTACACATCATGGAAAGAGGTGTGTTAACAGGTAGGCTAGGGAAAGGCAAGAAATGTAAGGTGTATGCCGTGGATAACACCAAAGTTTCTTGCTGAGCGTGTATGCGCGCGTGTGCTTGCCTGTAAACCCGAGTAAGACAGAGTGCATGCGTGTAAGCGTGAGTGTGCATGTTTAAGCGGAGTAAGCATGTATAAGGCTGATTAAAGAGTTGTAAGCATGTTTGCGCTGATGTGCGCGCGTTTTAACCCGAATAAGCAAGTTTTAGTCCATGTAAGCATGTGTGCGCGCGTGTTAGCTGGTGTGCGTGTGTTTGCGCTTGTGTGCGTGGCGCACCCCCCTGAGGAAACAGAAAGGAAAAAGGAAGCACAACAAATAGTAGGAAGCTACCAGGAAGTACTAGCAGAGCTAGCAGGTGAAAACAATCAGAATCAGGCAATTACACAGGCAGTACACTAGCCCAGCCCAGCCTAGCACTTAAAACTCGGCAAACAACAGTCCATTATGTTTGTCACAACAGACACTGCAGTAAGCTAATAGAAGTGAAAACTGAAAAAGCTTTACTGAGACAAAGAAATGTTAGGGGCTGCCATTGCTGTTATAAGGCGACACATGCAACATGCTGAGGGTGGTGAAATTGGAAATGCTGCTGGACAACCCACAATGAGGAGACGGAGAAGACTGTACAGGCCCAGAGTAACCTACCAGGGGCTACATGAACTGGAGATAGTGGAGCGCTATAGAGTGGACAGAGACCTCCTGCAGCAAATTGTTGAGCTGTGCAGGCCATGCCTCACACACAGAACCAACAGAGGGGAACCCATCCCAGTGGAAACCATGGTATGTGTTGGCCTAAGAATATTAGCAACAGGTACCTTCCAGAGACTAACTGGTGATATGATGGGGCTATCACAGGCATCAGCATCCAGGGTACTGCACCAGTTCCTGGATGCCATGTGAGCACATATCGGTGTTCATGTATATTTCCCCAATTCCTGTGAGGTATTGGCCAGCAATATGCGTCTCTTCCAGCAAATAGCAGAATACCCTGAGGTAGTAGGTGCAATAGACTGCACGCACATATGCATCAAAGCACCAGTCGACGAGCCAGGGTAGGGTCTACTTCAACCGCAAGGGCTTCCCCTCCATCAACTGCCAGGTTGTGTGTGATGCCCAGGGCATAATACCGAATGTGTGTGCAGGCTGCCCTGAAAGCTACCATGATTCCCATATCTGGCATCTGATGCAGCTGTACCAGACATTTGCCAATGGGGACATCCCACATGGTCACCTAGTGGGGGATGCTGGCTATGCACTGGAGCCATGCCTGATGACACCAATCAGAAACACACACACACACCTGAACAGGAATGCCATAATGAGGCACACGCACAAACATGTAATTTAATAGAGCATGTGTTTGGGCTGCTCAAGTCATGGTTCCGGTGCCTGGACACATCTGGTGGAGCCTTGTAGTACTCACCAACTACATGTACCCAAATTGTCATGGTATGTGCTATGCTACATAATATGATCCTGTGAAAATAGCTGCAGCAGGACCAGCATAGGCCTGGGCCAAACAGACCCCCACCATTGCCAAGGCCATCACAAGCAGAGCATGACTCAGAGGAGGAACAACCTGAGCCTGCCCCAGTAGGCAGAAGGAGGCATGCCCAGTATGCTTTGGCCTTGGCAAAGAGGCAACACATAGCACATACACTGGCTCAGTAGGAACTCTGGAAATGATACCTCTCTTTGACTCGCACATATAGTGAAAGGGATGCCTAAGTTTACACTACCTGCTTTCAAACATGTACAGGGAGTGTAGTATGTGCATCCGACATAGGCAGCCCTGCAGCACCACCTAAGGCATGATTGCCATGTGTTAAGCAATATAAAGCAGTGCTAAACAGCATTTACCACCATGTAGTATATGCAAACAAAATCGCACACACCAACTAGCACAACTGTGGTCAATGTTGAGTAATATTGGGCAACGTCCAGCAACGTTGGTGAATACTGAGCAATGTCAGACAAGCCTGGTCTAAGTAGGATATAGCTGAACAAAAGCCAACATGCTCATATTTGCTTAACTGGCCCTTAAGCAGTCTGGTTTGCTCAGTATGAAAATATAAAGCAGTGATGGGCCTCGAACCCAGAATACTGTGCACTATAGTCAAAGTATTGAACCACTAAACCATGACAATATTGCAGTGGTCAGCTTGTATGAAGGAATGTTGATAAGTCTATGCAAAGTATTTCATGGAAACCCTGCAGGCACAGCATAATCCCTGTCGAGTTATGACACAAAGGTGAGTCCTGCAGTAAGAACAGAACCTGACGTCCAACACACACAGTATAAATGTTAATATTGGTCATGTTCACACACATCAACAAATCTAGTGGACCTCAGATAGCAACATACTGAAAGGTCACACTGGGCATGCTCATACACTTGAATAAATGAGCAAATGTCAGGCAACAAAACACAGAAAGCCTGAACTGGGCATGCTCACACACTTAGGCCAAGTCTGAGTACAGTAGTGGGCCACGCATATCTGTCAGTTGCATGTGTTAACCCAGGAACCTGTCAATATCCAGCAATCTGCCCTGTGCACACAGTTATATGACAACAGACACATCTATAATATAGTGGAACCCTGTCATAATCAAATATGTTCTGCAGATACTGAGGTTGTTCATAGAAACTGGTAAAGCAAAGACGATAAAGACCTGCAAACAGTATCAGCAATAAACATTGTGCATCCTGAACATTAGCATAGGTTCAGAGGTCGATACTAGGCTATCTACCCTAGGGCATGTACAAGCCTAGCCAGAGTGTGTTTGGCATTCGCAACCCTGTCAGATTACTACACTGTGTGTGTGAATAGTAGGTCACACAAGATAGCCCATGTACATTTAGGCTAGTGTGCCTCTGTCTAGCAGGGACACAGAAGATATCCCAGGGGTAAACATACGATCACCATACAGCCATCAAGATGTCTCCTGTAGGTGGTCAGTGGGTGGCTCTGCCTATGTGAAACTGGGATTGCAATCTGGAGTGAGTGGAGCCTGTGGGATAAGAATCTGTCCCTCCAGCATGTCCTATTAACATCTGTGCTGAGGTATATGTCCCTGGAGTGTGTATCTCCAAGGGAGTCAGATATCCTGAGGTGGAGCATGTCCAGTAATTCTGGGTTGGGTATATCTGTAAACAACAGGCACACATCATATCTGAGTAGGTGGTAAGCGACTGAGTAGAGCTGGAGTTACTGCATCCGAACTGTGCAGGGCATCTGTGTGAGTCCCTAGATCTGCTTGGTGAGGAATGTCTGGGGCCAGTATAGTTGCTGCAGGTGTCAGGTAAGGTACACCCCAAATGTGGCATTGTAACCAAGCATGGTTGTGATGAGTATAGGGGCACAATGACCTCACTCAATCTAGATGTGAAACCATATAGGATAAGGTGGCCCATATAGAAGGTGTGTCCAACCACTTTGGCAATGTGAATGTCAAAGGTGACAGTACGAACAAGTCATGTCCCCAAACCCCTAACAACTCCTACCATATGTAATGGAGTACTACCTATGTGGTAATGTGTGGGCATGTTGTTATTCCCAAATGGGATGACTATGCAACTAATGGCATTTAGCTGTAGGCCATGGCTCAGGCACCAGTCATCCATCTCTGTGAGACCCTGTTTGAGTATGCATGTGGCAGCTGGAGAGTTGATCATGGCACCCAGTTTGCAGTCTAGTGCGAACATGTTCAGTCATATTCCCCCTGTGGTAGCCTGTACGTCAGACAAATATATACTGAACAAGAGAGGTCCCAGGATTGAGCCGTGTAGGATGCCATGTGTAACTGGTGCATAGTCAGACATGGCACCTGCAATTCTGACCATGTGGGTGCTATCCCTGATACAGGTAGCAATCCATTGTGTGAGATATGTGTCCATATCGACGCTGGTGAGCCTATGCATAATGGCCCAGTGGGTTATTTTATTGAAGGGTTTTGCAAGGTTCAGGAAGGCTGTGTGGACAACCGTCCCTATGTCGATGGACTTGTTAACCAATTAAAGAATGCAAACAGGTTCAAGAGGAAGATCTGCCCACAACAACGCTGAAATGTATAGGACACAGTGCCTGTAGGTTCCCGATGTCTATGTGTATGAGTTCCATGATAATACACTCCATAGCTTTGTAGAACAGGCTAGTTAGGCTTATAGGGCAATATTGTCTGTTGTCCATTGTGGCACCAACTCTGTAGAGTGGGACCACTGTCGCTGTACACCATTCCTTGGGTACATATCCTGTAGTAACTCCGATATTGAACAGTGATGTAACGTGAGGGTTACGTCTGTCATGAAGCTCTTGTAAGATGCAGGCTGGGACACCATCTGGTCCCATTGATACTGTTATGTACGCTTTGGGGAGGGCAGCACTCACCTGTTACTGTGTGATGTCAGGGAGGTTATACTCTGTTGGGATGGATAGTTGCTCCTTAGGGGGGATGGGGTGGAGACATCTGCACTGAACCTGTTTGCCAAGATGTTGGCAATGCCAGTGGGTTCAGGGTAAGTTTAGTCAGTATGCAGTAACTCACAGCATATCAGTGAGTGTCCACCCAGGTTCCTGACATAACTGAAGAAGGCAGTGTGATAGTCCTACATGCCTGGTGCAATTGTCCAGTAGAAGTGACCCTTAGAAAAGTTCATGAGTGATCGTAGCTGTCTGCTAGTACAGATCACAGATGCCTTCCCAGTCTGGGATTGTGCTCTATCATGTAGTAGCTTCCTCCTGATGTTCTACAGCTTATTAATGGCTGGGGTCTACCAGACAGGTCCCCTGCCATTGGAGGAGTGAGTCATGTTGTTATTTGGGATAGCCCAATCCATGCAGTCCACTAGGTGTCCATAGAATGTGTATGTAAAGGATTCAGCAGTGTGAGCCATATTTGCCACTGTCTCAGGGTCTCTGAAGGATACCACCTTGCTTTGGTGTAGGGAGACGTTGGCTCATGAGAAGTTCACCAAGATTACCCAGGATGGGTGTGTGGAGGGTATATGTATGTCCAGTGAGATACATGTATGTTCTGACCTTACCAATGAGGGGTATATCGCTGGTGTGGAACATAGAGTCCCCATGTTGGTGATGATCAGGTCCAATATGTATTCCCCCTTGTGGCTGTGCTGACTGGTTGTGCCATAGCATATGAGTCTACAAATTGTCGCGACTGTTGGGTGAGAGTGTTGGAGCTTGAGTAGTATCCCCAGTCAATATTTGTGTATATGAAGTCACCCAATATAATGGTGTTTGTGGAGACCTTCATATTCTCCATAGTTCCCATGAAATCCGAGTGTGGTTCCTGAGTTTGGGAGGGTGGTCTGTAGCAGGCAACAAACTGAAAGGCAGTTTTGCACAATGGTAGTTGTATATGTATGGTCTGTGATGCTTTGTGCAGTGCTACTAACCCAGATGTGTGTGTGTATCTGTGATGTATATGGATACTCCCCCTAGTCGTGTTGTCTGTTCCAAGTCTTGCTGTCAGAAAGCATGGTATGAAACATAACCTGGTAGTGCTGGTGTGCATAAGTGAGCCTGAACCAGGCATCTGTTAGTGCACAGATATCGCTATCCTCCATACTGAGGAGAGTCCTGAGTGGCCGCAATATGAGGGTAACAAATCTGCTGTTGAGCAGCATTACCCTTAGTTTCATTTAACCTGTAATGTCTATGGAGGTGGGTTTGTCTTTTGGGCCCTGCTTAAAAAAGGCACTATGGTGGTAGCAAGAGCCTTAGCCAGCATTTGAACGTCCAAGGGTGACAGGTGCAAGCTGTCCATAGTGAAGCTACGTGGCATGTTGAGCATGTCACCACAGGCTGTATCCCCTATGAATGAAACAAATTTGTTAGGCAACTGTTAAACATGATATGTTTGTCTGTATACTGTGACATCATAATTGGTGGGTGTAAGATGCTAGACAAGGTCAGGGTCATACTAGCCTGGGCTACATGATCAGAGTGTTCCTCCATGTATCATGTCATGTGGTCCAGGGAGTAATGTCTGAGGTTTTACGCACCAGCATGGACAATGATGGTACCAGTCCTGAACTTGCTTTGGGAGTGACCTGACTGCATGTGTTATGTGGCAGATCCTGGCACCCGACAGACAGCCCAAAGTGACTATTCCCTTGTTTGGGCTGGTGAGTGGTACGTCAGTGTGTCTGACAATAAGTGTCACCTTTTACAAGTGTATTAGGTGTGTTGTTTAGCCTGAAGGGCAGTGACTGTGTGGCACACTGACATTGTGAACTATGTGATATGTGGGTATTGTAGTGGGGTAGCAGTTGTGTGTGTGTGTCTGCTTTGGAGGTCTTTGCTGCTTAGGCAGAGTTCATTTACAGCATCTGACTATGTCTATGTGTGATAATGTGGTTTGAGTGCTGTCGCTAGATGATATATGAGACTGATATGTGGTGTGTGTGGTTACCTTCACCACCTGATAGACTGTGCCAGTCATGGGTCGAGAGAGTTCAGCACCCTGTATGTCTATATAGGTGTATCTCACACATATATCTGAGTTTGTCGGGAGGAGGAGAGGGTTGTCTGTGTACATGAGGCAGATGTGACATTGTGTCAATATCACAATATTCACCAGCTGGACTGGAGAGTACACACGAAACTGACCCCTGGAAATGCCAGGATATTATAATGACATACTCTGTAGCCTGATCACAAAGGATCAGTAGGGTGTTAAGTGTGTAAGAGAGTATAACAGGGATTAGTGCTCATGTTCGTTGGTGTTTTGTAAAGAGTAGCTGAGAAGGAGTCCAGACTGAATCATGACACCTCCTTCATCTATGTCATAAATAGCAATGTACACCCATATATGTCCTGAGTCAGGGCCAACTGTACCTGACTGACAATGCCGGCATCCTGACAGACAGGCCCATATGTACATACCCACCTCCCACTGACAATAGTCCATATCATCATGCCAGGAGATATCACATGTAGAATGGATGAGCAGCTGCCCCCAATGCCAAAAGCATGGCAGCAAGTGGAATACATTGATTCCCAATATGTGTCATGCACAAACTACAGAACAAACAGATCCTGCACCTGAACAGTCAGTTGAGCCTCACCCCCTACACAAGATGTGGAACCATTGAATGTGTTACAGCAACATATGGCACTCCCCACAAGTGTTGGTGCACAACACACCATGGGAAGTCAAGTCCAGTACACCTATGAAGTCTGATCTGCAAGGTCATGGAGTCCATCATGGTTGCAGTCATAAACAGAGCTATTGGAAGCTGACATACACACAACCCTACCAACTGTGGTATGTTCATTTGCGGATCATGGTACCCAAACATGCTAGACTGTTTGCAAGGCAGCCACCCAGGACATACATCACTGAACACATCTACACATGTCTCACATAGACTTTGAATAGCCCTTTATCAACATCCCAGACACATGTAGTATCCACAAAACCAACAAGCTGTGCATAAATATGTGTTGACATATGACGGAATGTCAATGTGTCCACAGATAGATCACACAAGGTAAGGATTATGAAGTCTTTTTCAAGCTGTTGACACCTGCTGACCCACATGGACCATTCCTGGAATGGCATAAAACAAAGTGTACACACATCACCATGTGCAGTCTGATGATGTCACCATCCCATAAATACAGCAGGAGAAGGGAAATTAGCCACTAAAGCAAATAGTGTGCTGTGTTAATGCGTCTCTATCTAATATCATAACAGAGTTAGGTAGGGGTTTGAATCCTGCAAACACTGACAGTGAGTGTGTGTGTCTGTATGTGTGCAGCTTCCTTTGAGAGGTGTTCCCCTTTTGGAGACTGAGAAAACTCACTAAAAGAGGTACATTCCTCTTTGGAAAGTCTGATGATGTCACCATCCTACAAATACAGCAGGAGAAGGGAAACCAGCCAGTAAAGCAAATAGCGTGCCGTGTTAATGCGTCTCTCTCTAGTATCATAACATAGTTAGGTAGGGATTTGAATTCTGCAAACACTGACAGTGTGTGTGTGTGTGGATGTGTGCAGTTTCCTTTGAAAAGTGAGCCCTTTTTGGAGACTGGGAAAACTCACTAAAAGAGGTACATTCCTCTTTAGAAAGTCTGATGATGTCACCATCCTACAAATACAGCAGGAGAAGGGAAACCAGACAGTAAAGCAAATATCGCACTGTGTTAATGCGTCTCTCTCTCTAGTATCATAACATAGTTGGGTAGGGGTTTGAATCCTGCAAGCACTGACAGTGTGTGTGTAAGGCAGGGGTGTGTACATGTGTGCAGTTTCCTTTGAGAGGTGTGCCCTTTTTGGAGACTGGGAAAACTGACTAAAAGAGGTACATTCCTCTTTGAAAAGTCTGATGATGTCACCATCCTACAAATACAGACGGAGAAGTGAAACCAGGCAGTAAAGCAAATAGTGTGCCATGTTAATGTGTCTCTCACTAGTATCATAACCTAATTAGGTAGGGGTTTGAATCCTGCAAACACTGGCAGTGTGTTGGTCAATGCGGTGTGGGTTTTGGTTTTACTATGGTAGGACATATTATGATTAAAACAGTAAGTGCATTGCACACATCAGGTATCTGCGTGGCAAATATATATGTGCACATGTCCGCTCAATCAGTACATAGGTGTGAAGCCTGCATACCACATGAATACATCTGTTTCCATTGACAGGTTGTGCTGCTGCTTGTCAGATCGTAGGTCACATATGTAGGTATGTGGCAAGGCCGTCCACTGTTGTGATCTGTGGCCAAGGTCATCTGTGCCACACAAACCCATGACAGTTACTAAAGAGTAGTGTGAGTGAGGGTATATGCCTGGGGTATATGTCAAACATGTTCATACACAACAATGACTGTCAATAATGGACAGTCTCTATAGGTGTACAACTGCCTTGTGGATATGCATTCAGGCCTCTAATGTCTTATGTGATACACCAAGGGACTCCACAATACCTATGGATATGTGGATACCAAGGGACACATGACATAACATGAGGCTGTATGTACATATTGGTACCCAACATACATGTTGAGGTCTACCATCAATGTGCTACTGACAGAATAGTATGTATAGTAAATGTGGATGTCTATGCCATAGCCGGCTTACTGCTATACAGCATGTATCAGACAACAGGTATCTGTCTGTATGATATCCTTGTATAGGATATGCATCCCATCCAGGGAATGCATTGTAGGCCAATGCATGCATTCCCAGATGTGGATGGACACATCCCTAGTGTGTTTGCATGTACCTAAGGGGGCTATATGCCAAACAGGTGTGGTCCCAGGAATGGGTGGCGGTCAATACCACTGGTTAGTGTTCGAGTATAGTACCAAAATGATCCAACTGTTACTGAGTTCCCTACAACTGTGTGTCATTTGTCAGGACATCATCCAATGATTGCTTATAGTCATGCTGTTGAGGTTGTGTATACTACCAAACCACAAATCATTGACAGATATTACCAGTGTCACCCACAGCATAGTGTCAACCCATGTCATACACACATGTGGACCCATGTTAGTACATAACTGTAGTAGAATGCATACTGAACATTGAAAGTTACTATGAGATGTTAACAATGTGTACAACAGGGTATGCCACATGTCCCATGTGTCCACCATGCACGTACATGCAGACAGTGCGCACCCACCATGTTCACAAATGAACACTTGCTAATCTGTACTGCACACATCACACACACACTGTCCACTCACTAACACATGCTGGCAACACAGTAGACTTCAGCCAAGTGGCACATGGGTGGACAATACATACACAGACCTAACAGTGATGTAAACAATGCTACATTGACAATCAGAGCTGTGATGCATAATGCCTGCTCAGACATACCTACATTGATGTCATTACACTTTCTTGTTGACAACGTGCTAATATTGCTACACTGCTATAATGTCACCCCGTGCATCAGCACCATGTTAGCCTGCTCCTGCATTGATGTTAAAGATGACAGGAGGTGACACAGGTGTCATCATATGCACAGGGTGTGTTGTTGTTTGCCAGAGTCTGGCATTGACCCATCCAGTCGACATGTCTGTGTGTGTGTGTGTGTGTGTGTGTGTGTGTGTGTGTGTGTGTGTGTGTGTGTGTGTGTGTGTGCGCGCGTGAGGGACAACAGTACAGCATGGGCCAATGTTGATGTAATGTGTGTGTGTATGTGTGAGCCCTAGTTGTCTGGTTGATGTGTGCGTGTCTGCATGCGCACAGCTCCACCATGTGGCTGCCATATATGGTAGTTTGTGGGACAGCCACAGACTGTACCTGCTAGGCTGTACAGATCACTGTCTCTGGCCACAGACACAGTACCTGTGCCTGGCAGGGGTGCTACAGACAGTATCGGGTACCAATCCCAACTGGGTACTGTCATCAGAGGCAGAGGTATGATGATTGGACACATGTCCCTGCTGGGACTGGCCAGAGCCACGTGCACATGGTCTACTGGGATGGTCAATGGACAGGCCAGCCCAGCATGGCTGGGGCTGGTACTGCCACTATGGGAGCGGCTGTGAACTGTGGGCCGTCTGCAACCACTGCCAGCTGTTGCTGTTGCTGGCATGTGTCCACGTTGACATTGCAACCATCCAGCATGGTCCTGGCTCATGAAAGACATATTGTGGAGAGCAGCTACTGTCTCCCACCAACATCTATCAATGACCTTGGTGTAATTCCAGATGGCACCGGCAAGGTCACGGATGCTGTCATTGATAGCGGTGTAATGGGCCCTCTGCGCCCTAAGTCTCTGTCTGGTGTACTGTTCCATACGTGCCTGAGCCTGCATTACAGCCCTAAACATACTGGATGTTGTAAGACCTGTGAGGGCACATCTGCCAGGGGCAATACAACCAGTGGTGCTCCCCTGAGAACCCTTGGACCTCTGCCTATGTGGTACCATTCCAGGAATCCAGCTATGGCTGCTGTGAGGGGATGCACGTGCCATGGGTACCACACTCTCCCGGTCAATGCCAACTGTATGCTGTCCCTCGCCTATGGCAATTGGTGGTGAGGGATGTATTGACAGTATGAGTGTGCACATAGATGGGGTTGAACGCTGTGTACTGTCAATTGGCGGACCAACGACAGACCCTGTCAAACCTTCCTGTGTCATCACAATACCTGTCTCATCATCACCACTATTTGTGGCAGTGGCTTCAGGTTCCTTGCTGCTTTCGGCCACCCCTAACTCAGCACCTGTGAGAGGAAGACAGGAAACACACTTTACCATCTGCACATGATGCATGCACACATGCACACATGCACACATGAACACATGCACACATGCACACATGCACACATGCACACATATACACTCCTCACTACAGCACATACACACACACACACACCAGCAATCCAACACAGACTCTATAGTGGGTGAAGGTGGGTGTCAGTATCACAAGGCAAACAGTCACCACACACATGTCAGCATGCAGAATATGTGTTGCACAAGACCATGCAGTGCATAGTGTAGACGCCCCTATTTCATGGAAGTGTACATGGCTTTGATGCAACTGTGCAGTTGTTCAGTGAATGGCTACACCCTGGAACACAATGTGTACCTGGACACGACATTGCTGTGCAAGTATCATCAGCTCTGCAATGCCCTGTGCACCATCACTCACATGTATACATGCCATGGCTGCATGACACATAGATTTCCATGTCTGAGTACAGTGTCTGTGTCCATAGCAGATAATAGTGTGCACAGGTGTAGCACATGCATGCTATGGACACACACGGGCTGAGTGGTGCATGTTGATGTGAAGGAATCCCAATGCTCAACATGGCCAGTGTACAGTGGTTATGGTGAGTGTGGGACATATTGCAGATATGTCGGTGCCAGCCATGGCATGCTACACAACTGCAACATTAAACACCACACATACCCAATGTGTGTCATGTGACCTATCCACCCACTAGCATTCCATGACAGGGTCTGTCGTTGGTCCGCCAATTGACAGTACACAGCGTTCAACCCCATCTATGTGCACACTCATACTGTCAATACATCCCTCACTCCCAAATAAAACCAAGACCGAATCCTCCAAACGCAGACGTCCTGTCTGGTGGACCCCAGCCATAAACAAACTATACAATAAAAGGAGGAAGCTACTAAATGATAGAGCAAAATCCCAAAAAGGGAAGGCATCACTGATCAGTATTAGCAAAAAACTATGGGCACTCATAAAATTGTCTAAGGCCAGCTTCGAGAGAAAAATTGCACAGGACACTAAGGATAATCACAAGGCTTTCTTTAGTTATGTTAGGAACCTGGATGGTAATTCCCAGATATGCTCAGAATTAGTCCAAAATGACAAAAAATACACCTAGCCCACAGACATTGCCAACATCCTAGCTGACAGGTTCAGCGCAAACTTCACCCCACATCCCCACCAAAAGGGCAAATATCTACCCCAGCAGAGTGCTGCCCCCCTGACATCTCAGATGCTCAGGTAAGAGCTGTCCTCTCCAAAGTAAAAAAACACAGCATCAATGGGACCAGACGGTGTCCCGGGCTGGTTCCTACATGAACTCCAAGAAGATCTAAACCCAAACATAAAACTACTGTTCAGTCTCAGCCTTACTACAGGATATGTGCCCAAAGAGTGGCGTACAGCAACAGTGGTCCCTCTCCATAAAGGTGATGCCTCAATGGATCCTGGAAACTATCGCCCCATAAGCCTAACTAGCTTGGTCTGCAAAGCTATGGAAAGGATCATCATGGACCTCATAAATAAAGATATTGGGGACCTACAGACACTGGATCCTACCCAGTTCGGCTTTGTTAAGGGCAGATCCTTCCTCTTAAACCTGGTTGATTTCTTTGAAACAGTCACCAAGGCCACTGACAAGGGGAAGGTGGTCCACATAGCCTACCTGGACCTCGCAAAAGCCTTCGATACAATAACCCACTCAGGCATTATAGATAAGCTTACCAGCTTAAACATAAACCCCTATGTCACTAGATGGATTGCAAACTGGCTCAAGGACAGAACCCACATGGTTAGAATTGCTGGAGCCATGTCAGACTTCAAACCAGTTACAAGTGGTGTCCCACAAGGCTCAGTCCTGGGACCTCTCTTGTTCGGTATATATTTCTCGGAGGTACAGGCCAACACAGAAGGACTGTGGCTGACCAAGTTTGCAGATGACTGCAAACTGGGCACCATAATCGACTCTCCAGCCGACACAAGCATCCTCCAAAAGGGCCTCATAGAAACAGAGAACTGGTGCCAGATCCATGGCCTCAAGCTAAATGCCAAAAAGTGTATAGTCATCCCCTTTGGCAAAAACAAAGTGCCCACAAATTACCACATAGGTGGTAATCCATTAAGTACAGAAGAAGTAATTAGGGACCTGGGGACCCAAGTTGATAGCAATCTCTCATTTGACAACCACGTGGCCAAAGTGGTTAGAAAAACATTTTATATAGCCCACCTAATCATGAAGGGATTCACATCTAGATCAGGAGAGGTCATCGTGCCTCTTTACACATCCCTCATCAGGCCCATAATTGAGTACAATGCCCCTTTTGGGATGTACCTTACCAGACACCTGCAGCAACTGGAAAGACCCCAAACGTACCTCACCAAGAGGATCAAAGGGGTCAAACAGATGCCATATGCTGCCCGGTTAAAGAAACTCCAGCTCTACTCAGTAACATACCGCCTGTTCAGAGGCGATCTGTGCCTGACGTATAAAGCCATGTCCATCCCGGAATTAATGGACATGCTGCACCTCAGAAAATCCAAATCCCATCAAGCTACGCGCTCGAGAGACTTGAACCTCAGCACTGAAATAAATAGGACATGCTGGAGGGACAGATTCATAACCCAGAGGCTCCCTTCACTCTGGAATAAAATCCCAGTCCAGGTTAGGTAGAGTCCCTCATTGACTCTCTTCAAGAGGAATCTTGATGAGTGGATGGGAGATTGTAGGTTTACCCTCGGTATCACTTCTGTGTCACTGTTAGACAGAGGCACAGTATACTAACCTCGAAAAAGAGCATAGCAAAATAAATTAAAAATGGGTAGCGAAAGCCAAACACATTCTGGCTAGGCTTATAAATGCCCTAGGGCAGATAGCCTAGTATGAACCTATGAACCTATATGTGACACTTTGTTCGGATGGCGACTGCTGTGCATATTGTGTATACTGGCATATGTAAGCACACACACAACATGCTATGCATAATGTGTATAGGTGCAGATGTTTGCACACACACAACATTGAGGTGCACAGCGATGACTGCCCTGAGTAGTACTGTGGTCACTGTAACTGGATGGGGTGAAGTACCCTGTGCCAACATCATCATGCAACTTGTGGTCACTCACAGCTACTAATGTGTGCAAGACCACAGCATAGCATGCTGTACCTGAACTGCAGTGCCGTGGCTACATTCACAATTACACAGCCACTTTGTGCATGGGTGTGTGAGGTGCCAAATAGGGAGCATTGCCTAACATGATTGTGTTATGTGTTGAAGAGTGTTGCACAGCCCCATGGTAGGCCTCTACCCCTGAGGTACATCATATGTGTGTGCATGACATTTGGGATACTGAAGTGTGACCTTACAGCGGGTGTGTGGTAATGCCAAATGTAGCATGTTTTCATGTACTGCGTATGATAAATGTGTTCTGTTGTGTACAGCTGTAGCAACTATGCATATCCAATGTGCACTACAGTGTTGCCACAAATGTGTCTGCTGCTGTGTGCATTGCATGTGATTGAGGCAGCTACTGACTTAACTGAGATGTTTAATGTCTCACAGCAAACATGCACAGCATGCATTATGCGTAGGTGTGTTACGTGTACATAGCCTACACCTCACCTATGACATGCACATGTCATTACCGATA
The DNA here is from genome assembly GCF_019279795.1 of Protopterus annectens. Classification (NCBI taxonomy): domain Eukaryota; kingdom Metazoa; phylum Chordata; order Ceratodontiformes; family Protopteridae; genus Protopterus; species Protopterus annectens. The sequence goes on along the minus strand of NC_056741.1, from coordinate 934,034,616 downwards.
TTAGAGTGTTAACACAATCACCAGCATGTATTGTCTGCCCTGCTGTCACTCCAGAGGGACCTACAAGAATATGACACAGTTTGTCAGTGGCCACAACTGTGGCATTGCTACTGTGAGTGTGCTAAACTACAGTAGAACAACAGTCAACAGTCACAGGTGTACAGATACCATTCCAAATATCTGTATTGCACACAATGGGCAGCACAACTGATGAACACATAGGGCATATCTCACATATGCATATTCTAACAATACAGGTAACAGTAGTCTACAGCTAGGGCATATTACCTGCACACTCCATGTCATCATGCTGGGTGGCTCCGGCATCCATGATGACACATGTGTGATGCTGTTGCTGCTGTAGGCCAGGAGCCACCACGTTTAGGAGCAGTTTCTCCACTCTGGTGAGTGGGGGATGTATGGCCGCCCCACCACCTGTGGCAAGCTGTTGTCTATGGATATCAGATGCACGCCGCTGGACATGTCTAATTAAATCACTGCAGTGATGGCGTTCCTGCTCATATGTTCAGTTATGCATGCCTATGTCATTTACCCGACGAACAAGGTCTTGCCACAGTGCAGTACGCTCATGCTGCTGCTGGCTGGCCCTGGAAAACAGCAGTGTATAGTGCTGCACCAGGCTGTTATGTATTTCCTGTTCCTCTGCAGCTGTATATGATGGATTGCGTTGATGAGCCATAACCCTGGAAGACAATTAAACGATATGTGTGAGCAAGTAATGTGGCACACTTAACATTATTAAGTACAGATATCACTTAACTGCCATATATAGCATCTGCTTGTCTGTCAGAGGATACACACATTCAATACCACATATCAGTGTTCAGCCCACAACTGGCTGAGAGTGCCTGCCACACTCCATATAACAAACCAGTGGTACTCGGCACACTGTTTGGGATACAATGCACAACCTCGCCACGGGGGTATATATCAAGCTAATGCATGAAGACATATGTCATCCAATGCATTGAATGTAAAGTACATTTACAGTATTACCAGTAAACCACCCTAGTCGTTGATGCCATACCCCTACCTAACATATGTGCATGGTTGTTAATATAGCTGGCATACTGTTGTAACACAGTATACATGTTGCTAGGTACACACACATACCCTGTAACACACATGTGATTGCGGGCATGATACAGACATCATTACACACACATCAGACATACATACAACACACAAATGTATGCCGACACAGATGATTATTACCTGCGTACCTTACAGTACTGTGTGCCTCTACTTACAGATGCCTATGCCTGAGGTATGTAGTCTGTGCAGACTACAGGAAATGCGCAGGACAGTGTTACCAGGGAATGTGAAAATACACCATACTGTGCTGTTTAGGCCTACAGTTTCAGTTAGTACAACAGTTCATATGTGAGCTGGATTCACCAGCAGTACCACTTACTGAGCATACATGTATTGCTTCAGCCTACAATGAAACACCACAGTCGTACACAAGGAACTACGTCACAACATATGCCATCCTACTATGTCTGCATCCCAATAACTGACACATCTTTCTCTGGCCTCATAACTAGGACACAAACTACCATGACAGAAACAACCTCACACTAAGCTATCACACCTTTACAGACCTTGCACACATTCACTGTCACACTCATTCCACCTCACATAGCAGGTATTGCACTGAGTACATGTGTGTGTGCATTGTGTCATAGGTAGGTAATACGCTATTGGCCCTAGGGCCTAGAGCAGCCTAGCCATATGCTACCCTGGTCTTTGACACACATGTAATGTGATTTCACTTGCTCCTGTCAAACGGATACACAGAGGTGACTCCCAGGGCATATTACCTATCTCCCAAACAATCATCAGGGGTATGTATGACATCTGCTAATGAGGAGCCTTGTTTGCTAATGCTGGGTGGTTTAGTCCAGAGTATGGCATATTTGTGGATAGGAACCTGTACCTCCAGCATGTGCTGTTTAGTGAGGTGGTGAGGATTATGGCCCTAGGTCATGTAGCCCGGAGGGATTGTGAGGTGTTGACATTGTGGTTGGCCGACTGCTATGGGTGTGATATACCTCTGTATGTCCGGCAGAGGTAACCTCTGGGTGGGCGGTATGTAACGCAACCTAGTTCAGGTTTTGTGAGTCAGTCTGCATAGGGCATGTGTTTGAGTGCAGTATTACTCTTTGTGAGGTATGTCTGTGGCCTTTCCACTTGCTGTAGTTGTCATGTGAGGTACATACCACATGGGGCATTGTGATGAGTAGAGGGGAACACTGACCTATATTTCCTTAGATGCCACACCTTTTGTGATGACACGTACCATGTAGACAGATTACAAGACTAGTGTGGCACTGTGATTATCAATGGGGAGGCTACTGTCCACCTGTGTCCCATATTCCCTTCTGACACCTTCAGTGTTAGGCAGGCTACCACTTATGTGGTAGTTACTGGGTAAAGTGTTTTGGAATGAGGTATGACACTGCAGTACCAGCACTGGTGTTCAGTCCATGCCTTGGTCAACAGGCACCTGTTGCAGTACGTATGACCACGTGTCTCCCTCTCTCTCTCTCTCTATGTATATATATATATATATATATATATATATATATATATATATATATATATATATATATATATATATATATATATATATATATATATATATATATATGTATATATCTATATATATATATATATATATATATATATATATACATACATATATATCTATACATATCTATACATAGCTATAGATATCTATACATATCTATACATATCCATATATGTCTATATATATATCTATATATATCTAGATATATCCATATCTATCTATCTACATATATATATATCTATATATATATATATATATATATATATATATATATATATCAATATATCTATCTTTTCTCTCTCTCTCTCTATATATATATATATATATATATATATATATATCTACACACACATACATGTATACATCCAGTCTTGTACATATAGATGCACATATAGGCACATATACTGCCCACCTCTCATGGTGGGGATGTCAATTATGCAACAGTTGTGAGACATATGGTTATGTAATAATGTTGCACAGTGTTGTACAGAATGCATTTTGCTGTCCTCAGGCCATATAGCTGTAGCAGGCCTCATTGCCTGTAGCTCAGTCCCACCGCATTTAACCACCACATGATATATACCGGCACTGCTTGCTGTCTGCAATGCCACACACTACAACCTACATACATATGTGCACATAGCAACCTTCAACAACATATATATGTCCAGCCTTCACTAATAGTTGCAGTATGTCCCTTGCCCTATGCACATGTGCATATACATATAGATACAGACTGCTGCCACATATGGATGATTCACAGCATGTAGAGTACTCTTTAGACACATCATTTGGATGCCAGCAAATACATATTTGTTAAATACCTTACCTTTGTATTCATCACCTCCGTCTGTTGTAGCTGTTGCTTTTTTTTTTTTTTTTTTTTTGGTTTTGGTTTCCTCTGTGTGTTGGTCTTTCTTTTCAGTGTCTGTCTATGTCTGTCTGTCTGTCTGTATGTCTGTCTCTCTGTCTCTGTCTGTCTCTCTCGCTCTCTCTCTCTCTCTCATGCAATGATATTATTGCATGTGTGGACAGCAAGTACAGGCTGTTTTTCTAGGTATCTGCACATGTGCATGTGATGGTCTCTGCACCAATTGGTGCCCACCATTTAGTAATTGCATGCAGCCTGCTGTGTGGTAATTGCAGTACTCACTGTGATTGCAGGACACTGCTATAAAATGCTAGGTTAGGTAGGCGTAGCCCTTTCAGTTGTGCAAGGTGGGGCCCATGCTTGTTTGCTGTGGACACTGTTGTCTCAGTCAGAAGGTTGGTATATGTCTCATATCTGAAGCTGGGTTGTAGCCAGTGATATGCATGTTGTACTGAAACCTGACTGTTGCTTCTTCAAGTACACTCTTCTCAGTGTGTAAGTTTACTCACACCTCCTAATGCTAACACTGGATACATGCGAGTATGTACTTTCTTTTCGAATTAGAGAATTAACTGGTATACAACAGTAGTTATTGCAATGTATTCCTATGGCTTTCCTATTTTCCCTTTACATTCACTCATTGTAATGCATGTTATATTTCTTTCAGCACCAAGTTATTGTAGATCTGCTGTGGCTTAGTGGTACTTCATACCAGACTGGTGAGTTCAAGGAGTGGGGTTTGAGAGTGACAAGGGTATTTTATTTTGCTGCTGAGCAGAACAAGGGCCCTGCCATAGAGTGACTAAGGCACTTTTAAGCAGTTGTAAGCGGGTTTGCACAGGTTTGCTTACTCTCGCTAACCCCCGTGCTCATTTCTTTGACAGAAAAGTAAATGGGGAGATAGGAATGTGGTGATAAAGGGTGTACAAAGAGGGGAGGACAGTAGGGAAACCAGCTCAGGCTGTACAGGATGGGTTTGGGGAAGGCCCATAGCTGCCCGTTTCTTTACCAGCAACAGCTGTGCATATGCAATACATTAGGAGTGAAATGTGAAACTTTCCACCCCTGAGAGAGGGGTGAGGACAACTAAGTATGCTGTACTACCAATTATGAATATCAGGCACATACACTGTTTGCGAACTGCTATACTGTCAGTACGTTACTCACTTCTGAACAGTTTGTGGTTTGTTTGTGTTGACATTAGCATAGTCTGCTCAGGACAACTGGACATATTTCAGTACTGTGTATGCCTACCTACATCCGTGGGTGTGCCTGTCTATACAGGTATATGGTACTTTTGGGTAGGGGTGCAGAACTGCGGAGAGCATTATTTATTAGCGTGTGCTGTTTATCTTACTGAACATGCAGAGTTGCTGTGTACCTGTTAGTCTATAAAGGCTAGTAGTCTGTCTCAGTAGCTCCCACCTGTGGACATATCCAGATGATAGACAGAGATTAGCCTAGTATCCTTTGACTGTGCACCACACCAGCCTTTTCAGCACCTGAACAATGGCATTGTCACAGGTGGTTGCTAGCAGTACATGGCTACATCCTTTGATATTTCTGTGGTGTACTCCTACATACGGGCATGCTTGTGGAATCCATTCTACAGCTATTTACTGAGTGTGTAACAGCAGACAAGCTGATATGCCTGTGTGTTTCTGACACTTCCAGGCCTCAGATACTCTCAGTTAATATTTGAACAGCCTCAGGGAAAGTTACATATGAGTGGGATACACCTGTGATATATTTCATATATTTTGCTGTTGAGACTTTGGGGGATTCGGAGCATATGTATTACTACACCTTTTCTGACGTGCAAGCAGTGTCTACTCTCACTTATTGACATTTTTCATTAAGTGAGATTCACCACCTTTCTGCCTACTGTTAGTACATTTCACAGGGAGTCAGAAGGGCACAGCTAACATTTGTTTGCAAATCAGGGACATCCGTGTAAATCAGTCACATTTGGGAGGTCTGGCCTCTGACCTATTCAAATATGGCAGTATTTATCCTGCTCTGATACTGTGTGGGGTTTGTAAGGTGCTACTGTAACATTATTCCCTACTATCATGGCTGGTTCTCTTTTCACAGTCATGTCATGCAATTCCACAACACTTGCTGGTTAAGGGCCACAGAACAAGATTTGTGTTATGCCATTCCTATTCTCCCTTTACATTCACTCATTGTAATGCATGATATATTTCTTTCTGCACATTATTGCATGTCTGCTGTGGTTTAGTGGTACTTTATGCAGTCTTGTGAGCCCAAGGTGTGGGGTTCGAGATTGACAGGGGTATTTTATTTTGCTGCTGAGCAGTACAAGAACCCTGCCATAGAGTGACTAAGGCACTTTTAAGCAGTTGTAAGCGGGTTTGTGTGGGTCTGTGCGATGCTTGGCAATACTAAGCTAAGCGCACACATGTGCACACTTGCTTAAACCCGCTTACTACCGCTTAAAAGTGCTTACTCCCCCTAACCCCCACGCTAATTTCTTTTAAAGAAAAGAAAATGGGGAGATAGGAAAGTGGTGAAAAAGGGGGCACAAAGAGGGACACAGTAGGTAAACAAGCTCGGGATGTGCAGGACGGGTGTAGGGAAGGTCCATAGCTGCCCATTTCTTTAACAGCAACAGCTATGCATATGCAATGAATTTGGAGTGATATTTGAAACCTTCCACCCCTGGCAGAGGGGTGAGGACAACAAAGTATGTTGTACTGCCAATTCTAATTATCAGCTTACATGTTTGTCCAATGGACATGTGTGCAAAATGGGCAGCTATGTATGGGGTGTAATTTTTTTGTGGGTACAGATTGCTCTTTTTTTTTTTTTAGGTGGGAGTGGGAAGTGAGGTAGAGGAAGTAGGTATGTCCGAGGAGGTAGGTTGGCAAGGTAAAAAGACAAGACATACAAGACTCATACAGGGGCAGTGTATGACACATGGGGTGGGTGAACACAATTGATGGGGTCGGATGTTTGGAAATCTTAAGTCCATGAGCCCACAGATGGTAACAGTGAAACTGAGATCCCCACCCATGGGCAGTCACCACTGAACCTTCACAGCCCCAAGGGTGGTTGCGCTGGGGGCTGCGTAGGATGGGCAGGCTCACCCGTGAGATGCGCCACTCCCGCCTCAAGCTGGCATAGGGGATCAGCAACTGTATGCTGGATCTCCCTACGCACCACAGCCCGGACCCTTCGAAGGGTGACAGGTGGCCCTTCTCCGCCCAAGCTTGCACGGGGGATGAGCCCCATCCCCTGCAGCGCTTCCACCCGAAGGTGGCACAGAACCAACGGAGGAGGGGAGCCCGGGCTGGGCACTGGACCTGCTGGTGCCAGGTGCACTCGCCAGCTGAGGAGGGATAGGGGGGTTCGTTGGGACCGACCTTCCCATACATTCTGTGATTTGGTGTGTTTAATTACAACATAATCAAAACAGCATTCCAGATTAGTTGTAACAGCATGCAATAATATTCCCATTAACCCAACACACCAAGGGCACAACAGTTGAACAGCAAGCATAACACATGCATATATTGAACCACAGTGGTTATTCCAACAGCATGCAGGGATGTTTGGTAGCAACAGGCCACCATGATTGTGGTGTTCAAACAGGGCACATGCATCAACGTGAATGCAAATATTTATAGAACAGTAGGATATATGTCCCAACAAATATTTAAGATTACACATACCCATTGAGGTGTGAAATTGCATGGTTTATGCACATACAGTAGGGTGTAGAAAATACCTCGGTTAACATCTTTTAATGACCTTATCATCTACACTACATTCCTACTGACTGCAAGTGTATATCCCCTACATATATTATTACACTTCCACCATACATTAGGTTTTTAAAATGGGTTTGGCTAGTTCAATATATGCCTGACCTATATCTGACATACTAACTGTCCTGGATGCAGATGTTACTGCTACATATTTCTTGATTGCATTTATATTTCTTTATCTATATATCTGAGATGTTTTCACATGACATTTTCACTTTGATTTATACAGAACCCTGCATTTCTTGACACACTCACATTTTTGGGGAAAAAATAACATGCTACACATGTGCCAGCTTTAGTTATTCATGCCAGCCAGTAACTGACTGTTGAGGACTGTATATATGTTTCACAGCTACTAGCACTTCCATCACCCACTTTATATGGGACTGCACAACTCTGGGTTGCCAGTACCTTTTCAAACAGTACTGTTTGTATAATGTAAGGGTACAACAACATTTCAGACTCTGTGACACAGTCACACTCAGTGTTTTAGACCTTTATTAATGACATTACACACTTTTCCACAGGCTCACTCCTTTATTTGTTTTAACGGTGTATATGGTAGACATGTTCAAGACATAGTATACCTTTATTAATAGGTTAGCACACTCTTTTTTCAGGCTCACTCACTTATTTTGTATGGCAGTGCCTGCAGAGATATTATTCCAGACATATGTTACCTTTCTTAATGGGTTACTACACTCTTTTTCTGCCTCTCTGACGTTTTTATCTGACAGTACATGCAGAGGACTTATTCAGGCAATTTTATGAATGTATTATTGGACTACAACACTTTCTTTCATGCTCTCTCCCATATTTTATATAACAATACATGCAGAATAATCACTAACCTGCCTGGTGGCACAGCCTTAGCAGCCTATCAGCATAGGCTTGCTGATTCATAGCACGGTCACCTGCAGCTGTAAAGTAAACGAGGGGATATTGAGACAAACCTATCCATTATATATACTCCATTATCAATTCTTACATACTGCATTCCATGGCTACATACTCAGTTGTGGGGCATCCCGCATCCCACGGGCCTCCTGTATCCATTGGTTCAGGCGGTCCTGCTTTCGTCTCTTCAGGTCTGCATGGTGGTGACGGACCTGCTCACCAGTCCGAGGAATGCCTGTGGCACTTGTGAGGTCACGAGCTAACCGGTTCCAAGCCTCTGCCTTGTACTCCATCCCTTGGAACTGGCCCTGCAGGAGTCTTGTCTCGTGACCATGGACAAGGAGCCAAACCATGTATTTGGACTCCTTGATGCCCCAAAGTTGCACTCGGAAGCATGTTCCCTCTCCGACACCAGACATTCTAACTGCAGATGTGAGCTACAATCAGTTATGGTGTGTATTCCCGCCTTTGGGGTTTAAATATGCCACATTTCCTGCACTTTTTTGTGATTGGCCATTTTGTAAAATTCTCGGCTGACTGCAGACCTGCTTAGTAATGGCTAAACTATCATTCGTAAGTATATGAATGTTAACAGTGGATGTTTCCAATATGTTGTCATGGCTTAGTGGTTCTGTACTTTGCTTCTGATGCACAGAGTCCTGTGTTCGAACCTTGTCATTCATTTTATTTTCATACTGTCCAGACAGGATAGGGGGTGGGGCTGCATTTAAGCAAATTTGCTCTACTTTGCTCCTCGGTGCCCTACGGTGCCCTGGTTGGTGTGGTGCGCACGTCCGCGCAAACACATTGAGCTAGGTAAAGTGTCGTTGAACTATTGGCAACTCTATTATGCTGGGTAAAGCGCTGGTAAATTGTGGGCACCTCTATTGCGCTAGGTAAAGTGCTATTAAACTACGGGCAACTCTATTGCACTGGGTGAAGCGCTGCTTAACTGCAGGCAATTTTATATCAGGATCCTTTAAAATATTTATTTTCTTCACTGACACATTGGCCATTTCACTGCTTTTTTGTAATGTTTAAACATATTTGTCAGGTATTATTTTATATACTAATTTAAAACATAAATACGAAGGGGAGTGGTGGGACTTGAACCAGGAATGCCTCTTCTTTGTGCGAATGTTCTATCATTACGCTATTGCTATTTGGTGTAAGTTGCATAAACATTCTTTCTTATGCTCTTCCATGTCTGAATTGCTAACTGCAGCTAAGCAATGGGCACACCCGCGCACACACGTGCAAATACAGGCAGCTATTTTGGGAATTTAAAAAAATTGGCTTAAGTGTTGGTGTCATTCAAAGGGGATCCAATGCCTGTCAGCCTGGGATGACATGCTTGACAAGCCACGATGCTTCGCTAGGGACGGCTTGCACCTGTCACCCTTGGGCTTTCGGATATTGGCAAAGGCTCTTGCTGCCCCCATAGTGCCTTTTTTAGGCAAGGCTCAAAAGACAAACCCACCTCCATAGGTATCACAAGGGATAAGAAACTAAGAGTAATGTTACTCAACGCCAGAAGTCTAAACCTCAAGATGCACGCACTCGAAACTCTCCTTAGCATGGAGAACATCGATATCTGTGCAGTAACAGAAACCTGGTTCAAGGCTCCCGAGAGCACCCCAGCACTACCAGGTTATACCTCATACCATGCTTTTCGGCCCAAAACTTGGACCGAACCACAAAAGGAGGGGAGTATCAATATTCGTCAAAGATACCCACACCTCCAGGTTGGTGACACAGCACGAAGCATCAGAGACTATCCATGTGCAACTAACTGTGGGTAAAACTGCCTTCCAGTTTATAGCCTGCTACAGACCACCTCCCAAACACAGGAACCCCACTTGGCCTTCCTGAGAATACTGGAAAATATGAAGGTCTCTCCAAACACCATTATATTGGGCGAATTCAACTACCCAAACATAGACTGGGAGCATTACTCTAGCTCCAACACCCTAGCCCAAAGGTTCCTAGAATTTATAAACTCAAATGCTATGGAACAACTTGTTACCACTCCCACAAGAGGGGAAAACATACTGGACCTGATTATCACCAACATGGGGACACTATGCTCCAGACCAGAAGTGTATCCCTCACTGGTAAGATCAGACCATAAACTAATCTCACTGGATATTCGCATCCCGACCCCACCCCCTGCCCAGAAAACCGCAGTGAAAAACTTCTATAAAGCAAATTTCACACGCCTCAAAACCGAGGCAAAATCCTTCAAAGCCCCCAGGCCTGTGGAAAATACGGCCCAGACCGCAGAATCCTTTATAAACGCATTCTATGAACACCTTCAGGAATGCATGGATCATGCAATCCCAAATAAAACCTAGACCCAATCCTCCAAAGGCAGACATCTTGTCTGGTGGACCCCAGCCATAAACAAACTATACAATAGAAGGAGGAAGCTACTACATGATAGAGCAAAATCGCAAAAAGGGAAGGCATCTCTGATCAGTATTAGCAAAAAAACTACGGGCACTCATAAAATCGTCTAAGGCCAGCTTCGATAGAAAAATTGCACAGGACACTAAGGATAATCACAAGGCTTTCTTTAGTTATGTTAGGAACCTGGGTGGGAATTCCCAGATATGCTCAGAATTAGTCCAAAATGACAAAAATACACGAACCCACAGACATTGCCAACACCCTAGATGACAGGTTCAGTGCAAACTTCTCCCCCGCCCCACCAAAAGGGCAAATATCTATCCCAACAGAGTGCTGCCCCCCCTGACATCTCAGATGCTCAGGTAAGAGCCGCCCTCTCCAAAGCAAAAAACACAGCATCAATGGGACCAGATGGTGTCCCGGGCTGCATCCTAAATGAACTCCAAGAAGAGCTAAACCCAAACATAAAACTACTGTTCAATCTTAGCCTTACTACAGGATATGTACCCAAAGAGTGGCGTAGAGCAACAGTGGTCCCTCTCCACAAAGGTGGTGCCTCAATGGATTCTGGAAACTATCGCCCCATAAGCCTGACTAGCTTGGTCTGCAAAGCTATGGAAAGGATCATCATGGACCTCATAAATAAAGATATTGGGGACCTACAGACACTGGATCCTACCCAGTTTGGCTTTGTTAAGGGCAGATCCTGCCTCTTAAACCTGGTCAATTTCTTTGAAACAGTCACCAAGGCCATTGACGAGGGGAAGGTGGTCCACACAGCCTACCTGGACCTCGCAATAGCCTTCGATACAATACCCCACTCGGGCATTATAGATAAGCTCACCAGCTTAAATATAAACCCCTATGTCACTAGATGGGTTGCAAACTGGCTCAAGGACAGAACCCACATGGTTAGAATTGCTGGAGCCATGTCAGACTCCAAACCAGTTACAAGTGGCATCCCACAAGGCTCAGTCCTGGGACCTCTCTTGTTCGGTATATATTTCTCGGAGGTACAGGCCAACACGGAAGGACTGTGGCTGACCAAGTTCGCAGATGACTGCAAACTGGGTGCCATAATCGACTCTCCAGCCGACACAAGCATCCTCCAAAAGGGCCTCATAGAAACAGACAACTGGTGCCAGAGCCATGGCCTCAAGCTAAACGCCAAAAAGTGTATAGTCATCCCCTTTGGCAAAAACTAAGTGCCCACAAATTACCACATAGGTGGTAATCCATTAAGTACAGAAGAAGTCATTAGGGATCTGGGGACCCAAGTTGATAGCAATCTCTCATTTGACAACCACGTGGCCAAAGTGGTTAGCAAAACATTTTATATAGCCCACCTAATCATGAAGGGATTCACATCTAGATCAGGGGAGGTCATCATACCTCTTTACTCATCCCTCATCAGGCCCATAATTGAGTACAATGCCCCTTTTGGGATGTACCTTACCAGACACCTGCAGCAACTGGAAAGACCCCAAAAGTACCTCACCAAGAGGATCAAAGGGCTCAAACAGATGCCATATGCTGCCCGGTTAAAGTAACTCCAGCTCTACTCAGTGGCATACCGCCTGCTCAGAGGCGATCTGTGCCTGACGATAAAGCCATGTCCAACCCGGAATTAATGGACATGCTGCACCTCAGAAAATCCAAATCCCATCGAGCTACGTGCTCGAGAGACTTGAACCTCAGCACTGAAATAAATAGGACATGCTGGAGGGACAGATTCATAACCCAGAGGCTCCCTTCACTCTGGAATAAAATCCCAGTCCAGGTTAGGCAGAGTCCCACATTGACTCTCTTCAAGAGGAATCTTGATGAGTGGATGGGAGATCATAGGTTTACCCCGGCTATCACTTCTGTGTCATTGTTAGACAGAGGCACAGTATACTAACCTCAAAAAAAGGCATAGCAAAATTAATTTAAAATGGGTGGCGAAAGCCAAACACACTCTGGCTAGGCTTATAAATGCCCTAGGGCAGATAGCCTAGTATGAACCTATGAACCTATATTTAATATTTTGCATTTTAGAACTATGATAGGAGTTTACAATATCAGGGAGTGTAGTGTTGGGTGCAGGGACATTTGAGCGGACTCGCTCTTGTGTGTGTGCTTTTTTTACTTTTGAAACACTTGCAGGGGTATGGACATTTTAGACTGCTCGGCAGTCCAACATGCCCCCTGCTTTTTTTACACGGTCCGTGTAAGACTTACGGTTGAGTCAGCGTGCCCTCATGCATATTCATGGCATGTTGACATCATACCATTCAACGTCAGCCTCCGAGTAAGACTTATTAAGTCTTATATGGAGGATTCGTGAATCCGGGGGTACATTTTTTCAAAGTAATCTATAGCGTTAACTATATGGTCTTGCGAAATTTCAATAGCACCATTTGTTAGCAAAGTATCATTGCAAATAGCTGAATTTTAAAGCTCTAATTTCCATCTATTATCAAACCTTTAATATTTGTATTAGATCTTATGTGATTAGCAAACAGTTCTATCATTAGTGCAAATAACAAAGGAGATAACGGACATCCTGTTTTTGTGCCTTTTAATAATTTAAAGGAACTAGATATAAAAGGGCCTATTTTAATATAAGGTACCAAATTGTCATAAAGCTTTTTGTTTAAACTTATAAACTCAAGGGAAAAATTATATACTGAGCACTCTAAACAAGTAAGGCCAGCTCACTGAATCTAAAGCTTTATTCAAATCCAAGCTTATTATTGAATGTTTTTTTTTTATTTTTATTAGCCATATTTATTAAGAAAAGTGTCTAATAACATTGTCTTGAACCCTCCTATTTAAAATAAAACTAGTCTCATCATTTATTAAATGCAGTCAAAGAAGATTTAAGCTTTTCACTAATATAGACATAAATATCTCATAATCTACATTTAAAAGCAAAATGGAGCAATAAGAAGAGCATATTGCAGGATTTGTATCTGGTTTTAAGATGGGTGTAACAAGAGAAAATCTCCAATAAGGGGGTATTTGAAGTAGTCTTAATGTCTTCAAATGTTTTTTTAACAATATTTTTAAAATATTATCAGGCATTAACTTATATAACTCAGGTATTATACCATCTTATCCTAGAGCCTTGTCAATTTTAAGATTCTTAGTTTCATCTTTTAATTCTCTAAAATAAAATGACTAATCAGTTCGAACTTTCTGTTCTTTAGCTAACTTGCACTGTATGTTTTCCTTCAAAATCTATCCACTAAACTACTATTTTCTAGCATTGCTTTGATTTTATTATTTTTTCATAATAATGTCTGAAACATTCCAATATAGCTTTTTAATCAGTAACCTTTATATTGATTCCCCACTTTATAAGTGACCTCCTTAATATGATTTATGTTATTTATGCTTTTTGATCTAATGGCTAATCTATGCAAACTCATAGGGTTTATTGAATATGATTGTATTTTTAATTTTTCCAAATTAATTGAAATTCTGTGATTAAGTATTTCAAGATATTTCTGCTTCAGATTTTTCAACTGAAGAGTTGCAAATTTATCTTTGGGTTTTAGATTTCATTTTGATTTATCTAGTTTAGATTGCAGAACATTTAACTCTTAGTCCCATTCCTTTTACACATATACCAATTCTTAATTCTAACATATAAACTTTTAACATATCTCACAAAATAACTTCCATAACCTTGCCATTATTATTTAGTTCCATAAATTGATTTAATTTATTTAGAAACCATTCACTAAAACCTTTTTATTTTAATTATATATGTAGTAAGTCTTTGACAATTGATTACATTTTTATGAGTTAATGTATGGTAAAAGTAATACCATTGTGATCAGTCAAAGGGCACAAAGCTATCAATATTTCATATCTTATAGAATATGGAGCATTAGCTGTAAAATAAATCAATATTAGTCAATATTAGTTTGGGTGTCAAATCTAAAAGAATAATGTGTATAGTTAAGGGAACTTGCTAATCTTAAATCAAATATATCACTTATATTCAATTAAATTATAAAATAATTTAAATGTTTCTCCACTGAAGGTAGTCTGACTTTTTCACCATTAGTTGTATCCTTATTTGATAACATACAAACATACATTTCTCCATTTGTATTCAGTGTTATATCTAAATATTTGTTAGACGTTCTTGCTCCTGTTACAGGAATCCAATAGGTATTTATAAAAGTGCAATGTTTTTATTTATCTCTACTACCAACAATCCCAGCATACCATTTTTATCGGAATAGGTATCAGCTATTATAGGTATAACTAATGATTTCTTCCAAAGAATAAGAATACCTCTTCTTTTTGATCTAAAATGCAATCCCATTAGAATTGGAATAATATTTCAAGAACAATCTGTCTAGGTCCTTAGTCAATAAATGAGTTTCCTGTAAAAAAAAAAAAAAAACTATATATATACTTTGTGTAACTTAAAGTATTTAATTAAAACTATCCCTCTTTAATGGGCTATTTAAACCATTAATATTTAATGAAATACATTTGTACACTGGCATATTTTAAAACAAATGGTTTAAGAACTAATATATAGTGATTTAGTACAGCAAACACAGATCTAACACTAATATATCTTGCTATGGAAAAAAACACTAATATTAATACTAAATAAACTATACTGAGATCATTTATAACCCTAACATGGAATAAAAAAATTCCGGTCTGATGATATAATCATATAAAGCACTCACTGACAGCTTCATTACAGTACCTAATCTCAATCTATTGCTGATACTTCTTTATAATGAATAATTAATATCATCATCATCATCATCTTCTTTTGGCTGTTCCCATTAGGGGTTGCCACAGCGGATCATCTGTTTCCATTTCTTCCTGTCCTCTGCATCATGCTCTTTCACACCAATCGCCTGCATGTCCTCTCTCACCACATCCATAAAACTCATCTTAGGCCTTCCTCTTTTCCTCTTACCTGGCAGCTCCATCCTTAGCATCCTTTTCCCAATATACCCAGCATTCCTCCTCAGCACATGTCCAAACCAATGCAATCTTGCCTCTCTTGCTTTGTCTCCAAACTGTCCAACCTGAGCTGACCCTCTAATATACTGATTCCTAATCCTGTCCATCCTAGTCACAGACAGTGCAAATCTTAACATCTTTAACTCTGCCACATCCAGCTCTGACTCCTGCCTTTTCGACAATGTTACCGTCTCCAACCCATATAACATAGCTGGTCTCACTACCCTCTTATAGACCTTCCCTTTCACTCTTATTGGTACCCGTCTGTCACAAATCACTCCTGACACTCTTCTCCTCCCATTCCACCCTGCCTGTACGCTCTTCTTCACCTCTCTTCCACACTCACCATTACTCTGAACTGTTGATCCCAAGTACTTAAACTCATCCACCTTTACCAACTCTACTCCCTGCATCCTCACCATTCCTCTACCCTCCCTCTCATTTACACACATATATTCTGTTTTAGCCCTGCTGACCTTCATTACTCTCTAAAGCATATCTCCACCTCTCCAGGGTCTCCTCAACCTGGTCCCTACTCTCACTACATATCACAATGTCATCTGCAAACATCATAGTCCACAGGGCCTCCTGTCTAATCTCATCTGTCAACCTGTCCATCACCACTGCAAATAAGAAAGGGCTCAGAGCTGATCCTTGATGTAATCCCACCTCCACCTTAAACGTATCTGTCACTCCCACCGCAGTCCTCACCAATGTGACACTACCCTTGTACATATCCTGTACCACTCATACATACTTCTCTGCCACTCCCCACTTCCTCATACAATACCACAACTTCTCTCTAGGCACCCTGTCATATGCTTTCTCTAAGTCCATAAAGACACAATGCAACTCCTTCTGACTTTCTCTGTATTTCTCCAACAACACTCTCAGAGCAAATATTGCATCTGTAGTGCTCTTTCCTGGCATGAAACCATACTGCTGATCACTGATCATCACCTCCCTTCTTAACCTAGCTTCCACTACTCTTTCCCATAACTTCAAGCTGTGACTGATCAATTTTATCCCTCTGTAATTACTGCATCTCTGCACATCACCCTTATTCTTAAAGATAGGTACCAAAACACTTTTTCTCCACTCCTCAGGCATCCTCTGACTTTCCAAAATTTCATTAAACAATCTGGTTAAAAATTCCACTGCCATTTCTCCAAAGCACCTCCATGCTTCCACTGGTATGTCATCTGGGCCAACAGCCTTACCATTCTTCATCCTCTTCATAGCTGTCCTTACTTCCTCCTTGCTAATATGCTTCACTTCCTGATTCACTATCCCCACATCATCCAACCTTCTCTCTCTCTCATTCTCTTCATTCATCAGCCCTTCAAAGTACTCTTTCCATCTACGTAACACACTCTCCTCACTTGTGAGCATGTTTCCCTCACTGTCCTTTATCACCCTTACCTGCTGCACATCTTTCCCAGCTCTGTCCCTCTGTCTAGCCAATCAGTACAGGTCCTTTTCTCCCTCTTTAGTGTCCAATCTCTCATACAACTCTCTATATGCCTTATCCTTAGCCTTCACCACCTCTCTCTTTGCCATGCGCCTCATCTCCTTATACTCATGTCTACTTTCTTCATCTCTTTGACAATCCCACTTCTTCTTCGCTAGCCTCTTCCTCTGTATACTCTCCTGTAGTTCCTCATTCCACCACCATGTCTCCTTGTCCTCCTTCCTCTGTCCAGATGTCACACCAAGCACCTTCCTAGCAGTCTCCCTTACTAGCTCTGCTGTAGTTACCCAGCTATTTGGTAACTCTTCATTGCCTCCCAGTGCCTGTCTTAACTCTTCCCTGAACTCCACCTCACAATCACCCTTTTTTAACTTCCACCATTTAAACATTGGCACTGCTTTCACACTCCTCCTCCACTTCTTGATCACCAACATCATTCTGCAGACCACCATTCTATGTTGCTTAACTACATTTTCCCCAGTCACCACTTTACAGTCTCCAATCTCCTTTTGACTGGTCCACCTACATAGGATATAATCCACCTGTTTGCATCTTCCTCCACTCTTGTACATCACCCTATTCTTCTCCCTCTTCTTAAAATATGTATTCACCACAGCCATGTCCATCAAAATAATTAAACCACATTCTTGTTATAAATCTCATATTTCTAATGTACGTATTTGATTAACTATATAATTAACTTTATAATATTGAATATCGCATATCAGACAGATATCAAGTTGTGTGTTTGCATCTATATGAAAAATGTATAGCCTCTATTATGCCTTTACACTAATCAGCAGCAGCTGCAGTCTGGAACATATGCAGCTGTATGTTAAGCTAGCTGCTACAGACCTACCATACCTCACATCCCCCTAGAACAAAGGATCCAGACAAAACCATACATAAAGGGTGGGGAAGGGGGGGAGGTCCAGTGACAGGGACATGTTCCACAGTTCGCCACTACAGAGATAGTGAGCTGATAGAATAGTAGCTACTGCACCAGCATGCATAGTCTGACAGGTATGATGTCTGGCACTCACATCTCTCTCCCCTTACTGACCGGAACCCACCATGTTTAAAACTGAACTGCCAGATAATCATAATGCCATAGGACAATGGCCAAACATAACATACAAAACTGTGGACATACCTCATAAATCTCAACAGTGGAAAGTATTTGTGCCTATCCTCTGTAATGCTGTATTCTCCCACCTCACTAATGTCCATCTCAAAGACTAAGAAAGGGGCCAAGGCCTACATGAAGGTCTTAAATATTGTACTGTGGTGCCATGTCATTGGCTAATCAAAGTGCAGCCCAGCTGTTTGGGATGCAGTTAGCAAGTCAATATTGTAGTTTTTTTATTTCCTTCTTACTTCATGAAACTTACTCTACACTTTTATAAAATCCCTCACCTCCACCAGATATTGTCTGTGCCAATGTTAGTACTTATGCTACCTATAACATTTCACGCAAAGCTTTTCTAACATAACAACTAGATAGATACCTTCACCCTCTCTTCACTTTTTTTGTCCAACTATTGCCAAACGTAATACCGCTTGTATATACTACTCATACTACTGCTTAGTCAACGCCCTCACTTATCCTTCTCTTTTGTTGTTTGTTCCTTCTATGCTAACCTAAACCTACTTTGATTTTATTTTTTTACCATTTTTAATCTTTGCTGTTTGAAGCTATTTGACTACATTAGACTGCACCTTTTGCTGTAACTGCATTAACTCTTATGTAATAATTTACTGTTTTGATTTATTTTCATTTGTAGTCCTGCTACATTACCTTAATGTTGAAACTTATCTCCCTGGGCCTCTACTGAAAATGGACATGTATCCAGTTAGACTAGCCCAGTCAACAAATGTAAAATAAAAATAATGAAATAAAATACGTCTGAGCCACAGATTGGTGCACAGGCAATTACCTGTTAATGAGCATTACCTACAAAAGGCAATTGACTGCCTATGGGGAACAGGTCTGAATGTTGTTTTACCAAGACAGACTACAATTTAGCAATCTGTGGTGGACAGACAGTGGGCTGTGGATATGTTCACAAAATACATGTCCACATATAATCGAATGCAGATGGGAGGATGGAGGTATGGGAAATATGTATTACAAAAGTAGGCCTGTAGTACATCTATGGGAATGATATGTTGGTGATACTCTGACATCTAGCAGCTACTGGCATGCCTCTTAACTGTGCTTGCTTTGAATCAAATCACAGCTCTTGCCCTCTTACTTCCTCTAACAATGGTCGACTCTTGTTCAAAAGCTAGGGAATATGAGTTAGTCATATTGACAGTAAGTAAGGATGGACACAGCTGTAATATTACATGATGTACAGTTATCCAGCTCCTCTTAGTCTGTGAATGTCACACAGAAATAGTTCAGACATTGTAAAGGTGCCCCTGACTGTCCCTGATGTACGTTGGCTAGGTCACTGTTTTGTTGACGTTCATACCTCATTGCTTGGGAGCTATGTCTAACATATATGTCAACAACCTACAGCAGGAATTCAGGTCATAGCCATGAATATTGGGGAGGACACAGACCCAAACTCAGTGACAGAATGTACATATTGGCCATACAAAAGTAAATGAATAGATAACAGTTAGTACTGTAGCATAAGTGTTTCCTGAATGGGGTTTGATGTGTGACAGCCAGATTCTCTATATTCTGACAACAACTATCAATTATTGGCCAAATGGTTTGTCAGACATCCACATGTTTATACTAAAAGGACCACATATATCAGGCACACATACACATTTTGCAAACATCTGTGTACTGGAGAGGCATGATGCCTACAGGGAAGATACAGTACAGCAGGTTTACATTGCTGTCTGTCATTGTGGCACACTGTTGTTGCTGGACTGTCCTCATATGTAATAACACACCCCTATTTGTCTGACAGTGGTTGTATGTCATAGTAGTGGGACTTTGCCAACAGACACACCACAGTAGATGGCAATGATGGGTGTGGAGACATACAGTAGACTCTGTCAGGGTACACAGGGACATAATCGGTATTGCTACTATGTTGGTGATAGCCACACATGTAGTGTGTTGATAGACTGTGGCGTATGATGTGGGAGGTAGCAGTGGATAGTGCAGGCCGTTTTTGTTGTGCAGGGTCTGTGCGTAGCAGATTTCCATGTATCTGGTCCTGTGATGCATTCCCCTCATGTTGCCTTTCAAGAAGGATGTATTGAAGGAGGCAACCACCATTTACTGCTGCTGAAAATAATGTTATCCTGGATGGCTTCTGACTGTATTGTAAAATTCTGCTGACGAGGAGTTGCCAACATCATGAACAACCTGCAGCATTGTGGGGTGAACCTGTCAGGGAATTTAACAAAAGTAGACACTGGGACAGGACATACGAGCAGGTCTGCCACAGGACCATGGATATAGTTAATTCTGCAAGTCAAAGGGCAGCTGCTGTGGCCAGGCATCATGCTGCCACCTGTGGAGAACCTGCAACAGAACAACCACACTCGGCCACAGAGGAATTCTTGGCAAATCTGGTATCAACCACCAGATCCCAAGCATTCATCACCCCATACATTCTGGAGGTGAGTGCCACAGCATCCACATCAGAGGAGTATACAGGTAAGCATCTTGTGCTCATCACTGTAATACTATATCAGTCATTGCGGCAGCCTCTGCATACCAGTACATGGGTGTCATGTCTATATGCACTGGGGGGTTGTTTAATGCACAGTTGTGCACACATACTCAGAATGTCAGCAATGTAGGCAGTATCACATTAGCTAATGTACATATGGATATATACACATTTTCCCTGTAACAATGCAACATTTGGTGTTGCTGACAATATCTCTCCCTTATATTTTCAGAGGTCCGTCAGTGTAGCTGGAGTCCAAGGTCCTGTACCTGGTAAGTGTGATACTGTTGTTTTATAGATCATATATATATTAAGAATGTTAAGGGCTGCCATTCTGCCATAGACACAAGTGATATTCTTAGCCAGAGTACAATAGTTGTATGTTCAATTTCAGAGGGACTAAATTAAGTGCATTAAATGGGTAATCACAGCTGTGTATTTGCAGGAGCAGTAACACATTAGCACTTATTTTGAGAAGGACTATGCAGCCTGATATACAGGAGGCAATGACTAATAGATGTCTGTTCACACACAATATGGAGATGGTACATACCTGAGGCAGTGATACTATAACCGGCATAGTATGCTCAAGAAGGGTGCACTGTGTTATAGGTGTAGGTCTAGCAGATACACTGACATATTGCATATCTCACAGGTGTATAGTACTGGAAAAATAAACCGGACTTAGCTGCAATGCATGTTATTAAGGTCATGTCTTATCTGTGTATGTTTTAGTCTGCTTGTGTGTTGTGCATGGGATCAGAAATAAGATGTGGTATGTGTAATGCAGTTGTGGCTCCTCACCTGTATGTGTGTGTGTGTGTGTGTGTGTGTGTGTGTGTGTGTGTGTGTGTGTGTGTGTGTGTGTGTGGATTACCATACATAATAGTGCAGGTAGTAATGTACCTATTTTCCTTCCTCCCCACAGGTGAATGTGGGGGTTGCAGTCTGTCCCCCTCACAACCTGATGTCAGTGTCTTATTGGACTCTGATGATGATGGGGGCCATAGTGAGGCACAGGTGGGGTTGTTGGGGGGGCTGAGTCTGTCCCAGGAGGTGACATCCCACTTCCTTCCCCATTGTCCCCACACACAGTCAGTATACCCACATATACCCAGTCCCCTGAAGCCACAGATATCGGACAGTCAGAAGGTAGCGACTTTGGCATCAGTAAGTATAGACACTGGCCATAGTCAGAGAGCTGGCAATGTCCCATGCAGGCAGATTGACAAGGGTGCTAGAAGGATGACTGCTGCCCATCCACCACCTGTCACAGGTTTCACATCATGGGTCACTTACTGCATGTTTCGGTCCATCATGCAGGCACAGGCACATTCTGAATGCAACACTAGATGGATGCTCAGGATTATGGATGCAGCACAGTCTGACATACATGACTGCCTCCACCATATTGGTAATGCCATGGATCATTTCACTGATGTGGTGGACAGACAGTGGGCTGAGACAGTGTCAGTCTTTCACAACATGTCATGTGTGCTGGAACATCTGGTTGAAGTAGGGCATCAGACACGTGGATGTAGGTCAGCAACACTATCTGCTAAGAGTCCACATGGCTGTGCACAGTCATGGTCCCATAGTAGCAGTACCTCCAGAAATGCAGAAGGGAGTGTGTTGTCCACACCATGACAAGACTTGCATTTATGCCTCTGTAGATGGGACTATTTAGGACCAGCAGCTAGTCACAGGGCAATAAAATGTATGATGACTGCACATCCCTATGGCCATATGTGTACTGCTGCATAGGAATATATTTGTACGCACACACACACACACACACACACACACACACACACACACATAGTTGCCTTTGTTGAGATTAGAACCCCTACCTATCAATTAGTATACACTATAGCATTAAGTGTCTATATCACATGCACTACGGAGCTTATCTGTTATTAGATCATCAGCCAGTGCTGTTAAGGAGGACAACATCAGCAGGCCTTGTAAAAAAGGCCAATGTGGAGGCTGTCAGGTAGTCACAGGGCCTTAAAACCATTGCACAGTCATGGGCAATACAAGCTTGCGTACACTGCTGCCCAAGGATATAGTTACAAACACATACAGTTGCAAGATTAGAACCTCTACCTATCTACTAGTATACATTATAGCATAAAGTGCTTATCTCATATGACATGGAGTTTATATGTTATGAAATTGTCAACCAGTGCTGTTAAGGTGGATGACATCAGCAGGCCTTGTAAAGGAGGCCAAAGGGATGGCTGGCAGGGCATCACAGGGCCTTAAAAACAGGGATAAGCAATACACACATGTATGCACTGCTGCAAGGGGGACATATTTGCACAAACATACACAGATTTGCTTGCTTTGAGTTTAGAGCCCCTATATATCTATTAGTATACAATATAGCACTAAGTAATTATGGCATGCGCCACAAAGCTTACTTGTTAGTAGATTGTCAGCCAGTGCTGTTAAGTTGGATGACATCAGCAGGCTTTGTAATGGAGGCCAATGGGGAAGCTGACAGGTAGTCACTGGCCCTTAAAATCTATAACCATTGCACAGAGACAGACAATACAGGCACTTGTACTGCTGCAAGGGGAAACATTTACATAGGCACACACAAAGTTGCCTCTTGTGAGATTAGAACCCCCTACCTATCTATTAGTATACACTACAGCACTAAGTGCTTATCACATGCGCCACAGAGCTTACCTGTTAGCAGATTGTCAGCCAGTCCTGTTAAGGTGGATGACATCAGCAGGTGTTGACAGGGGCAGTGTTGAAGAGGACACTAGAAACAGGACCATAAAATGATTAACCATTCACCATTGCACAGACACAGGACAGATGGGCATGTCTGAACTGCTGTAATTGAAATATCTACATACACTAGGTGGCTGATGTGAGATTAGAATCCCTACCTACCTGCTATTGTGCACTATAGCTCACAGTACTTAATGCACACACACCTTGTTATATCACTTGCACATGTGGCTGCAGCCACAGTACTTGTGAACTACACAAAGTGGCTTTGTATTACACAGAATGTGTGGCCTGCAAAGTGAACCTGTTTTATGCTGTTATTGTATCTAGTGTCCTAGCAGTGGGGTACCTGTTAATACCCCTGCTATGTGTGTACAGTTACCAGTATCACCATGTTTGGCCAGTTGAAGTTTAATAGGTGGACAATTGGCCAGTGACAATATGGCCTGCCCAAGTCCTGCATTGAAGCCATTCCACGTTACACCACCTCCTCAACACTGTCTGTCTATGGGGTGACATTCCATAGGCACAAGGTTCTGTGGTTGGGTGGATTATGTCATTATGCGACCTTTGTCTGTTACCATCAGCCAACTGTTGTTTTTGTAGGTGCAGATAACCCCAGCTTTCTGCATGTAAGTGTGGACATTTATACATCCCCACACACATATACACATGCATATATTTATATGCGCACACACACACACACACACACATATGTATATATATATATATATATATATATATATATATATATATAGAGAGAGAGAGAGAGATTTTATATATATATATATATATATATATATATATATATATATATATATATATATATATATATATCAGTGTGTATATGTAGATATATAACAGGGATGTCAACTTAACTGTAGCTGTGTGTGTGTGTGCACATTATGTAATTGTGTTATATAGATACATGCATGTGTATGCTGTAATATATATATATATATATATATATATATATATATATATATATATATATGTGTATATATATATATATATATATATATATATATATATATATATATATATATATACATATATATATATATATATATATATATATATATATATATATATATTTATATATTACCTATATGTGCCACATACTGATAGGGTAATCATGTGTGAGGGGGATAGGGAGAGACAGATACTTGCACATAACTGCCTGCATGCACAGGCATATTTTCACATATCAGGTCTTTAGGCAGATGAGGCATCAGACATGGGCTCAAGTTAGCCAAGAGTAGGAGCATACCCAGTGTGACTGTCAGTACTTACAAGGTGACTCCATGCCAGACCTGCCCGTACTCCAGTCCTGGATTTTGTGTGCTGCAGCCAACTGGCTGCTGCAACTGATTCAACAGTCCAGCAACTCCCTGATATTTTGTCCAAGGGATTCCCTGGCTGTGTGCTGAACATAATGTATGACTCATACCTATCAACTGTACAGATTGTAATCGACTGTTCAGAGTTTGCATCATAATGTTTGGAACATTTTACATAGCATTGTGATTTTCTGGTACATTAGTGGCAAATCATTATAGACTGACGATAGGTAATGATGACAGACATTTGAGTTACTGACTCCATGTTCATTAGGAAATCATGCTAATGCACAACCTGTTATTCTCTGAACTTTCTACATTTGTCTGGCCAGTAGTTAATCCTTCTCCTTATATTTGGGCCTTTGTCCCACTACTGTTCATGGCTTTGTCCAGATTTCTTGCTCTACGTAGTTGTAGGTATGATGTGACTGGAGTACATGATGTAACAACACACACTGGGTTGCAGTCTTCTCACCTCTCACTGTACATGTTTTTGGAGGATGTCCAGCATTCCACTCAGTATGTCTGCTCTGTTCCCCATACAGTTTTGTTTTTCAGGTAATATACTACTAAATGGAGCCCACTGAATTGTTGTTCATACTGACAGTCAAGTGACGGCCTTTACATCCTGCTGCTACTCTGACCTGTTGCAACCTACTGTTATACTAGCCACCTTCTAGGTTACTCAAAGCCTGTATAATGTCTGTAGGTTTGTCTTTCTGCCCTCCATTGTCTCTGGCTTTGTCCAGGTTTCTTGCAGTAACAGATTGTGGCATATTGACAGTCTGTGGGACTCCTACCATACGAGTACCTCCCATGCAAAAGTTATAGGTGCAGCCAGCTTTGAACCATCAACACTATGAACCATGCTAATATACTTAGACCAGTGAGAAGCACCAGCCATCAGAAAGTGAGGCTTAATTCCTCAGACTATCAACAGCAGACAGGCATACAATTTGACCCCTGCATATGCAGAAAATAGAACGTGTGGCCAGGTTCTTTGTGACAGCCCTGGGATTGTGTGGTCTGCTGATACATCCTTGCAAACATACTCTTATTGCAATTGTATGGGAACACTGATATGTCAGGCGTAGGGGACTCTGGCACTGACAGTCGTGCAGCTGTCCTATGACCCAACTGTTTGGCACTTCCTTTGCATACTGCAGTGGCTTTTTCAGCTATGTGGCCTAATGCATACTATGGGGCACTCAGTAATGTGAGTACCTGTTGTCCCACATAGGGGTTACTTCTCTGCAAATAGCCCACTCTATTCCCTTGCATACATGCAGCAGGTCCCTACATATACCATAGTCTAGTACCCCGTACATTTTTTATAATGGTGAATGAATAATTTGTGAATGCAGCAGTTGAGATACCCGTGTTTCAGGGCTGACTCTGTCTGATGCACACAGTACGCAACCAATACATGGTAAGGTACATGTTGTGTGGTCTGGCTGGCATCCTTTTTAATATGTATATGAGTCAGAGTAAGGTATCAGTCCCTAGGACACTAGGTTGTCAGTGCATGTGCTATGGGCTGCCTCTTTGCCAAGGCCAGGGCATACTGGAAACTCCTATGTCTGCCTATTGGGACAGTCTCAAGGGGATCCTCCTCCAAGTCTTCCTGTAGGTTTGGCTGTGGGGACCTAGGCATTGGTGGGGGGCTGTGTGTCCCTTTCCTGTGATGATCCTGCAGCAGCTGTTTCCACAGTATCATATTATGTTGCATGGCACATACTGTGAGCATATGTGCACATGTGGCTGGAGAGTACTGTAGGGCTCCACCAGATATATTGAGGCACTGGAACCATGACTGAAGCAGCCCAAACACACACTCTATGATATTACTGCTTTGTAAGTGTGCCTCATTGTGGCATTATTTGGTATGTGTGTGTGCATTTCTGATGGGTGTCATTATCCAAGGTTCCAGTGTGTAGCCAGCATCCCACAGTAAATGGCCATATGGGATGTCCCCCCTGGCAAATATCTGGTACAGCTGTAATGCGTGCCAGATATGGAAGTCGTGATAACTGCCAGGGCTGCCAGCACACACTTTCATGATAATGTCCTGGGCATTGCACATGACCTGGCAGTTGATTGAGTGATACCACTTGTGGTTGACGTAGATTCTACACTCCTCTCCAGGCAGTGCTTTGATGTGTACATGAGTGTAGTCTATGGCACCCAGTACCTCAGGATAGTGGGCTACATGGCAGAGGAAATGCATACTGCTGGCCCTATCCTCAGGGGTGCAAGGTAAATAAATGTGCTCACTCATGTGTGTTTGCATGACAGCCAGGAACTGGTGGAGTACCCTGGATGATGATGCCTGTGAGACCCCCATTATGTCTGGAGTTGGTCTTTGAAAAGTACCTGTACCTAGTATTCTAAGGGCTGCACATACCTTTGTTTCAACTGGGATGGATTCCCCTCTGTTGGCTCTAGGTCTGAGTTGAGGGTGGCAGAGCTTGGTGAGTTCTTGTAGTGTGTCCCTGTCTACACTGTAGCACTCTACAATCTCCAATTCATGTAGCTCCAGGAAAGCTACCCTGGGCCTGAACACTCTTCTCCGTCTCACTCTAGACCTATCATCAGCAGCAGCATCAGCATTGACCTCAGCATCTAGCACATACAGATGTATCAGAGGTGCAGTAGTCTTTTGCATTCTCTCAGTTAAAATTCCCACGTCTGTACTCCAATGGCACAGAGTATGGGGAAAGAAATCAGATTGTAGCATGTATGCATACTTTATTGTGCTCTGCTGCAGATGCAGCCAATGTGACTGGCTAACTATGATGCATTCCAGCTGCCAAGTACATCATTGATGGGTTTGAATGGCCCAATTTAAGCAGAACAGAGGTCATTCATAATTTATACATGATTGGCTTTCCCAGACAATTTTTTATTTTTTTTTTTTAATTGCCTTCCCTGCTAAGCACTATGATGTGGCATGGAAACCCATGTTGCAAGTATAAACAATGCTCAGCAGTCAATAGACACACCCCCAAGATGGGCAGGCTCAGCACAGTGACACACCACACAAACACATTCAAACCTGCTGAAACGTGTGCCTCAAAGGTAAACAAAGCTTATCAGCAAATGCCTCTGAGCTGCAATGCGCTTAAAGAGATAGTGACACACACTGTTTTGATGTCAGCTAGATCTCCTGTGGACATCAACATGGTTCTGGGGTTATACAGATTTTATCTGTGGGCACAGAAACTAATTTTTGCTATTCAGTAACCCCAGCTCATTTGCATACAGATCTGTGCACACAACCAGGCGGCTACACTATTCCAGGGCCTGCCTCCTTAAGCAACCATAGAAATCTGGCACTGTACATATTCCATGCAAGGCTATATAATGCATTGTTGTCACATATTTATTATTTTTTTTTATACTTTAAATTTTTTTTGCATAAAGGCATGTTGGGGGTCTGCTACATACTGCGCAAACATAATATGGGTATTAAAAAATATGTATTTATTTTAAATTATTTCCCATTATGTTTTGGACACACAGGACATAGTTTTACACATATCTGTGTCTGCTGTGCTATTTCTGACCTTCTAAATGGGCTTTACAGCCCCTGTTCACTTTTTAATTTCTTTTACAGGGAAATTTTCCGTGTACACTTTGGACACCAACATGGGGTCTGTAGGACTGCCTATTGGCTTGCTGGATTGTTCTAGCACACTTATTTGCATGCAGTTCACCTACTTATGAAGTGAGTTGCATCCCACAAACACTTATGGGTTCGCACACTCGTGCACACTACTTAGCTCCATTTGCTGGATCGCACTGCTGCTTACTTCCATGTAAGCTCCAGGCCACTATGCCTACATGGAAAATTAATCCATGCAGGCTTTCTTGAAATCCCCCTGTTATTTTTGTGTTCTAAGTATTTCTTTAAGAACTTGTCAGTAACAAAAGTTATTTTCTTTTTTCCTTTTCCCTTTCCGGTTTTTATAACATGCTCTATTATAATATAGCCTTCTGAAATAGTAACAGAAGCCAATGAAAGCAAATACATTTACACTTAGAAATGAAAAACACACAGCATCTACCCATATGTCCTATAAGATTAGAATAAGTGATACATTTTATATAAATTATTTACTTAAAACACTTACATTAATTCACTTTTCTATTCTGAAAGTCAGAAGATGGTGCTTTCATTCAACTACAGTATCTGTTTAGCTTATGGCTTAAAAGTAAATCATCTAATTCACTGAACACATAGCATGATACAAATGCACTACTTTAAATATACACCCATAACTAAAATTATAATTCAAAATTACTAATTTAGTAATATTCAATCATACCATTAAATGTGAAGGTACAGTTTCATTTTAAAATAAAGAAAAATAAACAGAGTTGGGTGAAATAATTATTTCATGCGTAATATACTATATTGAGAGTTATGTTTGTGTCATACCTAGGTGCACAGTTATACAGATTACATCCAAACACATACCCCCGGATTCACAAATCCTCCGTGTAAGACTTAATAAGTCTTACTTGGAGGCTGCAGTTGAATGGTATGACATCAGCATGCCATGAATATGCATGAGGGCATGCTGACTCAACCATAAGTCTTACACGGACCGTGTAAGAAAGCAGGGGGCGTGTCCGACTGCCAAGCAGTCTAAATGTCCACGCCCCTGCAAGTGTTTTAAAACTAAACAAAGCACACACACACAAGAGCGAGTCCACTCAAATGTCTCTGCACCCAACACCACACTCCCTGATATTGTAAATCCCTATCACAGTTCTAAAACGCAAAACATTAAATATATTTTTTTTAAATCCCCAAAATAGCTGCCCGTATTTGCGCGTGTGTGCACAGCTGTGCCCATTGTTTAGCTAGAGTTAGCAATTCTGATATGGAAGAGCATAAGAAAGAATGTTAATGCAAATCACATCAAATGGCAATAGCGTAGTGGTAGAGCGTTCGCACAAAGAAGAGGCATTCACGGTTCGAGTCCCACCACTCCCCTTCATATTTATTTTTTAAATCAGTATATGAAATAATACCTGACAAATATGTTTAAACATTACTAAAAAGCAATGAAATGGCCAATGTATCAGTAAACAAAATAAATATTTTAAAGGATCCTGATATAAAATTGCCTACAGTTAAGCAGCACTTCACCCAGTGCAATAGAGTTGCTCGTAGTTTAATAGCTCTTTACCTAGCACAATAGAGTTGCCCATAGTTTCATAGCGCTTTACCCAGCACAATAGAGTTGCCCATAGTTCAATGGCGCTTTACCCAGCGCAATGTGTTTGCACGGACGTGCGCACCGTGCCAACCAGGGCACCGTAGGGCACCGAGGAGGAACATAGAGCAAAGTTGCTTAAATGCAGCCATACCTCCTAGCCTGTCTGGATAGTATGAAAATAAAATGAATGACAAGGTTTGAACCCAGGACTCTATGCAGCAGAAGCAAAGTACAGAACCACTAAGCCATGACAACATAAGGAAAACAGCCACTATTAACATTCATATACTTACGAATGGTAGTTTAACCATTACTAAGCAGGTCTGCAGTCAGCCGAGAATTTTACAAAATGGCCAATCACAAAAAAGTGCATGAAATGTGACATATTTAAGCCCCACAGGCGGGAATACACGTCATAACTGATTGTAGCTCACATCTGCAGTTTGAATGTCTGGTGTTAGAGAGGGAACACGCTTCCGAGCGCAACGTTGGGGCATCGAGGAGTCCAAATACATGGTTTGGCTCCTTGTCCACCATCACGAGTCAAGACTCCTGCAGGGCCAGTTCTAAGGGATGGAGTACAAGGCAGAGGCTTGGAACCAGTTAGCTCATGACCTCACCATTGCCACAGGTGTTCCACGGACTGGTGAGCAGGTCCGTCATCACCATGCAGACCTGAAGAGACGAAAGCAGGACTGCCTGAACCGATGGATACAGGAGGCCCATGGGATGCGGGATGCCCCACAACTGAGCATGTAGCCATGGAATGCAGTATGTAAGAATTGATAATGAAGTATGTATAACGGATAATTATGTTTCAATATCCCTTCATTTACTTTACAGCTGCAGGTGACCGTGCTATGAATCAGCAGGCCTATGCTGATAGGCTGCTAAGGCTGTGCCACCAGGCAGGTTAGTGATTATTCTGCATGTATTCTTACATAAAATATGGGAGAGAGCATGAAAGAAAGTGTTGTAGTCTAATAATACAGCCATAAAATTGCCTGAATAAGTCCTCTGCATGTACTGTCAGATAAAAATGTCAGAGAGGCAGAAAATGAGTGTAGAAACCCATTAAGAAAGGTAACATATGTCGGGAATAATATCTCTGCAGGCACTGTCATATAAAATAAGTGAGTGAGCCTGAAAAAAGATTGTTCTAACCTATTAATAAAGGTACAATATGTCTTGAACATGTCTGCCATATACACCATTAAAACAAATAAAGGAGTGAGCTTGTAGAAAAGTGTGTAATGTCATTAATAAAGGTCTAAAACCCAGAGTGTTTCTGTGTCACAGAGTTAAAAATGTTGTTGTACCCTTGCAGTATACAAACAGTACTGTTTCAAAAGGTGCTGGCAACCCAGAGTTGTGCAGTCCCATATAAAGTGGGTGATGGAAGTACTAGAAGCTGCGAAACATATATACAGTCCACAACAGGCAGTTGCTGGCTGGCATGAATAAGTAAACCTGGCACACGTGTAACATGTTATTTTTTTTTCCCAGAAATTTGAGTGTGTGTCAAGAAATGCAGGGTTCTGTACAAATCAAAGTGAAAATGTCATGAGAAAACATCCCAGATATGTAGATAAAGAATATAAATGCAATCAAGAAATATGTAGCAGTAACATCTGCATCCTGGACAGTTAGTATGTCAGATATAGGTCAGGCATATATTGAACTAGCCAAACCCATTACACAACCTAATGTATGGTGGAAGTGTAATAATACATGTAGGGGATATACACTTGCAGTCAGTAGGAATGTAGTGTAGATGATAAGCTCATTAAAAGATGTTAACCGAGGTTTTTTATACACCCTACTGTATGTGCATAAACCATGCAATTCCACACCTCAGTGGGTATGTGTAATCTTAAATATTTGTTGGGACATATGTCCTATCGTTCTATAAATATTTGCATTCACGTTGATGCATGTGCCCTGTTTAAACACCACAATCATGGTGGCCTGTTACTACCAAACATCCCTGCATGCTGTTGGAATAACCACTGTGGTTCAATATATGCATGTGTTATGCTTGCTGTTCAACTGTTGTACCCTTGGTGTGTTGGGTTAATGGGAATATTATTGCATGCTGTTACAACTAATCTGGAATGCTGTTTTGCTTATGTTGTAATTAAACACACCTAATCACAGAACGTATGGGAAGGCCAGTCCCAGCGGACCCACCTGTCCCTCCTCAGCTGGCAAGTGCACCTGGCACCAGCAGGTCCGGTGCCCAGCCTGGGCTCCCCTCCTCCGTTGGTCCTGTGCCACCTTCGGGTGGAAGCACTGCAGGGGATGGGGCTCGCCCCCCCCCCCGTGCAAGCATGGGCAGAGAAGGGCCACCTGTCACCCTTCAAAGGGTCTGGGCTGTGGTGCGTAGGGAGATCCAGCATTCAGTCATTGATCCCCTATGCCAGCTTGAGACGAGAGTGGCGTCTCATGGGTGAGACTGCCCATCCTACGCAGCCCCCAGCACAGCCACCCTCGGGACTGTGAAGGTTCAGTGGTGACTGCCCATGGGTGGGGATCTCAGTTGCACTGTTACCATCTGTGGGCTCATGGGCTTGTGATTTCCAAACATCCGACCCCGTCAATTGTGTTCACCCACCCCATGTATCATACACCGCCCCTGTATGCATCTTGTCTGTTTTGTCTGTTTACCTTCCCAACCTACCTCCCTGGACATACCTACTTCCTCTACCTCACTTCCCACTCTCACCTGAAAAAAAAAAAAAAAAAAAAGGGCACTCTGTACCCATACATAGCTGCGCATTTCGCACACGTCCATCGGACAAACATGTAAGCTGATAATTAGAATTGGCAGTACAATATACTTTGTTGTCCTCTCCCCTCTCCCAGGGGTGGAAGGTTTCAAATTTCACTCGAAATTCATTGCATATGCACAGCTGTTGCTGTTAAAGAAATGGGCAGCTATGGACCTTCCCTACACCTGTCCTGCACATCCCGAGCTTGTTTGCCTACTGTATGTCCCTCTTTGTGCCCCCTTTTTCACCACTTTCCTATCTCCCCATTTTCTTTTCTTTAAAAGAAATTAGCACGGGGGTTAGCGGGAGTAAGCACTTTTAAGCAGTAGTAAGCAGGTTTAAGCAAGTGTGCACATGTGTACGCTTAGCTAAGCATCGCTAAGCATCACGCAAACCACACAAACCCGCTAACAACTGCTTAAAAGTGCCTTAGTCACTCTATGGCAGGGCCCTTGTTCTGCTCAGCAGCAAAAGAAAATACCTCTGCCAGTCTCGAACCCCAAAACATTGGCACAATAGACTGCATGAATTACCACTAAGCCACAGCAGATATACAAATAACTTGGTTCTGAAATAAATATATCATGCATTACAATGAGGGAATGTAAATGAAAATTACGAATGGTATAACACTAATCCTTTTCTGTGGGTATTTACCAGCAGTGGTTGTGGAATTGCATGACATGACTGTGAAAGGAGAACCAGCCATCCTAGCAGGGAATAATGTTAAAGTAACACCTTACAAACACCACACAGTATCAGACCAGGATTAATACTGGCCACAGGAATATAGTGCAATAACCACATTTGTATGGCAGCTAATTGTGTAAGTGAGAAAAAAGTACATACTCCCATGTATCCTGTGTTAGCATTTGGAGGGGTGCGTACATGTCTACACTGAGATGTGTGTACTGGAAGCAGCAACATTCAGGTTTGAGTACAACATGCATATAACTAGCTACAACCCTAGCATCAGATAAGAGACATATACCAACTTTCAGACTGACACAACGGTGTCCAGAGCAAACAAGCATGGGCCCCACCTTGGAAATCTGAAAGGGCTACGCCTACCTAACCTAGCATTTTATAGCAGTGTGCTGCAATCGAAGTGAGTAATGCAATCACCAAACAGCAGGCTGCATGCAATTACTGAATGGTGGGCAGCAGTTGGTGCAGAGGCTGTCACTTGCATAAGTGCAGATACCTAGAAAAGCAGGCTGTACATGCAGTCCACACATGCAATTATATCATTGCAGGTGCTGTGAGATAGAGAGTGAGAGAGAGAGAGAGAGAGAGAGAGACAGACACAGACACAACTGAGACAGAGACAGAACAAACAGAGTGAGAAACAGAGACAGAACATTGAATAGAGGGCGAAAATAAAAAAAAAAAAACCACCAATAAAAAAAAAATACAAAACCGTAAAACACGGAGCAGGGAAATACTAAGGTAAGGTATGTAACTCACATGTATGTGTTGGCATGTTGTAGATTTTCCTGAAGGCTACTCTACACACTGTAAATCATCCATGTGTGGCAGCAGTATGTATCTATCTGTATCTGCACATGTGCATAGGGCAAGGGACATACTGCAACTGTTAGTGAAGGTGGACAGATATCTGTCAGTGAAGGCTGATATGTGCATATATCCATGTAGGTTGTAGTGTGTGGCTTAGAAAACAGCATGCAGTGCGCAGGAGTGGCCGTAGGTCAACTGGTGCCCTAGGCAAAAGGGCTCCATGGCACCCCCTACCACACTTCCTGGTGCCCCCATCCTTGTCTTACTACACCACATAAATAGTGGAAAAGCACCCCTGCTAGAGCGGCGCCCTAGGCAGCTGCCCAGTTGGCCTATGCCTAAGGCCAGCTATGGTAGTGTTGATATATGTCATGTGGTGGTTAAATGCTGTGGGACAGATGTGTCAGATCTGCTGTGTTACAGCCAGTGAGGCCTGCTAATGCAACAAGGGCTGAGGACACCCGCATGCATTCTGCACAACACTGTGCAATTTAATCACATACCTGTACATCCCACAACTGTCGCATAAGTGATATCCCCACCATGAAAGGTGGACTGTACATGTGCCTATATGTACATCCATGTGTACGGCAATGGATGTGTACATGTATGTGTATAGATATGCATGTATATAATATGTATATATATATATATATATATATATATATATATATATACATAAATATATATATATATATATATATATATATATATATGTGTATATATATATATATATATATATATATATATATATATATATATATGTATATATATATATATATATATATATATATATATATATATATATATATATATATATATATATATATATATACCCATATAGAGTGAGAGAGAGAGAGACAGAGAGACACAGGTTCATATGCACCGCAACAGGTGTGTGGTGACCAAGGCACGGACTGTAGACAAGTGTTGATCCTGCAATGCCATTCCACCTTCCCAAAACAGTGTACCCATTAACTACCACATAGGTAGAGATGTACATAACAGTAAAGGTGTGATGAGGGAACATGGGACACAGGTGGACAGTAGCCTCCACTTTGATGAAGACAGTGCCACACTACTCCTGTAATCTGTCTGTGTGGTATGTGTCATGACAACAGGTGTGTCAGCTATGGACGTATAGGGTAGAGTTCCCGTGTACTCATCACGATGCCCTGTGTGGTATGTACTTCACATGACAACTACACCAGGTGAACAGGCCACAGACAGACCCCCCCAGAGGGTAATACTGGCTGCAAACAGATGCCCTATGCAGACTGACTCACAAAATCACAAGTACACTGTATTGCATACTGCTCACACAGAGGTGACCTCTGCCGGACATACAGAGGTATGTCACACCCATAGCTGGGTGACAACCACCATGGCAACATATCACAATCCCTCTTGGATAAAAGCTCTATGCCCTAAACCTTGTCAGCTCACTAAACGGCACATGCTGGAGGGATAGGTTCCCATCTCAGAGATATGCCATACATCGGAATAGACCACATAGCAATAGCAAACAAGGCTCCTCCTTAGCAGTTGTTATAAATACCCCTGATGATTGTGTGGGAGATTGGTAATATACACCAGGAAACAACTCTGTGGTTCAGGTTGGCAGGTGCAAGTGAAATCAAAGTACATGTGTGTCAAAGGCCATGGTAGCAAATGGCTAGGCTGCTGTAGGCCCTAGGGCCACTAGCATATTACCTACCTATGACACTATGCACTCACACATGTACTTAATGCAATAGCTGCTATGTGAGGTTGAATAAGTGTAACGCTGAATGTGTGCAAGGTCTGTAAAGGTGTGATAGCTTAGTGTGATGTTGTATCTGACATGGTAGTGCCTATCCTAGCTGTGAGGACAGCAACTGATGTGTAA
Source organism: Protopterus annectens (assembly GCF_019279795.1). Classification (NCBI taxonomy): domain Eukaryota; kingdom Metazoa; phylum Chordata; order Ceratodontiformes; family Protopteridae; genus Protopterus; species Protopterus annectens. The sequence continues at coordinate 933,998,443 of NC_056741.1, read as the reverse complement.
TGTACTGTTAGGCAGACATAGTAGTACAGCAGATGATGTGACGTAGTTCTCCATTGACGAATGTGGTGTCTCTTTGTAGGCTAAAGCAATACATGTATGCTTAGTGAGTGGTACTACTGGTGAATCCATCTTCAATATGGACTGTAGTACTACCTGAAGCTGTAGGCCTAAACAGCACAGTATGGTGTGTGTTCACATTGCTTGGAAACACTGTCATGTGTGTTTCCTGTAGTCTTCACAGAGGACAGAATGTGGACATAAGGGTGTGTAAGTAGAGGCACACAGTACCCTATGGTACACAGGTAATGCTCATCTGTGTTGGCATACAAGGTATGTTTGCCTGATGTGTGTGTGATTATGCCTGTACAATGGCTGCAATCGTATGTGTGTTACAGGATAAATGTGTGTATCCAGCAACATATATAGTCTGTTACAGCAGTGTGCCACCTATAGTAACAACTGGACACATCTGTTAGGCAGGGCTATGGCATCAATGACTAGGGTGGTTGATTGGTACTACTGTACCGGTACTATACATCCATTGCAATGGATGACATCTCTGTTTGTGCATTGGTGTGATATACACCCCTGTCTTGAGGTTGTGCAATGTGTCAAAAACAGTGTGTCGGGTACTGTTGTATAGTGGTGTGATATATAGAGTCTGCCAGGCAGTGTTAGTTTGTTGTGTCCTGAGAACCAATAAGTGGTATTGAATGTGTGCAACCTCTGACAGCCAATAGGATGGTATATATGGCAGTAAAGTGATATCTGTGGGTAAAGGTGTAAAGTGTGACACAAGACACTCTCACACATATTGTTTATATCTTTTTCATCCAGATGGCCCACCACCACAACCCAGCATATACAGTGGATGTGGAAGATGTGATACGCAACAGCCATTTGCAGCAGTACACAATGCTCTTCTCCAGAAGTGGCCAGCACCAGCAGGAGTGGACTGCACCATGGCAGGAACTTGTTAGTCGGGTAAATAACATAGGCATGCATAACCGGACATATGAGCAGGTACGTCATCACTGCAGTGATTTAATTAGACAAGTCCGACAGCATGCGTCTGATATCCAAAGACAGCAGCTTGCCACAGGTGGAGGGGTGGCCATTCATCCCCCCTCATCAGAGCGGAGGAGCTGCTCCTAAGCATGGTGGCTCCTTGGCAACAGCTACAACAACCACTGACATGTGTTGTAATGGAGGCCGGAGTCACCCAGCACATCCACCTGGAGTAAGCAGGTAACATGCCCAATCTGTAGACTACAGTTAACTGTATTGTTAGATTATGCATACGTGAGATGTGTACAGTGTGTTTAGCAATTCAGCTGCCTAGTGTTGTGCAATATGGATAGTTTGAATAATATTCCAACACCTACACCTGTGACTGTTGCCTGTTGTTGTACGGCAGTTTAGCATACCCACTGTAGCAATGCCACAGTTGTGGCCACTAACGAACCCTCTCATATTCTCGTAGGTCCCTCTGGTGTGACAGCAGGGTAGCTGATCCATGCTGGTGAGTGTGTTATACCTGCAATGTTGGTAATGAAATATGCATGTCATAGGTGAGGTGTAGGCCATGTACACATAACACACCTATGCATAATGCATGCCGTTGATGTTTGTTGTGAGATGTTGCACAGCTCAGTAATGTCAGCAGCTGCCTCAGTGATATGCATTACATAGAGCATGACACACAGTTGTGGCAACCCTGTAGTGCACATTGGATAGGCATAGTTGCAACACCTGTACACAACATAACACATTGATCACATGCAGTACACAAAGTCATGCTACATATGGTGTAACCACACACCTGCTGTAAGGTCACACGTCAGTATCCCACATGTCATCCACACACACATGATGTATCTCGGGGGTAGAGGCCTATCATGGGGCTGTGCAACACTCTTCAACACATAACACAGTCATGTGAGGCAATGCTCCCTACTGGGCACCTCATACACCCATGTACAAAGTGGCTGTGTAATAGAGAACTTATCCACTGCACCGCGTTTTAGGTACAGCATGCTAGGCGGTGGTCTGTCACACAGTAGTAGCCGTGCGTGACCACAAGATGCATGATGATGATGATGATGATGGCACATGGTACTACACCCCATCCGGTTACAGTGATCACAGTACTACACATAGCAGTCTTTGCTGTGCACCTCATTGTTCTGTATGTGCAAACATATGCACCTACACACACCATGCATAGCATGTTGTGTGTGTGCTTACATATGCTAGTATACACATTCTACACATCAGTCGCCATCTGTACAAAGAGTCACATATATGTCCTGGAATGCTATTGGGTGTATAGGTCACATGACACACATTGGGTATGTGTGGAGTTTAATGCTGCAGTCGTGTAGCATGCCATGTTGTGGCTGGCACTGACAAATCTGCAATATGTGCCACACTCACCATAACCACTGTACAATGTCCATGTCGAGCATTGGGATTCCTTCACAGCTACATGCACCACTCATCCCATGTCTGTACACTGCATGCATTCTCTACACCTGTGCCCACTATTATGTGCTACGGACAAAGACACTGTCATCAGACATGGCAATCTATGTGTCACACAGATAACACATGCAGCCATGGTATGTAGACCATTGAGTGATGGTGCACATGACATTGCAGAGCAGATAATACTTGCACAGCAATGTTGTGTCCATGTACATACTCTGATCCAGGGTGTACTCAATCACTAAACAACTACACACATGCATCAAAGCCATGTATAATGTCATTAGATAGGGCTGTCTACACTTGCACTGCATGGTCTTGAGCAACACATATTCTGCATGCTGACACGTATGTGGCGGCTCTTTGCCTTGTTATACTGTCACCCACCATCACCCACTATTGTGTATGTGTTGGATTGCTGGTGTGTGTGTGTATGTGCTGTGGTGAGCAGTGCATTTATGTGCATGTGTGCATGTGTGCATGTGTTCATGTGTTCATGTGTGCATGTGTGCATGTGTGCATGTGTGCATGTGTTCATGTGTTCATGTGTTCATGTGTTCATGTGTTCATGTCTGCATGTGTGCATGTGTGCATGTGTGCATGTGTTCTTGTGTGCATGTGTTCATGTGTGCATGTGTGCATGTGTGCATATGTGCTAACATCACGTACAGATTGTAAAGTGTGTTTCCTGTCTTCCTTCCACAGGTGCTGTGTTAGGGGAGGCTGAATGCAGCAGGGAACATGATGTCACCACTACTGATCGTGGAAATGATGATACATGAATTGTGGCACAGGAAGGTCTGTCAGGGTCTGTTGTTGGTCCACCAATCGACACTAAACAGCAGTCAACCCCATCTATGTGCATACTCATACTGCCAATACATCCCTCATCACCAATGGCCTTAGCTGAGGAACAGCATACAGTTGGCATTGACCAGGAGAGTGTGGTACCTATGGCACGTGCATCCCCCTCACAGCAGCCATAGCTGGATTACTAGAATGGTACCACATAAGCGGATGTCTAGGGGTTCTCGGGGGAGCACCACTGATCATATTGCCCCTGACAGACGTGCCTCCAGAGATATTACAACCTCCAGCATGTTCCGGGCTGTAATGCAGGCACAGGCACGTATGGAATGGTACACCCGACAGGGACTAAGGGCACAGAGGGCCCATTACACTGCTATCAATGACAGCATCCATGACCTTGCTGGTGCCATCCAGAATTACACCGAGGTCATTGATAGCCATTGGAGGGAGACAGTAGATGTCCTCCATGATATGTTAGCCATGAGCCAGGACTGTGCGGGATGGATGAGAAGCCGACATGGATGGATGCCAGCAACAGCATCAGCTGACAGTCATTGCAGATGGACCATGGATCACAGTCGCTCCCGTAGTGGCAGTACCAGCTCTAGCAATGCTGGGGCTGGCCTGTCCATTGACCATCCTACTAGACCACGTGCATGTGGCACTGGCCAGTCCCAGCAGGGACATGGGTCCATTCATCATACCTCTGCCTCTGATGACAGCACACAGTCAGGGTTGGTACCCAATACTGCCCATAGCACCCCTGCTAGGCACAGGTACCGTGTCTGTGGCCGGAGACAGTGATCTGTACCGCCTAGCAGGTACAGTCTGTGGCTGTCCCACAATTGCCTGTATATGGCAGCCACATGGTGGAGTTGTGTGCATGCAGATGCACACACATTTACCATACAACTAGGGCTCACACATACACACACACATTACATCAACATTGGCCCATGCAGTACTGTTGTCCCTCACACACACACACACACACACACACACACACACACACACACACACACACACACACACACACACACACACACACACACACACACACACACACACACACACACAGACATGCCGATTGGATGGGTCAATGTCGGGCTCTGGCAAACCTACAACACACCCTGTGCATATGATGATACCTGTGCCACCTCCTGTCATCTGTAACATTGATGCAGGGGCAGGCTAACATGGTTCTGATGCAGAGGGTGACATTATAGCAGTGTAGCAATAGTAGCAAGTTGAAGACAGGAAAGTGTAATGATATCCTTGTAGGTATACCTGAGCAGGTATTATGCATCACAGCTGTGATAGTCATTGTAGCATTGTTTACACCAGTGTTAGTCCTGAGTATGTAATGTCCACCTATGTGCCACTTGGCTGAAGTGTACAGTGTTGCCAGCATGCGTTAGCGAGTGGACAGTATGTGTGTGATGTGTGCATTACAAATTAGCGGGTGTACATCTGTGAACATGGTGTGTGCGCATTGTCTGCATGTACGTGCATAGTGGACACATGGGATGTGCGACTTACCCTGTTCTGCACATTGTTAACATATCATGGTATCTTTCAATGACCAGTATGCATTCTACTACAGATATGTACTAACATGGGTACACGTGTGTATGACATGGGTTGGCACTATGCTGTGGGTGATACTGTTGATATCGGTCAATGATCTGCAGTCTGGTAGTATACACCATCTCAACAGCATGACTATAACCAATCATTAGATGATGTCCTGACAAATGACTCACAGTTGCAGGGAACTCAGTAACAGTTGGATCCTCCCAGTACTATACAATAACAGTAACCAGTGGCATTGACCACCACAAGTTCCTGGGACCACACCTGTGTGGCATATAGTCCTCTTGGGTACATGCAAATACACTAGGGATATGTCCATCAACATCTGGAAATGCATGCATTGGCCTACACTGCATTCCCTGGATAGGACGCATATCCTACACAAGGGTATCATACAGACAGATACCTGTTGTCCAATACATGCTGTATAGCAGTAAACCATCTATGGCATATTCATCCACATTTACTATACATACTATCCCGACAGTACCACATAGGTGGTAGCCCTCAACATGTATGTTGGGTACCAATGTGTACAGACAGACACGTGTTATGTCATTTGTCTCTTGGTATCCACATATCCATAGGTATTGAGGGTCCCTCAATGTTTCACATAACACATTAGGGACCTGCATGCATATCCACAGGGCTGGTGTACACCTATAATGACTGTCCATTATTGCCAGTCATTGTGTATGAACGTGTCTGACATATACCCTGGCAATTACCCTCACTCACAGTATTCTATAGTACCTGTCATGGGTGTGTGTGGCAGAGATTCCTTGGCTACGGATCACTACATTGGCAGGGCTTGACACAGACATACATATGTGACCTTTGTGAAGCAGCGGCACAATCTGTCGAAGGTTACAAATGTATTCATGTCGTATGTAGGCTTCACACCTATGTACTGATTGAGGTCACATGTACACATATTTATTTGACATGCAGATACCCGATGTGTGCAATGCACAGACTGTTTGAAACATATGTCATACCGTAGTAAAAACAAAACCCACACTGCATTGAACACCTGTGCATGCACACACTTGGCGTTTGCAGGACTTAAACCCCTACCTAACTATGGTATGATATTAGAAGGGTACAAATTAACACAGAGCGCTATATGCATTACTAGGTGGTTGATGTTCTCCTTGAATATTTGTAGGATGCTGACATCATCAGACTTTCCAAACAAGGATGTACCTCTTTTAATGTGCTTTCCCAGTCTCCAAAAAGGCTACTCCTTTCAAAGGAAACCGCACACATACACACCCCTCATTTGAAGGGCTCAAACCCCTATCTAACTATGTTATGACACCAGAGAGATACGCATTAACACGGCACGCTATATGCATTTCAGGGGGTTTATGTTCTCCTTGAATATTTGTAGTATGCTGACATCATCAGACTTTCCAAAGAGTGATGTACCCCTTTTAATGTGTTTTCCCAGTCTCCAAAAAGGCTACTCCTCTCAAAAGTAACCACAGACATACACTTGACATTTGCAAGACTCAAACCCCTACCTAATTATGTTATGAGACTAGAGAGGTATGTATTAACACGGTGTGCTATATGCATTACTTAGGGGGGGGGTTATGTTCTCCTTGAATATTTGTAGGATGCTGACATCATCAGGCTTTCCAAAGAGGGATGTACCTCTTTTTAGGTGTTTTCCCAGTCTCCAAAAAGGCTACCGCTTTCAAAGAAAACCACACACATACACCCACCACACACACTTGGCGTTTGCAGGACTCAAACCCTCACCTAGTTATGTTCTGATACTAAAGAGATACGCATTAACATGGCACGCTATTTGCATGACTGGATTGTTTATGTTCTCCTTGAATATTTTTAGGATGCTGACATCATCAGACTTTTCAAAGAGGGATGTACCTCTATTAATGTGTTTTCCCAGTCTCCAAAAAGGCTACTCCTCTCAAAGGAAACCACACGCACTTGGTATTTGCAAGACTCAAACACCTATCTAACTATGTTATGATACTAGACAGATATGCATTAATATGGCATGCTTTATGCTTTACAGGGTGAGTTCTGTTCTCCTGGTATATTTGTAGGATGATGACATCATCAGACTGGACATGGTAATGTGTGTACACATTGTTTTGCAATCCCAGGAATGATCCATGTAGGTTGGCTGGTATCAACAGCTTGTACAGGACCCCATGAGTCTCACCTTGTGTGATCTATCTGTGGACACATTGACATCCCTTCATCTGTCAACACATATCTATGCACAGATTGTTGATTTTGTGGATACGACATGTGTCTGTGATGTTGATGAAGAGCTGTTCAAAGTCTATGTGGGACATGTGTAGCTCTGTTCCATGATGTATGTCCTGGGTGGCTGCCTTGCAGATGGTGTAGCATGCTTGGGAACCATGATCTGCACATGAACATACCACAGTTGGTAGGGTTGTGTGCTTGTCGGTTTTCAATAGCTCTGTTTATCACGTCTGCCATGATGCACTCCATGGCCTTGCAGATCAGACTTTATAGGCTTACTGGACTATACTTCCCATGGTGTGTTGTGCACCCACACATGTGGGGAGCGCCTTATGTTGCTGTAACACATTCGACGGTTCCAGGTCCTGTGGAGTGGGTGAGGCTCAACAGACTGTTCAGGTGCAGGGTCTGTTTGTTCTGTAGTGCAAGCATGACACATATTGGGAAACAATGTAATCCAATTGCTGCCATACTTTTGGCTTTGAGGGGAGCTGTTCAGCCATTCTACACGTGATATCTCCTGGTATGATGTCAGGGACTATCGTCTGTGAGAGGTGGGTATGTATACATGGGCCTGTCTGATAGGATGTTGGCAATGTCAGTAAGGTACAGTTGTCCCTGACTCAGCACATATATGCATGTACATTACTATTTATTACATAGATGAAGGACATGCCATGATTCTCAGTCTGGACTCCTTCTCAGCCACTCTTTACAAAACACCAACAAACCTGAGCACTAATCCCGGTTATACTCTTTTACACACTTAACACCCTACTGATCCTTTGTGCTCAGGCTACAGAGTATGTCATCATACTACACTGGCATGTCCAGGGGTTGGTTTAATGTGTACTCTCCAGTCCAGCTAGTGAATATTGTGGTTATGACACAATGTCACATCTGCCTCATGTACACAGATGGCCCTCTCCTCCTCACATTACACTCACATATATGTGGGAGATGTAACAATATTGACAAACAGGATGCTGAGCTCCCTCGACCCATGACTGGCATAGTCTATCAGGTGGTAAGGGTGACCACACACACCACATATCAGTCTCACATACACCGATAGTGACAGCACACAAACCACATTATCACACATACACATATTCGGAGGCTCTACATACACTCTGCCTAAGCAGCAGGGACCTCCACAGCAGACACACATACAACTGCTACCCCACTACAATGCCCACATGTCACACAGTTCACAATGTCAGTGTGCCACACAGTCACTGCCCTTTGGGCTAAACAACACACCTGATACACTTGTTATAGGTGACACTTAATGTCAAACACACTGCCGTCCCACTCACCAGACCAAACAAGGGAGTAGTCACCTTGAGCTGTCTCTCAGGTGCCAGGATCCGCCACATAACACATGCACTCAGGACACTCCAAAGCAAGTCCAGGACTGGCTCCATCATTGTCCAAGCTGGTGCGTACAACCTCAGACGATCCTCCCTGGATCACATGACATGAAACATAGAGGAACTCTGTGATCATGTAGCCCAGCCCAGTATTACCCTGGCCTTGTCTAGCATCTTACACTCGCCAAGTATGATGTCACAGTATACCAGCACACTGATCACATTTAACAGTTGGCTAACATATTGGTGGTATTCAAAGGGGATACAGTGTCTGTCACCCTCGGGTGACATGCTTAACATGCCACTTAGCTTCCCTATGGACAGCTTTCATCTGTCACCCTTGGACCTTTGAATACTGGTAGGGTACTTGCTGCCACCATAGTGCCTTATTTAAGCGGGGCTCAAAGGACAGAACCACCTCCATAGACATTACAGAGTACACGACACTGAGGGTAATGCTGCTCAACACCAGATGTATTACCCACAAATTGCGCCCACTCAGGGATCTCCTCAGTATGGAGGATAGCAATATCTGTGCACTAAAAGACACATGGTTCAGGCTCCCACATGCACACAAGCACTACCAGGTTGTATTTTGTACCATGCTTTCTGACCACATAACTCGGAATGGCCAAAACAATTAGGGGGTGTATCCATATACATCACAGATACACATACCTCCGGGTTGGTAGCACTGCACAAAGCATCACAGACCATACATATGCACCTAACATTGTGCAAATCGGCCTTTTGGTTTGTTGCCTGCTACAGACCACACTCCCCAACTCAGCAACCCCACTCAGCTTTCCTGGGAACATTGGATAATATGAAGGTCTCCCCAAACAGCATTATATTGGGTGACGTCAAATACCCACACATTGACTGTGGATAGTACTCAGGCCACAACACCCTCGACCAACAGTTGCTACTATTTCTACATTCATATGCTATGGCACAACCGGTCACCACACCCACACAAGGGGACAACATATTGGACATGATCATCACCGACATGGGGACTCTATGTGCCACACCTGCGATATACCCCTCATTGCTAAGGGCAGAACATACTTTATCTCACTGGACATCCATATCCCATCCCCACACCCTTCCTTGGTAATGTTGGTGAACTTCCCATAGGAAAACATCACACTCCTCCAAACCACGGTGGTATCCTTCAGAGACCCTGGGTCAGTGGTTAGTATGGCTCAGACTGTTGTATCCTTTACATACACATTCTATGGACACCTAGAGGACCGCATGGATCATTACATCCAAAATAACAACTGGACTCATTCCTGCAATGGCAGTGGACCTGTGTGGTAGACCCCAGCCATTCATATGCTTTACAACAAATGGAGGAAGCTACTACATGATAGAGCACAATCCCAGACAGGGAAGGCATCTGTGATCTGTACTAGCAGACAGCTACAATCACTTGGGTAATTATGTCAGGCACGCTTCTAACGGACAATTTCACCAGACACGTCAGACACTCACAAGGTCTTCTTCAGTCGATTCAGGTACCTGGCTGGACACTCACTGATATGCTGTGTGTTACTGCATACTGACTAAACATACCCTGAACCCACTGCCATTGCCATCATCCTGGCAAACAGGTTCAGTGCAGATGTGTCCCCCACATCCCCCCTAAGGTGGTACTGTCCATACCAACAGAGTGTAACTCTCAGACATCACGAGTAAACAGGTGAGTGCTGCCCTCCCCACAGCAGACAACACAGCATCAATGGGACCAGACAATGTCCCAGCCTGTGTCGTACACAGCCTTCATGACAGGCATAACACTCACATTATGTCACTGCTCGACATAAGAGTTACTGCAGCATATGTACCCATGGAATGGCATACAGCGATAGTGGTCCCACTCCACTGAATACTGCCACAACAGACCACAGGCAATATCAGCCTAAAAGGCTGTTCTGCAAAGCTATGGGGTGTATTGTAATGGGACTCATGCACATAGACATGGAAAACCTACAGACACTGGGTCCTACACATTACAGCATTATTGTGGACAGATCTTGCCTGTTGGACCTGTTCATATTCTTTCAACAGTTACCAGGTCCATCAGTGTTGGGACGGTTGTCCACACAGCCTGCCTGGACCTTGCACAACCCTTCAACACAATACCCCACTCGGCCATTATGCATAGGCTCCCCAGCATCAATATCAACACATATCTGACACAATGGATTGCTAGCTGGATCAGGGATAGCACCCACATGCTCAGTGTTGCAGGTGCCATGTCTGACTATACACCCATGACACATGGCATCCCACAAGGCTCAGTTCTGGAACCTCTCTTGTTCAGTATATATTTATGTGATGTACAGGCTATCACAGGAGGGCTATGGCTGCCCATTTTCGCAAATGACTGCAAACTGGGTGCCATAATCAGCTCTCCTGCTGGCACATGCATACTCATACAGGGTCTCACAGAGATAGGTTGAATGGTGCCTGAGCCATGGCCCATGTCTACATGCCATTAGTTGCATAGTCATCCCCTTTGAGGATGACAAAATGCCCACACATTACCACATAGGTTGTAATACATTACATACAGTAGTGGTTGTTATGGTTTTGGGGACACAACTTGTTCGTACTCTCGCCTTTGACAATCCTATTGCCATAGTGGTTAGACAGTACGTCTACATAGCCCACCATATCCCACATGGTTTCACATGTTGATCACATGTGGTCATTGTGCCCCTATACTCTTCACGACCATGCTTGGTTACTATGCCACATTTGGGATGTACCTTACCTGACACCTGCAGCAGCTGTAATGGCCACAAATGTTACTCATCAAGCAGATGTAGGGACTCACACAGATGCCCTGCACAGTTCCGATACAGTAACTCCAGCTATACCCAGTCGCTTACCACCTACATGGATGTGTTGTGTGCCTGTAGTTGCAGGCAATATCTGACCCAGACGTACTGGACATGCTCCACCTCAGGATATCTGACTCCCTTGGAGCTACACACTCCAGGGACATATACCTTAGCACTGATGTTAAAAGGACATAATTTTTATTATCAGAAAATCTCCACTCACTCCGGAGTGTAGTCCCAGTTTTGCGTAGGCAGAGCCACCCACTGACCATCTACAGGTGGCATCTTGATATGTGGATGGGTGAACACATGTTTACCCATGGGATATCTTCTGTGTCCCTGCTAGACAGAGGCACAATACACTCAACATGAATGGGCTATCTTGTGTGACCTACTATTCAGAGGCACAGTGTTCTGATTAGACTAGGTTGCAGAAGCCAAACACACTCTGGCTATGCTTGTACATGCCCTAGGGCAAATAGCCTAGTATCAACCCCTGAACCTATGATAATTTTCATGATGCACAATGTTTATTGCTGATACTGTTTGCAGGTTTTTATCATCATTGCTTTCACACTTTCTATGAACCGCTTAGGTATCTGCAGAACATATTTGCTTATGGCAGGGTTCTACTATATTATTTATGTGTCTGTTGTCATATCAGTGTGTGCACAGGGCAGATTGCTGGGTAGTTTGAGGTTCGTGGGTTAACACATGCAACTGCCTGCTATATGTGGCCCAATGCTGTACTCCAACATGGCCTAAGTGTGTGAGCATGCCCAGTTCAGACTGTCAGTGTTCTGTTGCCTGACATTTGTCTCATGTATTTAAGTGTGTGAGCATGCCCAGTGTGACCTTTCAGTATGTTGCTGTCTGAGTTCCACTACATTTGTTGATGTATGTCTACATGTCCAATATTAACATTTGTACTGTGTGTGTTGAAAGTCAGGTTCTATTCTTACTGCAGGACTCACCTTTGTGTCATAACCCGACAGGGATTATGCTGTGCCTGCAGGGTTTCCATGAAATACTTTGGATAGACTTATCGACATTTCTTCATACAGGCTAACTACTCCAAGACTGACATGGTTTAGTGGTTCAGTGCTATGACTATAGTGCACAATATCCTGGGTTCGAGGCCCATTGCTGCTTACATTTTCATACTGAGCAGACCAGACTGCTTAGGGGCCAGTAGAGCAAATATGAGCATGTTGGCTTTTGTTCAGCTATGCCCTACGTAGACCCAGCTTGTCCAACATTGCTCAATATTAACCCTTTGCTGGATATTGGCCAATATTACTCTACATTGACCACATTTGTAGTAGTTGGTGTGTGCGATTTTGTTTGCATATACTTCATGATGGTAAATGCTGTTTAGCACTGCTTTATATTGCTTAACACATGGCAATCATGCCTCAGGTGTTGATGCAGGGCTGCCTATGTTGGATGAACATACTACTCTCCCAATACATGTTTGAAAGCAGGTAGTGTCAACGTAGGCATCCCTTTTACTATATGTGCGGGTCAGAGAGAGGTATCATTTCCAGAGTTCCTACTGAGCCAGTGTATGTGCTATGCGTTGCCTCTTTGCCAAGATCAAAGCATACTGGGCACGCCTTCTTCTGCCTACTGGGGCAGGCTCAGGTTGTTCCTCCTCCGAGTCACGCTCTGCCTGTGATGGCCATGGCAATGGTGGGAGGCTGTTTGGCCCAGGCCTATGCTGGTCCTGCCGCAGCTGTTTTCGCAGGATCATATTATGTAGCATAGCACATACCATGACAATTTGGGTAGATGTAGTTGGTGAGTACTGCAAGGCTCCACCAGATGTGTCCAGGCACCAGAACTGTGACTTGAGCAGCCCAAACACACGCTCTATTACATTTTGTGTTTGTGCATGTGCCTCATTATGGCATTCCTGTTCAGGTGTGTGTGCATTTCTGATGGGTGTCATCAGCCACGGCTCCAGTGCATAGCCATCATCCCCCACTAGGTGACCATGTGGGATGTCCCCATTGGCAAATGTCTGGTACAGCTGCGTCAGATGCCGGATATGGGAATCATGGTAGCTTCCAGGGCAGCCAGCACACACATTCAGTATTATGCCCTGGGCATCACACATGACCTGGCAGTTGATGGAGGGGAAGCCCTTGCGGTTGAAGTAGACCCTGCCCCACTCACCGGCTGGTGCTTTGATGCATATGTGCATGCAGTCTATTGCACCCACTACCTCACAGTATTCTATTTGCTGGAAGAGATGCATATTGCTAGCCAATTCCTCATGGGAATTGGGGAAATATACATGATCACTGACATGTGCTGACATGGCATCCAGGAACTGGTGCAGTACCATGGATGCTGATGCCTGTGATATCCCCATCATATCACCAGATGGTCTCTGGAAGGTACCTGTTGCTAATATTCTTAGGCCAACACATACCTTAGTTTCCACTGGGATGGGTTCCCCTCTGTTGGTTCTGTGTGTGAGTTGTGACCTGCACAGCTCAACATTTTGCTGCAAGAGGTCTCTGTCCACTCTATAGCGCTCCACTATCTCCAGCTCATGTAGCCCCTGGTAGGTAACCCTGGGCCTGTACAGTCTACTCTGTCTCCTCACTGTGGGTTGTCCAGCAGCATTTGCATTATCACCACCCTCAGCATGTTGCATATGTCACCTTATAACAGCAATGGCAGCCCCTAACATTTTTTATCTCAGTAAAGCTTTTTCAGTTTTCACTTCTATTAGCTTACTGCAGTGTCTCTTAAGAGAAACATAATGGACTGTTGTTTGCAGAGTTTTAAGTGCTGGGCTGGGATTGTGTTCTGCCTGGGTAATTGCCTGTTCTGATTGTTTTCACCTGCTAGCTCTGCTAGTACTCCCTGGTAACTTCCCACTATTTGGTGTGCTTCCTTTTTCCTTTCTGTTTCCTCGGGGGGGGGGGTGCCGCACACACAAGTGCAAACACACGCACAGCAGCCAATACACGAGCACACATGCTTACATGGACTAAACCTTATTCTTGTTAAAACGCGCGCACACCAGCACAAATGCGCTTACAACTGTTTACACACCCTTACATATCCTTACTCAAGCCTACATGCGTGCACTCACGGTTACATGCGCGCACACTGTCTTACTCGGGTTTACTGGCATGCACATGCGCGCATGCACGCTCAGCAAGAAACTTTGGTGTTATCCACAGCATACACCTTTGATTTCTTGACTTTACCTGGCCTACCTGTTGACACACCTCTTTCACTATTATGAGAATGTAAGCTGACACATGACACTCGGCTCCAATGAGCTTCACTCCTTTCATACATACCCCCCTCGTGATGTCACCTATCTTCTACTCTGTTACAAACCTTATCCTACTCCTACACTCCACTGACTGTGCTCATTTGCTATGTAAACTTGCGGTTCAATATCCTAACTCTCATTTGCATAGGATAGCCTACTAATGCTTAGTTACATCTCTTAGACTGAGCTTCCCCCCTTAGCAACCTCTACTCCGTGGCCATGCTGTCTTCAGCCTGCCATTCCCTTGCATTGTAAATTCTTTTTAGCTATAAAATCCACATTTGTGGATCTTAATTATTAATTTTCTGCTTTTAGGGCGCAGTGCATTTGCGCGGCGCTGCACTATGGTTAAACCCCGGAGATCGGGATAAAAAAAAAGTTATTTTATTTTTAATTTGCATCCCTTCCCATTGCCAGTGGCCATGTTTTTGGCCATTGGCATGCTTCCTCCTGTACATTCATGCATTATTTCCAGCTGACATGGCTCTGTTTTGCTATTTGCAGAACCGTACTCAGTTATCAACTGAGTACGTTTCTGCAAGTAATGCTACTCCTACTCGGACAGGTTCGGGTTTCCTGGATCACAAATTTAACTCATTTGCATAGCTTTCGCCTGCAATTGAGGTAATTTGCATATCCCAGCCCTGTCCGTGTAGGACTAGTTTAGAGATCTCAGTTGCACACCCCTACTGGCTGTTCCTGGATCGCACAGCAGACATGTTGGCTGCATGGAGTCTTACTCTACTCTAAGACTCCGTGCAAGCCTTCGTGAATCCGGTCCATGCTCTTTCTCTCTCCTTATCATAGGTAATTTGCTAGTAGCTTAGTTAAGATGAATTAGTATTTCAGGTGTATACACAACCCAGTAATTAAACACATACTCCCCACACCTTTCATTTACTAATGATGAAACATACATGAATCAGCAAAACCTGCAAGAAACATATACCACCATATAGCTTATGAACAAGTTAAAAGGCCAACTGTCAATAGCCAATAATCATGACAAGCCAGTTTCTCATTTCTCCATAGTATGCCATTAAAAGTGAAAGCTCTAGGGCTGTAGCCCCCCCCCCCACACACACACACACAAGCGAGTAAACTTTCCAGTAAAATGCTAGAAGGCCTATAAATCAAGTTCTTTAAATTCAGAGGAAGTGACTCATTTTCAATAACATCTGTTGGAGTGCTGCCCCATTTTTATTTCTCAGCAGCAAGTGCTGTAAATAGAAATCAAAATATTTATGACTGCCATGCTAACAATGAGACCCCCACAGACCTTACACTATAAAGATGTGTGGATAGCCTGCTTAGCATTTTTTGCTACTCTCTATTAAGGTATACATTTTATTATGGGACTTAAATAGCAACATAAACACAATAAAAATCCAAAGAGAAAAAAAAGATGGTGTTAGCACATGTGAAATATATCTTGCTGGCAAAGGCACCTTCCTCACATGTTCCTAACTTTACTCTTGTTTTCATTTAAAAAAGATTTACTCAGATAAGTGCCACAAGCAGAAACTTTGTGCCCATTGGGACTCCATCTGAACAGAATATGACATAATGGATAAGTAAAGAAGAGCAGTTGCCTATTTAATAAAGGACATCATTTTTCTCTTTCATTAAGCTATATGTTGCATTTCATATGAAACACAGCTGTATATTCTTTCTGCATTTAACTCCATACATGAGAATTCAACTTACATTCACTAATGACATTAAATGTTCCACAGATTTTACCATTACAGGGTTTATCCAGTTAAAAGAATTCTAGTGCTGTTTCCTGATATTATTGTGTCAAACTACATACAGTCTGTGGCAGAGAATTCAGCCATTGTGCCTCAAGCATGGATTTTCTGCAATGCACTTTCCCACATATTAAAGGTGAAACCTAAAGACATATTATACACTGCATAGGACTAATTGAGTAGAACATTTACTTGCTATTTACAAAAAGTAGCTTTGTGAATAACTAGCTGATACATTTGTGCATGCCACATGATAAGTGTCAGAAAAATATGTATTAATGTGTGTGCTTAATGCTAATTAGAAACTAAATGAATTAACATGTTTTCCATTCTATTTTATATGCACTATTTTATATACAGCTGAGTTTCATATGAGACTAAAAGATGTTTTTGAAACTGCAGTGTGCTTTCTGAAACTTGCAAGATGCCCTCTGACCTTGTAATGGCTAGCTCAGCAATATTCCTGTTTATGCCTTTTGGAAATGTACTTGAGAAGCAGGTGATTATCTGCTAGGTCAGGAAGTAAAGAATGAACAATGCTATATTCTGTAATGTAATGATTTTGAACAATCAGCTCTGTTCGAAGTATGAGAACACGCACAGCTGCAGAAGTTAGAGATAACATAAACAAAGGACTGTTGGAGAAATGAACTGCAATCTATACTTGCTTTGTGCTCAAATTAGCCATAGTACCTTGAATGGTATCATTGCATATATCTAACCGGTGGTAGCCAAGGCCACGTTGTTTTTCTTCAGAAGTTTCTCACAAAAATTGATAGTACAAGCAGAAAATCATATAAACAAGCACTACAAAATAATGATGTTAGAACTTGTGATTTACTATGTCAGCTTGGTAGGCAATGTCTTATTAGAAAATGTATAAAAATGCCTGCATTTCCTGGTTGTAGTTAGACAAACTCTGTATTAGCACGTTTTTGTCTCCTTGCTGCAAGATTAAAGTGCCTTAACCTGAACCTACCATGTACTGATAATTTTTAAAGTATATTTTTCATTTGACAGTTTGGCACTTCGAGCCGGAAATATATCTCTCACTCTGGCTCAGGTCAGAATTGGGCCCGGTGGCATGAACCCGTATGGAGAAGTGGCCACATTGGCTCTTCTGCTTTGAAAGACCTCCGACTGAACTGTCATTCGAAAGAGGCCAGCCACTGTTTCTGATCTGGGATTGGAGGACGAGTCAACGTTCCGGTGGGATCAACACACGGAGGGTCAGGTAAGGAGAATTTACCTTTTTTTCTGTTTTAGATCAGGGACTTGTTACAGTATTGTTGTTTTTTTGTCAAGGGAGATTTGCATGTGCAGATCAGGGACAAAAAAAAAGATTGCTGTCTTGTCATAGATCAGTGAAACAGAATAGGTAGGCAGTTATTCTAGATAAACTGTGGAAAGGTGTAAATCGTGGTACCATGTGATAAAAAGGGTTATGTAACAATTTCTAACTTAGCTAAGGCAACATGGGAAATCAGTGCACAAAAAGTTCCCGAGACCCACCCTTAACCGAAGACGCAAAATATATGCAATTGCAGCGTGCCAATAATGTTAGGTATTATACAAAATGGGTTAATAAATACAAATTTGACAGTAATTTAGATAAACCTTCACTTATTAAACTTATTAGACAACTTAAAACAGACGCAAAAGGTCCCATAGGGACACAGGTGGCTTGAGGAAGCAAACCGCAGGGAACAAAAGATTAAAAACTCAAAAGCAATGTTCTTAGATAAAGAAGAAAATAACTTGGTGATTGCAACAGCCCCTCCGCCCCCTCTGCTTCCCTTACCAGAATATGAAGCGAGTGGACAAGTTGATCCACCTCTACTATACCCAGCTGTTCCTGCAAAACCAAAACCATTTGTTAGAGATTCTATCGAGACCAGGTCTCGAGCACACAACTTAAGAGGGGATATTGAATTGTATGAAATGAATAAAAATGCACAAGCTATGAGTGAAGAAGAGATATGTCCATTCATAGAAGTACCAAATCCGCAGGCAGGACAGGTAGGACAGGACCCAACTCTTCTAGTATATAGACCATGGACACCGGAAGATATCCGGAAAGCCATAGAGGGAATTCCCCATCCAAAAGTTAATTTTAGAAAATTCTTAGAAGACTTACAGGGCATGAGGTTAAGTTACCATTTGAATGGAGAGGAAGTAGAGAAAGTAGTTAGACAAATTGTAGGTCCAGATTGGCACATGATCAGTGGCAACTGGAATCCCAATGACGCAGAGTTTAGACCACTCCCACATAGTAATGCAGAACTAGACAACAGAGTGAAAGGTCTGACAGACCGAATCTCTGAATAATGGAAGCCTAGGGCTGATTGGACTTGCATTAATCAATGCATACAACAAGAAGCTGAAACTGTTGATAGATATTATGCCAGATTATTAGAATGTTTTAATAACCATTGTGGAATGCAGGTACCTGAAGACCAAACACATGATTCCCCATATGAGCAGCAGCTAAAGAATGCATTTTTGAAAGGCAGTATTGCACCCATTACAGCTTTATTACAAAGCACATGGTAGATCATCGAACAAGTAGATTACAGTCATTACTTGAATATGCAAGACATGCCGAAAGGCATTTTAATAGCAAAAAGAAAAAGAAAACTCAAGTATTTGCAGTAGAAGATGGATCAGAAGTCTTTGTAGTACAAACTGGGAAGAAGGGTAAGAAAAATACCCAGGGAAATAAACAATCTGATAAACGATCAGAGGACTTTGAAGAGAGAAAGAAAAGGGTTGAATGTTTTAAATGCGGGAAAAAGGGACATTTAGCAAGGGATTGCAGGCAAAATAAAAAGGTAACCACAGAAGACAAGGAGGGTGAGGACTGACTATATGGTAGTCAAGAATCACTGGATAGGAATAAAGAAGAAAAGACAAGTGCAAATGTGGTAGAAGGGGTAGAGGACATGATAGAAGAGGTAGACGATGTGCATGAAATCACAGATAATGAAGAAAATGAAATTCTGGACTTAGCATTATTGAGCCAAGAGCTCTACTTAGCAGACACAAAACCGGAAGTTACACTTCTGGTAGAGGGGAGGGAAGTTAAAATTCTGTGTGACTCAGGAGCTTCATGGACCCTGATACACTCTTCCAAACTACCAGAAAATTCAGAATCACTTGACTACATATTAGTGAAAGCAGCTAATGGACAGCTGTATCGGGAGCCACTCTCCCACAACATAGCGATAACTGACCCAGTTTCAGGGATGACCCAGAAAAGCAAAATTGCTGTTTCTGCAAAATGCCCAGTGAATCTCTTGGGCAGAGACCTAATGCAGATATTTGGCATAGCCGTAGTTCCAACTATGCAGGGTATGGAAGCACAGTGACAAATGGATACTTTTGTAGTGCGACCGTGGGGTGAAACATTTTATTGGTACAGCCAGGACTTAGTTACAACTGGTCCAGGGGCAGTAACCAAAGAACTGATGAATGTAGCCATCAGTAAATCCCCCTCCCTTGACACTGATAAACAGCATTTGTTGCATTGCACTCTATATTACTGTAACAGACCAGGACCTGATAAAGAATATGAGCAAGAACTGTTTAGAAATCATGCTAACAGATTAGTATTACGAAATTTGTACTGGGACACAAAAGGAAAACAGTGTAGTAAGCTGTTCTTTGCCCCAGGAATTCTTAGCACTATACAAATCTAATTGACGATTACCACATGTGAGTTTAACTAAAGAAAGAAACGTGAAGTGGGCAGACCTAGGAGAAAAAGTCACAAGATGGGAAAAGCAGACAGAGTTAGAACTTTCTGAACAGGGAGTACGAAAGCAGAAACTAAATTGGATAATGTAGACACACCCAGCTGTACACTCACAGGCAAGTGAGGATAGCTGAGTAGCACTCTTACTAGAGGAAGAGGAAAAAGCCTTACGAGACATACCAGAGACTCTCTGGTCAACAGGGAAATCAGATGTAGGACTTATTCGTACAGCAGGACCAGTTACTATCATGCCAAAATCAGCATTTAGACCTCAAAAGAGACAGTATCCCTTGAAAAAGGATGCAAAAATAGGAATCAAACCTATAATAGCAGCCTTACTTAAGGAAGCAGTCTTGATAGAATCTCCTGATTCACCATGTAATACACCCTTATTTCCTGTTAGGAAAGCAAATGGAGAATGGCATATGGTCCAAGATTTACAAGCTGTAAATGACACAGTTATACCCAGGGCACCTACGGTGCCAGATCCACACACTTTATTGAATGATTTGAAACCTTAACAAAAGTATTTTTCTGTGGTAGATATTAGCAATGCATTTTTCTCAATACCGATACACCCTGACAGCCAACACTGGTTTGCATTTACATTTCAGGGGAAACGGTATACATATACGCGACTACCACAGGGATCTTGTGAAAGTCCAACAATATTCGCACAAGAAATGGCAAGTAACCTGGCGGGATTTATCCCACCGAAAGGCAGTCAGATTTTACTTTATGTAGATGACATTCTGCTGGCAGCCCCCACCCAGCAATAATGCAGAGAGGATACTATAACATTACTACAATTTTTAGCCACTCAAGGACACAAGGTAAACCAAACAAACTGCAACTTTGGAAAAAACAGGTCAAATACCTGGGATATGTAATATCCAAAGAAGGCAGAATATTAGATGAATACAGAAAAACAGCAATATTACAAGCACCTAAACCAACTACCAAGAAGGAAATGATGTCCTTCCTGTGTACTACTAACTTTTGTCGGAGTTGGATTCCAAACTATGCTTTGGAATCTGCTCTGCTGACCAACTTGATATTCAAAAAGCCGATGGCAGCACAAGATTTATTACAGTGGACATCAGAAGCAGAATCAGCTTTCTGCAAATTGAAACAACTGATAGCTTCTTCATTAGTTTTAGAATTACCAAACTATCATAAACGATTTTTCCAAACTGTAGATTGTAAGCAAGGTTATATGACATCAGTGTTAACACAACAGCATGGGGACAAACAACGCCCCATAGCTTACTATTCATCACAGCTAGATCCAGTGGCGTGATCCTTGCCCCACTGTGTATAAGCAGTAGTCGCAGCTGCAATGGCAGTACAGGCTTCAGCCTCAGTAGTATTGTTCCGCCCTCTCACATTGAGAGTGCCTCATGCAGTCACGATTATTTTACTGCAAGAAAAAGTAGCATATCTTTCTCCTGCTAGACATCTTTCCTGTAGGACTATACTGTTGAGCCAACCTCATATGACAATTGAACGATGCACAACTTTGAATCCGTCAACCTTGCTCCCAACCCCTGCAGATGGCAAACCACACTGTTGGCTGCAGGAGTTTGAGCAAAAGACACTACCTAGAAAAGATCTTACAGATGTTCCCTTGAATGATGCCGAGGTGACATACTATGTGGACGGCTCGTACAGGAGGGATCCTACAGGACAGAATCCAGTGGGGTATGCAGTAGTTTCTGATACTGAGATTTTAGAAGCAAAGTCTTTACCACACAACTTATCTGCACAAGCAAATGCGTAGCTCATACCAAGCAACAGGATAGAATTTCAAAAGGTAATGCGAGGGCTGATACAGCTACAAAGCAAGCAGCTTCAGCTTCAGAAGTATTTCCTTTGAGTAAGGAGTTACAACCATCTGAGATTTTAGACTTAGAAATGTTAAAAACAATGCAGACACTTACTACAAATGTAGAAAAACAAAAGTGGATAAAACGAGGAGCAATCCTTGAGAAGGGAATGTATATCTCCAAAGAAAAGAAACCGATTTTGCCATCTAACTTGTTTAGATATGCAGCTTTGTTGAGCCATGGGCAGTGCCATGTCTCAACAGGGGGGATGGTACAGTTAGTGAATTGAGTGTTTACGACGTATGGATTTACAAACTAGACAAATTTTTTTTGTGCAGCATGCCATGTTTGTAACAAGCATCATGCACAAGGGACATTGAAACCTAAGCAAGGGAGTTTCCCTACACCACCGTATCCATTCCATACTATTTGTATGGATTTTATAGAGCTGAACAAATGCGAAAATAAGAAGTACTGCCTTGTCATTATAGATATGTTTTCCAAATTGGTGGAAGCTTTTCCAGCTAAGAATCCAGATGCAGCTACTGTTGCAAAAGCCCTCGTTAAAGAAATTATTCCTAGATATGGCATACCAGGAAAGATTTATAGTGACAATGGCACACACTTTGTAAATCAAACCATACAACAATTCAGTTGTTATTTCAGGATTTCTCTGAAAAATCATTGCGCATACCACCCCCAATTTGCAGGATTAGTAGAGAGGCATAATGGGGTTTTGAAAAATAAGCTTAGGAAATTGATTAGTGAGACACAGAAGAACTGGGTGCACTGTCTACCTCTGGCACTGCTGAGCATGAGAACTGTTCCAAATGCAAAAGGGTTAACTCCTTTTGAAGTTCTGTTTGGGAGGGCATATTATACACCTCAATGGAAACCTCTCATGCCTGCAGAGCAGGAGGCTGACAGTTCACTTGCAGAGTATATGAGACTATTTTTGAATAACAAACTTTTGCAGTTAAATTCTGTTTCAGATAAAGAGCAAACCAGACCATTGGAGGCAGCAGTAGCCCCAGGCACATGGGTCTGGGTGAAAATCGTGAAGAAAAAGAACTGTAGTTCTCCGAAGTGGGAAGGGCCGTACCAAGTACTACTGTCGACACCCACTGCAGTCAAGATCGCAGAGCGAGTGTCCTGGATTCATTTGACACATTGTAAACTGGTTAAGCACTTTAAACTGGAGAAAAACCTTGTTACTGTTGTACAATGAGAACAAAATGACCAGGTATAGAGTAAACAGAGACGCAGAACATCCTCAGAAAATTTGCATAATTATTCTGATAGCTAAACTAATAACATTGATATTTTTGTTGTGGCCTTTCCTTTTCCCAGCCACAAAAGTTGAACTGATCAAATGTGATGCATTACTCATAGACTGGCATCCAAACTTTAACACTTACCAAGCAATTAAATATGTGTATGCTGAAACTTTCAATGTTTCGAGCTGCTGGATTTGCACAGCTGTACCGACAGCATACGGGGGATTATTAATGACTGCTGTTCCCCTAGGGGTGAATGAGACCTGGAAAACTTAATTTTTGATACTACACCTGTGAAATCACAAGAAAAAATAGCATTGTACCTACCTCTTACACAAAAAGGGATTGTATGTTTTTTCAAGAATGACACTATTCAGGTGGGTTGGAGCAATTGCGATGTGACTGTTTCTTATAAATGTTATATTAAACCCAGTAAGACTAAAACCATTTGTGATACAAACTATGATGCATATTTTGCTAAGATGCATAAGAGTGTTGATGAGATACAACATAATCCTGTTCTTTTAAAGCAGCTTTCTATTATTGATAAGAAAATGTTTCATGCAGGGCAAGCTTATATCAATACTAAAGTAGAGAATTGTTATTTTGTTTGTGGAAAAAAAGCATATAAATGGCTACCTGAGAATTGGTCCGGCAGTTGTTTTTTGGGTTACCTGGTTCCGGCCATACGACACACTGCAGCTTTGCCTCAGGGAAAAATTCAAAACGTTAGAGAGGTCAGCAGTAAACCTAGAAGTCCGATTAAGAGACCCGAGGATCCAGTAGGATGAATCGAAGCAGGATGGAGAAACCATAACTCCATAAAAAACAAAGATAAACTGACACACATGGACTTGAGTGACACCATTATATCATGGGCAGGCATAGCCCCTGCATATGGCGCAGTGAAATCAATTTGGGATCTGAGAAAACTGTCTAAACTTCTCAAAGTTATGAGCAATGCAACTTTTTCTGCTCTCGAATTAGTGACTGATGAACTGAATGCTATGAGAACTGTGGTGCTTCAGAACCGCATGGATCTCGACTTCACCCTAGTGGCGAGAGGTGGTACGTGCACTTTAATAAAAGAAGAATGCTGTTCGTACATTCCTGACAATCAGCACGAAATAAACGACCATCTTGAGGTGATCCAGCAAGTGTCGACCATGACCAAACCAGGCCCAAACCCTCTGACGGACTTTTTCCAGAATTTGTTTGGGGGGTGGTGTTCCATCCTAATGAACATCCTGATTGCCATTTGTGTGGGATTACTCCTGTTAGGAGCATGCATTTGTTGTGGTATTCCCGGCATGAAAAAGTTAATCAAAGAATTTATAGATATATCAGTTTCTCAGACTTTGTATCAAAGTACTGAAATTGAAGAATTGTTGAAATGTGAAACACTTTCATAAGTTTAAACTGAATGAATCTCTTAACTGCAAATTCTGAATGGAAGAGGTTAGGAGAAGAAGCAAACTGTTTATTCTTTTGAAAATAGAATTAAAAAGTATTAACAGGGGGGAAATGTCAGAAAAATATGTATTAATGTGTGTGCTTAATGCTAATTAGAAACTAAATGAGTTAAAACATTTTTAATTCTATTTTATATGCACTATTTTATATACAGCTGAGTTTTATATGAGACTAAAAGATGCTTTTGAAACTGCAGTGTGCTTTCTGAAACTTGCAAGATGCCCTCTGACCTAGTAATTGCTTGCACAGCAATATTCATGTTTATGCCTTTTGGAAATGTACTTGAGAAGCAGGTGATTATCTGCTAGGTCAGGAAGTAAAGAATGAACAATGCTATATTCTGTAATGTAATGATTTTGAACAATCAGCTCTGTTTGAAGTATGAGAACATGCACAGCTGCAGAAGTTAGAGATAACATAAACAAAGGACTGTTGGAGAAATTAACTGCAATCTATACTTGCTTTGTGCTCAGATTAGCCATAGTACCTTGAATGGTAACATTGCATATATCTAACTGGTGGTAGCCAAGGCCACGTTGTTTTTCTTCGGAAGTTTCTCACAAAAAATTGATAGTACAAGCAGAAAATCATATAAACAAGCACTACGAAAATAATGATGTTAGAATTTGTGATTTACTACGTCAGCTTGGTAGGCAATGTCTTATTAGAAAATGTGTAAAAATGCCTGCATTTCCTGGTTGTAGTTAGACAAACTCTGTATTAGCACGTTTTTGTCTCCTTGCTGCAAGATTAAAGTGCCTTAACCTGAACCTACCGTGTATTGATCATTTTTAAAGTATATTTTTCATTTGACAATAAGTCTGTGCAGGGTAAACATGTACTACTTTAAATATATACAAATAATTAAAAATTATAATTCAACATTACTAATTTACAAATATTTAATTATTCCATTAAAATTCAAAGGTAGAGCTTCATTTCACTTATATTTATTTCTTTTGGTGCTCATTTAGATGCTCTTTTCAAATGCTTCCTGTTTCTGAAGGGGTGAAAGGTCAAGAAGCGATTCCTACTGCTCAAACAGTCTAAAAGCAAAACTGGGCTGCTGTGGTGATTAATACAAGCTCATGGCCATTAGAAATAATATTCTTTTAATACTGAAGTATTCAGAGCAGGAAAATAAACTAAAGAGAGATTGTTTTCAATGTAAAAAGGATCGCAATCACATTCAGTGAGTCACAATCTAAAAATATAAATGGTTTTGATAGTTTAAATCAAATGAGATCTAATACAGTTATCAGATGTTTTGGAATAACTACCATTGTGTTTAATATACCAAATAAATGCAAATTGTTTTCATTAAACAAAATTAATCATAAATATTTACCTAAATGTTATCATTTAAAAAAATCAGTCAACAGCTACTTATACGTATACATTTTAAAACATGCCACCTTATTTAAAGAAAATCATTCAAGCAAAAACTATCTTAATATTCATATTAATTATGTCATGTTTCTAGTTACAAACAGTAAAGTAAACTATATTACTATAGTAATTTAAAGTTGCATGTTTAATACCAAAATTAGCCTGTTTTATTAAATATTTACCCCCTCTAACAGAAAGTGAGGTACATTATAATAGAAGCAAACTGTTAATTATTATTAATAAGAATGTCACTTAAATCAATAAAAAAGGTGTACCTTATGATGGGTGTCCTTTTCATGTAGAAATGTTAAAAATAATTTAAAAAATAAACCGTTTCTGTGGATTCGCAACATTGTGCTATTTTTAGTTATTTGGTTTGATTTTAGCACTTGGGCGCCAACTGTTTGGACTTTAAAATACAATGATAATATAAAGCATCACTTTTATTTTTTTTTACTAACATTTTTCTTTTGATGTCATCCATTTCAAGTTACCTGACACAAAAAATGTATTAACAAAAAGAGTTATTACCTTTCTAAAGAAATTTCAAAGTTATATCTGACAATCTAGATTAAACATAAACAACAAATAAAATATTAATTTGCCTCTAAGCTTTTTATTTTTTTCCTTTACTGTCCAATCATTTCTTGTAACTTGTCATTTTAAAGATAAACTTCAGTCCATTTCTTCTGTAGTGTTAAGTAGATTATTCTTCTAAACAAAAGAAACTGCATCTTCCAATGATACAAAACTTTTATGTCGATCTGCTACAAATAGTCTTAATTTTGCAGGGTATATCAGATATTTTTATTCCAGATGTTTTAGTCTCTTTAACAGGGGAAAACATGCTTTGGTTTTTGAAACTACCAAGGAAGAATAATCATTGTCAAATTTAATAACAGTACCTCGTATTTGTATGGCTGAAACAGACCAAACCATTTTAAAATAAACTCTTTATATTGACTGGAGATAAATTTAACTATTAAAGATATAGGATTAGAAGGTTTCTTATATGAATTTATTGTAGATAAAGATCTGTGACTCATCTCTTTGCCAAAGGACAGGACTTCAGCAAAGATTAAGATTTTTGGTAATCAAGAATTTAAATTGTTTACCATATTGTCTCCGTCTGGCTTCTCAAGAACACCATAGATCTGCATGTTGTTTCTTCTGTCTCTATTTTCTAGATCATCCAGTTTTCCAGGAATTTATTGTTCTGTTTAAGAGTAGATTCAGTATTACTTTCTCCTTCTGTTAGTCTGCCATTATTGTCATTAATTGAATCTTCCATAGCAGATATTTGGCATTTTGTTGCTTGACAACTTCATTAATTAATTCAATCTGTTTTTACAGTCTTCTTTAATTGCATCTATTTTAGAATCAAGTTTGTCATGTACATTATTAAGAACAGACTGTAATTCTTTCTTCACAGAGGTTTCTTGAGATCCTGCTTTAGAGTGACACATTTTTTCTAGACATTATTATGATTTGTATTTTTGACTGGAAAACGGTTGACACTTCTAATATTGTTGGTAAAATGGTTAGGAAAAGAAAACTGAAGTGGCATAGCATTCTGTCAAAAAGAGAAGGGATAACCTATGTGTTTTCTTAATGACAACAGTATCATTAATGAACAAAAGCATTTTTTACACTGGAAATTTGAAAGACTATACATGCAGACATTCGTTTTCTTTTGGATGTTTGTTTCTTGATTCCTATCCAACAGCAGGCACAGGCATTATAGGGTCATAAAAATGTTTAGTCAAGATTTATGCAATGGTATTACCTAGTTATATAAAAATGGTTTAGCATTGTTATTTTCAGTTGCTGCTGTTAGGGTGGATTTCTTATATATGATTTCACAGGCATCCATTGTATTGCTGAATATGCATAAATTAATTTGAAAATGTCTGAGCAACTGTTTCTTATGTTAGAACCATATATTTCTGTCTGTGTGAATATTATTTTAGTGGGAAAATTAAATTGCCACTTCAGAACACAATGTGGAAAGAGTAACAAGGACATTACAATTTTTATTGAAATCCCTTTATATGTACAATTAACACCAAATCATAGTTTAGGGCCTACTTACACATGAGGGGTGCTATCCACAGAAGTAGTCTATTTTGCATATTCCTCTGAATTCATATTACAGGATTTCTAACAAAAAAAGCCAAATTTTCAAAATCATTTTATGCAGCTTTGGTATTTTCATTATTTACAAATAAAGCAAGTAGAAAATATGTTGTCAGGGGAACAAAAGCAGAGGTAATCTCCTTTTCTAGTAAAAAATATTAAGAAAGATATTGTCTAAAGGATTTTTTACAATGCCTATATGGTACCTATATCCAGATGCAGGAAGTTATTATTTCTTGTGTAGAGCAGTACATAGCAAAAATGTATAAAGAATACCAAGCCTTGAAGTGGGAATGATTCCTTCCAACTTTATCAGACAAGGTTGGAGGTTGGCATAATGGTTAAGTAGTTTACATTACAGACACAAGGTACTGGGTTTGATTCTCAGATGGGGTAATGACTAGGCTTAAAATGGCTCATAAATGCAGTTAGCCTAGTAATAATCAATGAACCTATGAATGGCAATGATATCCTAATCAAACTCATAGCCCTAGACTAGATAATATACCCTTTCCTTACTATATTTCAATGTCATTATTTCAGAAAAAGGATTTTGTTTGCTGCTAGTTAATAAATCGTTAGGATTTGGCATTAATGATACTACTACTTCTACTTCTGAAGTTATTTTGAAATTTATTTTTAAAAAAAGATTATTAACTAATAACCTGAAGAATGATTAACTAAAATTACTGTGAAATTGCTTCATCAAGGGTTTTTTTTACTATTAAAGATGTCTTAGTGTTGTTACAAGAAATAATGTCTAGTATTCAACACAATAATGGACTTTCACTATCAAGTAATGTATAGAAAGCTTTTGATACAGTATCGCATTCTAGTTTATGGGACATTCTGAATAGCTATACCATCCATAGATCTATTATATAGCTCCATTATATCTGTCTTGCAAAGTATTTGCAGAAATTCTTGGATCAGACCATTAGTTAACAGACATTTGATATGGAAAATTCTAATGTATATGGGAGTTAAGAAAGGTGCCACCTCAGTAGCCTTACAACAATGAGACAATCTACTTGCAACATGGGATGAGTTATTAAATATGGCCAAAAAATATGATTAATAGTTGGAAAAAATTTTCCCTTGCCCTACCCAAAGAAATTGTCCTTGTGACATTCTGTTATTCTAGATAACCTGGACTATGTGGGCAATATATAAACTGTTCTTAAAGAAAAACAGTTATTAAATATATATATATATATATATATATATATATATATATATATATATATATATATATTATTTTTATAAGAATTAAGACTGAATCCTATAAAAAGAAAACACAGGTAATTTGGAGATGGAAAAACAAGCATGTAAATATTCACAGGTCTTTTAAGAATATTCAAATAAGGGACTAACCTCTAAGATTTGTGATTGTCTCCCTGTTTTTTCCATCTCCTAGATTTTCCTCCAATCAACTCCCATTGACCCTCCCACCATTGTCTGAAACTGCCTTTACATAACTGACCTGTAGAATGTAATGTATTAAAACAAGAACACTAATCTATTACTTACTTAACTGAATAAATTACTGGAAACGTAACCAATGTGTCTTTACTCCTAACACAGAGAGGGTGTCAGAGAAAGAGTCTCCTGTATTTGGACTAATCATTTATAAACTGTTTCTTAAATTCTATAAAAAGGGGAATAGTGTATTGCAAACCCTCTGGTGATGGTTTAGGTATGCATAACCCTGTGGTATTTCTTGCTTAATTTCGTTTTCATTGGGTATTACAGAAAGTCCCGTTAAGAGATACTGACATGATAAGGAGGATACTATATGTGTTATATAATAAAGTTTTAGTAAATTTTATTGCTAAAGAATATTGTTCAAAATGTCATAAATGGAAAATCTCTTTCCAGAAAATTGTGGTATGAGTTCATTATGGCTATTATTATAATATTAGATCATGGGCTACTCACACTACCACTCTTTTGTGAATAGTTATAGATCCTTAGCATAGATTTGATGGAATATATGAAATTAAGGACTTTCTGTGGAGACTTATTGATGCTGGGTAAACTAGAAGTTAAAGGTTTAATGAAGTATACGATTAAAGAGCAGAGACTTTGTCATTTATGTCACTGTGACTAAACCATGAAACATGCTTTTATTTCTTGTGAAAGGATACAGCAATTCAGGAATATTATTATATCTCCATTTTTATTGACTAAACTTCAGAATATATCTACAGAAATATTAATTTATGGTACATACAGAAACCTTTGTAAAAAAACAAGGGAAAGAATATGACAGAATTATTGTTAATCCTGTTTGGATACTTCCGCTCTCCAGATCTGGATGAACTATTTGATTTATTCATATATTTATTGGCAGTCATTTACCAAGAAAGACCTGGTATATACAACAAACTCCAGGGCTGCTCTTTAATACTGAGTAAGCTGAGAAAATGATTATATGAAAATGAGCGAGGGAATGAATTCACTGCAGATGAGGTTTATATCCCTAGACAGAGTATTTTTGATGCCATTTGACTTGCTGATGTGCAGTAACTTCATCTTTATTTGGTCATAGGGTTCCTTGTATGCCAGACACAGGTCACATCTTCACAGATTGTGGGATACCAAGTATAGTAACAGGGCTTTGAGTTGTTCTATGTAGACATATTGTTTAAGCCTTGTATCCTTTCAGTAAGATATCTCTCTGTGGGTGTTTCAGTTGTTGTGTGAGTCTTTCCAGATACATGCCAAAGTGGGCACTGTATTCAATAAATTATATAATGAGGACTGAGTAAATGGGGACAATGACATCCCTAGATCTAAAGACAATCCCTTTGTTTATAAGCTGTGCAATATAGCAGAACTTTCTTACAACAGACACATGCTGCCAAAAGTTAAGTCACTGTCTACATAAGTTCTCCAAACCCGAACAACTGGGCCAACTCTTAGGAGGGGTTTGCCAATGCTGTAGTTCTCTGAAGAAGATGCCTTCCCAAAGGATACAATAATGCAGTTTTTGGCATTTAGTTTCAGTCAATGATTTTGGTACCAGTTATTATCTAGGACAAGCCTTTATGCAGGATAGCTAATTCCTTTGGAGATTTAGTAACTGCTTCTAGTGTGCAGTCATTGGCAAACCTTGCCAGAACCATTTGGTAATGGCTTTAACTTCATAAAATTAGAGGCCAAGCAGGATAGATACCAACACAAAACCCTGGGGGACTCCACTGGTGAATAGCCTCTTTGCGGAAATAATCTTCCCTACTTTGATTTCCTGTGCCCTATCTGTGAGCCATTTGGCAATCCAGCAGGTAAGATAATGGGTTATTCCTAGTTTATTTAGATTTTCTACTATGACTGAGTGGGGAATTATAGAATGTACCTGACTTTGCCTCATTTTGGTTTGTTCCACATAAAAGTTGTAGTTTTCGTGTGATTTACTGTGGACTTTATATCCTTCACAAAATGTATGCCACTACAAACATTACTATTGTAAGACTATTCGGACTATATAAGAGAAATATTTAAAACCCTCCATGAGTTTGGGGCCTTTTTATCTCATTTCTTTTTTTGTTTTCCCTCTGATTCTAAAAGGTTATGAGTATTTTTCACCTTCATGCTGTTTGACCAGTTGAATCAGTCATGCTTTGCAAGAATAGTATTCATTTATGAGAAATAAGTTGGGATACTTGAGCTGCAATATGTTTGTGTGAAACAAACCTGAAATGCATTATTGTGTCCATATTTATTATTTGTATCACAGACAGAACTGAGTTGTACACAGTCAGCCATGGGGCTACTGATTGCTGAGTAAGGGGACTTTCTATGTATGAGAATCATTCTGATATAATAAAAGTTCTATAGTCAATAACTTGGCTTTGCAGGATTAGTTTACATTCATGAGAAGCTTGTTAGAATGCTTTTCTCTGGCCATTTTAATCTTCATTGGATATTTGAGGTATATACAGTCAGGTGGCTGTAACTGAAAGCCAAGGACATTGGTAAATTATAATAACAGAACTTTGAATGTTCTTAAGTCAGAATGACTAATCCTATCAAACAGGTATATTTATCCACAGTCCCCTCAAAAAGTGAGTGGGGATGGGAGATCCCCATGGTCTGAAAATTGCCCAGTACCCTTGGTACTCTTACCCCATTCCTGCATGACATAAAGTTATTTAAGGTGTGAAAACTGGCATTTCAAGATGCATAATTGTGATAGCAGTTGTTGCTCTTTAGCATCTATATTTGCTACAGAAGTAAAAGATAGTTCCCCAGTTTCCTACATCATCATAGGGGTATTGATCCACCCACACATGCTCAATGCTCCTCACAGGTGGTCTTCTCAGTGCACATAGCTGTGCATACCTCTTACAGTGGCACTGGTTATTGATATAATTAAAAACACGTGATTTAGGAACATTCATTTAATTGAACCTTATTAGCATAAGAGATGCTCTTGAAGCTTTGAAATTGTGCAATATAAAAGGTTGCTCCGATGATAGGCCATATCTTTCTAAGGATGATCTCTTCACAGTAACAAGGCAAACACTGTTAGCAACTGAGAAAAATTTATAGAAGTAGCAGCTTTACTGGAAAGGCTCACCCAGACTCTGCTGCAATTTGCTGTGATGGAAAGATTGGTTTGCTTTTTATTTGTTGTATTTGTATTGCTTTATTGCTATTGCCTTTTCCTATTTTGCGTACTGTGATTTGTTTACTTTACACTGTGTTTCACTTGTATTCTGCTTTTAACTGCATATTAAAACTTGAAAAGACATCACAGCTCTGTCTCTTGTGAGTCAGACAGAATTTTTCCCCACCCAGTTACTGTTGTGTTCTTAAACACCACTGTCTTTCTAGTTGCCTACCCCTAATGTTAATTTGACCATATATCTCATTTCCTCTCTGCTTTTACTGGTTGGTGTGAGTAAGTACAACATTATAATTTTGTGAAATCACTCCCCTTCAACTATTTACATTTATTGGCCATCCTACTGTATTCCATAGTACCAGAATATAAAAGTGGCCACCCCCTTTCAATCTATCGTGCTGTTTTAAAAATAGTGACTGTCCACTAAAAATTAACCTTTTAGACAGGTAAAACTTAAGTTACCTACTTTCACATCTAACTCCTCTAGTGCACACTGCATTGTTGAGGATAAACCATTTTTTTTCACCTTACGTTTAAACATCTATTGAAAGACCACCAGTTATTGGAGAGCCTACATTCTGCCTCTCAGTAGTCATCTTGGAATTAGTGCTTCTGTTTTCTCCTGGTGAGAGAAGGAGTGCAGTTACATTATTTCCTGGAGAGTGCTGATCATCAGAAAGCTTAATAACTGCTTTATAGCTGACAGCTTGGAATCTGTACTTATATTCTGATCCTGGTGAGACTAGGAGCAGAGTGTATTGATTCCTGATTCTTTCTGGTTGGAGAGTGTGTATTGGTGCTTAACGCACCTGATTGGTCTGGTTGCTATTCGAGGCATCTACCACAAAAAGGCTACAAGCCTGCAGACCCTTGCAACATCTAGAACAAGACTGTGGATCACCAAACAGGCCATGGCCTGCTTCTCTTCTTGGGTTTGGTGCCAATACTTTGCTTATGGTGAGAGAAGAAGCAAAGGAGTATTGTATCCCAACCGAGTGAAGCTGTGCTGAAACCAGCATTAGTAGTAGCCAGGCAGTAGCCATTCATGTGACTCCCCTCTTTTCACCATTCTTGACAAGCTAATTCTTTATTTTCAGTAAGTACTGCTTGATTTCTTCCTAACTTCAGAATATCTGCCTAAATACTTTATCCTTAAATTTACAGGGTCTACATATTAGTTTCACCTCAAATATTTGGCAGTGCTCTGTACAGACTCAGACACTTTGAGTGACATTTTTCCTGTAAAAGGTTTCAGTACTTAATATATCGAGCTCATATCCAGGCATGTCTAAAGGTCAGTTCCCTGTGCTTTCACCTGTCAACCTGGTGAACATGGGCATCCTGAGGCAATGTAGCAACTGCCTTATGTACACAGACAACCCTCTCCTCTTACATCCCAACACTATGACTTGTGAGAGGTGAACATATATAGCCAAAATGGAAGCCATGCACTCTCCAGCCCAGACGGGATTAGCCAGTCAAGAGGAGAAGGTTAACACCTGCACCACACCACATTCAACACATAGGCCTCCAGAACTTACACCACCATAACCCTCAAATAGTAACAGAAAACACACGCCTACTTTCATGGAGGATCTTAATAAAAAATTGCCCAAAGAACAGAGACCTCTAAGACAGAAACGCGAACAACCACCATATCCCAGCACATACCATGAGACACATAGCTCACATAGTACTAATCTATGAACCTATGAACCTATGAATCTATAAACAGTGTGCCATTCAACCAGAGCTCATAAGGCAAAACAACTTACCCAATACACTAGTCATAGGTGACTCAATAGTAAGGCATACTGATGTCCCACTCACTAGGTTGAATAAGGAGAAAGTTACGTTCAGCTGCCTGTTGGGTGCCAGGATCCACCACATAACACACTCACTTGGGTCACTCCACAACAGGTACAAATATGACTCTGTCATTGTCCATGTTGGTGTGAATGATCTAAGACGTACCTCCCTGGACTACATGAAAAGAGACATAGAGGAGCTCTTGGATCTTGTAGCCCAGGCAGGTATGACCTTAGCTCTGAGTAGCATCCTACCGTCACCGAGAATGATACCACAGTACAAGCAGAAAATGATTGACTTCAACAATTGGCTAAGTTTCTTATATCATTTTAAGGGGATCCACTATCTGTCTGCCTGGGATGACATAAGTGACAGCCTTCAATGCTTCACCAGGGATGACCTGCACCTGTCACGCCAGGGATTCCAGATACTGGCAAAGGCTCTTGCCACCCCTATAGTGCCTTTTTTTGGCAATGTCCTGAAGACAAAATTACCCCATAACAGCTACAAGCAAA
This sequence comes from Protopterus annectens, assembly GCF_019279795.1. NCBI lineage: Eukaryota > Metazoa > Chordata > Ceratodontiformes > Protopteridae > Protopterus > Protopterus annectens. Next base: position 933,963,220 of record NC_056741.1, on the reverse strand, counting down.
CTAAATCTGAAGGCTATGCTACTCAATGCTAGAAGTCTAAATCTCAAAATGCACTCGCTCAAAGCACTCCTTAAAATGGAGAACATGGACATCTGTGTAGTGACCGAGACCTGGTTCAAAGCTCCAGAGAGCACCCCAGCACTACCAGGCTATAATTCTCACCACACCTTTTGGCCGCTATTCATAAAGGATATGCACACCTCCAGACTAGTAGCCCGACATAACGTATCAGAGATACTTCAGGTACAACTAACACTGGGTAAAACTGCAATTCTGGTTCTAGCCTGCTATAGATCCCCCACCATGTCCCATGACTCCCACTCCACATTCCTAAACACACTGGAAAATATTAGTATACAACCCAATACCCTTATAGTGGGAGACTTTAACTACCCCTCCATTAATTGAGAAAATGTCTCATGCACCAACACACTTGCTCAACATTTTCTGGAATTCACTAACTCCAACACCCTTGACCAACTCATTCTTACCCCCACCAGGGGTAGAAACATCCTTGACCTGGTGATTACTAACATGGGTGATCATTGCCCTACACCAGTAATCAACTCCTTCCTGGTCAGATCTGACCACAAGCTATCACCATGGATATCCACATCCCACCCTCAACCCCTAAAGGAAACCACCACAAAAAACTTCTCCAAAGCCAATTTTGGGCTTCTTAAAACAGAGGTGGCTAACTTCATGATACCCATGCAAATGGAAAATAGGTGGTGCATGACTGCTGAATCATACACCAATGCATTGTATGAGCACATACACAAGTGCATGGAACGGGCCATACCAAACAGAACCCAGATACTATCTTCCAAAAAAAGGAAGCCAATCTCGTGGTCCCCCACCATAAACAAACTCAACAGAAGGAAAAAACTATTGCAGAAAAGGGTGAATTCCCAAGACTGGAAAAAATTCCTTGTTAGCCTTAGCAAAAAAAACTGAGAGCCATCATCAAATCTTCTAAAGCTAGCTATGAAAACAAAATTGCTCCAGATTCTAACCACAAGGCATTCTATAGTTATGTCAAGAATCCATATGGCAATACTCATATCTGATCTGAGATACGGCACAATGGCAATACATATACAGAACCAGCTGATATTGCCAACATATTGGCCGACAAGTTCAGTGCAAACTTTACCCCCTTTCACCTCCTAAAGGGCCTATCACAATACCTGAGGTATGCCAAGTCCCTATTATCACAGCTACACAAGTAAAAACTGCACTGTCCAGTAATACAGCTTCCATGGGACCTGATAATATCCCTGGCTGTGTTCTACATGAATTACAAAGTGAACTGGCACCACACCTGAGTACCCTGTTCAATCATAGCCTAATTTCAGGCTTTGTTCCTACCAAATGGTGCACTGCTACGGTCATCACACTTCACAAAGGGGGAGCAACTACAGACCCTGGGAACTGCCTGCCCCATTAGTCTGATGAGCCTGATATGTAAGGCTATGGAGCGCATCATCATGGACCTTATAAATAAGGACATAGGGAACCTCCAAACTCTGGACCATATGCAGTGTGGGATTGTTAAAGGTAGATCATGCCTGCTCAACCTTTGAATCTGTTACCAGAGCTGTAGATGAGGGCAAGGTAGTTCACACAGCCTACCTAAATCTTGCTAAGGCCTTCGACACTATCCCTCACTCAGGAATCATAGATAGACTCACTAAACTAGGCATAAACCCCTATGTCATAAGATGGGTTGTCAACTGGCTCACTGATAGAACCCAAACTGTGAAAGTAGCAGACTCCATATCTGACTACTGACCAGTTACAAGTGGTGCCCCACAGGGATCGGTCCTAGATCCTCTCCTGTTTGGCATCTACTTCTCTGAAGTTCAAGCCAGCACAAAGGGACTCTGGCTGACCAAGTTCGCAGATAATTGCAAACTGGGAGCCATTACTGATTCTCCATCTGATGTAGACATTCTACAAAAAGGCCTCATTGACACCAATGACTGGTGCCAGAACCATAGCCTTAAGCTCAATGTGAAAAGTGCATTGTCATTCCCTTTGGGAAAAAATTGGTGCGCATGAACTACCACATAGGCAGTAGTCCACTAAACACTGAAGGTGTGATAAGAGACCTGGGGACACAGGTTGACAGCAACCTCTCCTTTAATAACCACATTGCCATTGTAGTCAGAAAGTCCTATGTGGCACATCTCATTACAAAAGGTTTCTCATCCAGGAAGAAAGAGGTTATAATCCCTCTCTACTCATTCCTCATTAGACCTATTATAAAATACAATGCCCCATTTTGTATGTAATTCACTAGACACCTACAACAACTGGAAAAGCCACAAAAATGCCTCACTAAGAGGATCTTAGTCCTTAGACACATGCCTATATGGACAGACTCAAAAAACTCCAGCTATACTCTGTCTCTTATCACCTACTTAGGGGCGATCTCTGCTTGACCTACAAAGCCATGTATGGCTCAGACTGCTAAATATGCTACACCTAAAGAAATCCCAATCCCTCTGTGCCACATGCTCCAAAGACCTAAACCCCATTACCAAAATAAACCGAACATGCTGGAGGGACAGGTTCCTAACCCAGAGACTTCCCATACTCTGGAACAAACTTCCCATTCACGTCAAGCAGAACACTTCACTGACCTTCTTTAAGAGAAATCTTGATGAGTGGATGGGCAATAGGAAGTTCACTCCGGAGATGACTTCAGTGGCCTTGCTTGACAGGGGCACTAGAAATGAACTTTGGGTGGCATGATGTCAGGGAATCTTCTTTGGCTAGGCTTATATAGGCTCCAGGGCCATTAGCCTAGTACACAATTATGAACCTATGAACCGATGAACTGTTTCTGAAAAGGTAATTTTTGAGGAAATGGTACTAATGTTATTTGTTACTCTTGTATTTTTGTGATACTCCATGATATCCTTGACACACTGCTATTGCAGTATCTATTTATGATGCTCTTTTCAAAGGACATCAATGCAGCCACTTTACTGGGAAATGTTACCTTGACATAAGATCAACTGCCACGTAAGGGTAATTGGGAGTAAATACAATTGCATGCTATATAGGTTCATAAGTTCATAGGTGTGTACTAGGCTAATGGCCCTGGGGTCTTTACAAGCCTAGCCATAGAATTACCCTGGCATCATGCCACCTGACCTTAGTTCCCAGTGCCTCATCCACTCATCGAGATTTCTCTTGAAGAGGGTCAGCAAGGTGCTCTGCTTGACATGTATGGGAAGTCAATTCCATAGCATGGGCCAGTCTCTGGGTTATGAACTTGTCCCTCCAGTATGTTCTGTTGATTGTGGTAATGAGGTTGAGGTCTCTGGAGTGTGTGTTGCAGAGGGATTGGGATTTCTTTAGATGCAGCATTTCTAACAGAGCTAGGTCAGACATAGCTTTGTAAGTCAAGCAAAGATTGTATCTAAGTAGGCAACATGAGACAGATAATAGTTGGAGTTTTTTGAGTCTGTCCATATAGGACAAGTGTTTGAGGCCTATGATCCTCTTTGTGAGGTACTTTTGCAGCCTCTCCAGTTGTTGCAGGTGTCTAGTGAGGTACATGCCAAATAGGTCATTGTACTCGATGATTGACCTAATGAGGGAAGAGTAGAGGGAGACAATGACCTCCTTCTTCCTAGATGCAAAACCCTTAGTAAGGAGATGTGCCACATAGAAGGACTTTCTGACCATAGTGGCAATGCTGTGATCAGAAGAGAGGTTTCTGTCAACCTGTGTTCTCATATCTCTTATAATGCCTTCTGTGTTCAGTGGACTACCATCAATATGGTAATTCATGTGAACCGGATTTTTCCCAAAGGGAATGACGACACATTTTTGGCATTAAGCTTAAGGCCATGGTTCTGACACCATCCATTGGTCTCAGTGAGGCCATTCTGTAGGATGCCAACATCAATTAGTTCATACATGTCTGTAGGCCAAGGAATAACCACTCAATCTAATGCTGTCTGATATGACTGCATTCTGAGATCTTGTACTGGGTGATAATTATAGGAGAAGCTGATAGAGAACTTACTTATGTTATGTTGTTGCTGGGTATGTGGTTGTGGAGAATATGGGATGTGTACATTACCATTATACTATGAATATTGAACAAGTTACTATAAGTGTTCTACTGTATATTGTCTTCATGGGGATGGGAGATAAAATGTTACAACAATGCAAAATAGAGTATCTATTGTGGAACTAAATACTCCACTTCCCCCAGACCACATGCACTGCAGATATCTTGAAGCATTTGGTGTTATGGAAGTTGCTGAGGTATTGGGAACCTACACTTGAAGGGTGCTTTTTGTGTGTGTCTGTGTGTGTGTGTGCGTGTGTGTGCGTGTGTGTGTGTGTGTGTGTGTGTGTGTGTGTGTGTGTGTGTGTGTGTGTATGTGTGTGAGTCTATGGTTCACTTAATTTCCTACATACACAAACCTGACTGGGCCCAGTAAAGAATTTGTCTAGGGCATGTTCTTACCATAGTCTGTGTGACATGAAATACCATCAGCCAGTGCATTATACATCAAGGTTATGTTACATCTAAATGCTGTTTTTAGCGTGAGGAGGTTGGAGTGGCAAGGCCTATATACAGGGGCATCTACATACAGTCTGAGGCAATTACAGTCTGAGGAAATTGCATTTGTACTATGCAGGCTGTCATGTTGTGCAATCATGTTGACCTTAGTGATGTGTGCATATTTTGTCCAATGTTCTACCTCAAGTGAATCAGAAGGTGCCCTGCATACAGGGCACTACTTAGCCATGTTGTAGTTTCTTGCAGGAATATTACTTAGTGGTGGCACTCGTATACTGGTGGATATATAAATCTGCTAATACATATTGCTGCAGTCCTACACAGATTGCATGATGGCCATATTTTGGACTATATGGCCTATGAACTTACAAATACTAGTAGCAGTTTCACATACAAGCAAGTGTGCACCCTGTGCCATCTTCCGGGATACATTGTGACCCATGCGCCACATGGATAACACACCATGGTTGTATACACATAACTCTTTCCCAAGGATCAGAGATTAACATGTGGATTGCTGTGATATATTTCAGTGGTACATGTGTCTTGCCACTGCTGTCCCAATAACTTTGTAGCTGTGCAGGGTTACATAGGTTCATAGGTTCATAGGTTGATACTAGGCTATCTGCCCTAGGGCATTTACAAGCCTAGCCAGAGTGTGTTTGGCTTTGCCACCCTTCTTAGATTAGTTGACTGTGCCTCTGAATAGTAGGTCACAGAAGATAGCCCATTTAAGGTTAGTTTACCATGCCTCTGTCTAGCAATGACACAGAAAAGATCCCAGGGGTAAATTTACGATCTTCCATCCAAACGTCTAGATTCTTCTTGAAGAGGGTCATTGAGGGGCTCTGTCTGACATGGATTGGGATTTTGTTCCAGAGTGAGGGGAGCCTCTGGGATATGAATCTGTCCCTCCAGCATGTTCTATTTATTTCTGTGCTGAGGTTTAAGTCACTGTATTTCTGATGGATTTCGATTTCTTGAGGAGGAGCATGTCCATTAATTCTGGGTTGGACATGGCTTTATACGTCAGGCATAGATCGCCTCTGTGTAGGCGGTAAGCAACTGAGTAGAGCTGGAGTTTCTTTAGCCTAACTGCGTAGGGCATATGTTTGAGTCCCTTGATCCTTTTGATGAGGTACTTTTGGGGTCTTTCTAGTTGTAGCAGGTGTCGGGTAAGGTACATCCCAAATGGGGCATTGTATTCAATTATGGGCCTGATGAGTGATGGGTAGAGGGGCACAATGACCTCTCTTGATCTAGATGTGAACCCCCTTGTGATAAGGTGGGCTATATAGAATGTCTTTCTAACCACTTTGGAAATGTGATTGTCAAAGAAGAGATTGCAATCTACTTGGGTCCCCAAATCCCTAATTACTTCTTCTGTACTTAATGGATTACCACCGATGTGGTAATTTGTGGGCACTTTGTTTTTCCCAAAGGGGATGACTATGCACTTTTTGGCATTTAGCTTTAGGCCATGGCTCTGGCACCAGTTATCTGTCTCTGTGAGACCTTTTTGGAGGATGCTTGTGTCAGCCGGTGAGTCGATTATGGCCCCCAGTTTGCAGTCATATGCAAACTTTGTCAGCCATAGTCCTCCTATGTTAGCCTGTACCTCAGAGAAATATATACCGAACAAGAGAGGTCCCAGGACTGAGCCTTGTGAGATGCCACTTGTAACTGGTTTAGAGTCTGACATGGCACCTGCAATTCTGACCATGTGGGTTCTATCCCTAAGCCAGTTTGCAACCCATCTTGTGACACAGGGGTTGATATTTAAGCTGGTGATCTTATTTATGATGCCCAAGTGGAGTATTGTGTCGAAGGCTTTTGCAAGGTCAAGGTAGGCTGTGTGGACTACCTTCCCTTCATCTATGGCCTTGGTGACTGTTTCAAAGAAATTGACCAGGTTCAAGAGGCAAGATCTGCCCTTAACAAAGCCGAATTGGGTAGGATCCAGTGTTTGGAGGTTCCCAATGTCTTTGTTTATGAGTTCCATGATGATACGCTCCATAGCTTTGCAGACCAGGCTAGTTAGGCTTATAGGGTGATAGTTTCCGGGGTCCATTGTGGCACCACCTTTATGGAGTGGGACCACTGTTGCTGTATGCCATTCTTTGGGTACATATCCTGTTGTAAGACTGAGACTGAACAGTGATTTTAAGTGAGGGTTCAGTTCTTCTTGGAGCTCATGTAAAATGCAGCGTGGGACACCGTCCAGTCCCATTGATGCTGTTTTTTTTACTTTGGAGAGAGCAGCTCTCACCTGTGCATCTGTGATGTCAGGGAGGCTACACTCTGTTGGGATAGTCATTTGTTCATTTGGAGGGGGAGGGGGGGAGAAGTTTGCACTGAACCTGTCTGCAGGGATGTTGGCAATGTCTGTGGGCTCAGTGCATTTTTTTGTCATTTTGCACTAACTCAGAGCATATCTGAGGATTTCCACCCAGGTTTCTGACATAACTAAAGAAAGCCTTGTGATTATCTTTAGCGTCTTGTGCAATTTGTCTTTTGAAGCTAGCCTTAGATGATTTTATGAGGTATCGTAGTTTCTTGCTAGTACTGATCAGAGTTGCCTTCCCTTTCAGGGATTTTGCTCTATCATGTAGTAGCTTCCTCCTTCTGTTGTACAGCTTATTTATGGCTGGGGTCCACCAGACAGGTCTCCTGCCTTTGGAGGAGTGTGCCTTGGTTTTATTTGGGATAGCACAATACATGCATTCCTGTAGGTATCCATAGAATGCGTTTGTAAAGGATTTTGCGGTTTGTGCCGTATTTTCCACTGGCCCTGGGGCTTTGAAGGATTCCACCTCGGTTTTGAGAAGTGGAAAGTTTGCTTTTGAGAAGTTTTTGACCATGGTTTCCTTTGCTGGGGGTGGAGACGGGATATGGATGTCCATAGTGATTAATTTATGGTCAGATCTTACCAATGAGGGGTATACCACTGGTATGGAACATAGAGTCCCCATGTTGGTGATGATCAGGTCCAATATGTTTTCCCCTGTTGTGGGAGTGGTGAACAGTTGTTTCATAACATATGAGATTATAAATTCTAGGAACCATTGGGCTAGGGTGTTGGGGCTTGAGTAGTGCTCCCAGTCTATGTTTGGGTAGTTAAAGTCACCCAATATAATGGTGTTTGGAGAGACCTTCATATTCTCCAGTGTCTTTAGGAAAGCCAAGTGGGGTTCCTGAGTTTGGGAGCATGGTCTATAGCAGGTTACAAACTGGAAGGCAGTTTTGCCCACTGTTAGTTGCACAGGGATAGTCTCAGATGCTTCGTGCAGTGCCACTAGCCTGGAGGTATGGGTATCTTTGATGAATATGGATACTCCCCCTCCTCTTGTGCCATCTAGTATGGCAGCACCATATTTCTTTCTGAATTCAAGCTGTCATGCCACACATGTGAACAAAGAAAGTGCAAGTTCTGCTGTGCAGAAAATGAGATAGTTATAGTGGTAGTAGTGGTAGTAGTATATTTATTTATTTGTTCATTTATCTATTTATTGGTATTTGATTATCGGGATATTCCACTGGATCTAAGAGCCCATTTTCAGTGGAGGACCCAGGGAGGAAAGCTCCAAGTACATGTTACAATCTTGAACAATTAAATAAATTGTACAGGCAAATAAACTTCAGAGTTTCCATACAGGTATAGTTAAAAATGCATGCATATATATGTATATATATATATATATATATATATATATATATATATATATATATATATATATATATAATAGATATATATTTACAATGTTGAATAGAGTAGTTGTATTTGGACAATTAACATGATCACTTTTGTAAATAGATATATATACAATAGATAGAGGAGGAAGTATTAGCAGGAAGGATGGCTATGGAATAAGAAGACATTAGGACTTAAAAGGGGGGGGCTGTGGAGCTGTTACAGCTCCAAATGGAAGATATGTAGTTGTGTAATGAAGTTTTAAAAGTTGCAATGTTTGGATTAAATTTGACAGTTATAGGAAAAGAGTTCCATTTTTTGGCTATGGTATAGTAGTATAGAGTTGGTCAGCTGGAAGTCTAGATTTATGAATCTGTAGAAGTTGTTGATTTTCAGATCTAAGTGATCTGTTGGGTAGGTAGGTGGTAAATAGTGAGAAAAAGGCAGGACATACTGAGGAGAGATAATGTGGTAGTTTGAGCCAGTTTATATAGTGTAATGCTGCACAGTGGTGGGTAGAATAAGAGGTGTTTGTTGGGAATCAAGCAATTTTATTGTAGCATGTAGATTTTAGGTTAGAGAGTAGTTGGCGACTAATGGAGCACCATAGGTAAGAGAAGGTAAGTGATGGCTATGGTCTTTTCACTAGCAGGACTAAGAAAATGTTTATGCCTATACAGTAAGGCCAGTTTTTGGTGATTTTTTTGTTAATGTTCTGTTGAACATGAAGATCAAGTTTAAGGTGTTCATCTATTATAATGCCTACTAATTTAGTATGCAAGGCTATTTCAATCAGTGTACTGTTATAGGAGAGTATAGTGAATTGGTCTTTATTTAAGGGGGGTATTTTTCTTAGAGCTAAAAACAAGTAGCTTGATTTTGTTGGGAATGAGTAGCAAGTGATTTTTGGTAAGCCAGTTTTCAATGGAGGAGAATGTTAGTTGAGTAATATGTTGGAACTTGAGAATAGATTCAGGGGAGCAAAATATTGTAGAATCATCTACATATTGAATTAGACAATCATGAGGGAAAGATAACTGAAGCTTATTGATGAAAATGCTGAAGAGTAGGGGCCCCAGTACAGATCCTTGGGTTACCCCTGTGGGGTTAGGGAGATAGAAAGCAAGGGAGGAATTCTATTTAACTGCTTGTTGGCTGTTACATAGATAGCTAGAGAACCAGTTAAGTGAGGGGGAGAACAGTCCAGTTTGTGAGAATTGGCTCAGAAGAAGGGGATACAAAATAGTATCAAATGCTTTAGAAAGGTCTAAGAAGGTGGACGAGACATATTTACCACAGTCCTTAGCCTTATTGATTATGTTCATGAAGGAGATTATGGCAGTCATTATGTTGTCTGAAGCCATGCTGTGTAGATGACAGACATGAGTTTTGGTAAGAAAGTCAAGGACTTGAGTCCGTATATATTTTTCAAGAACCTTAGAAATAGGAGAGAAAATAGCAATTGGACAGTAGTTGGAGAGATCTGTGGGGTCGCTGCCTTTATGGAGGGGTAAAATAAATGTAATTTTTTCAGATTTTTGGGACATATGGTTTAAGGATGGATCTATTTATAATGCTAATGGGGTAAGCAACTGCATCTGTGGCAAGTCTTAGGTAATCTACAGGCAGATCACTTGTTGCATTGCAGCCTGGTTTAAGTTTGAGGAGTAGATGTTTTATAGTGGCAGTGGAAATAGGTTTTAGGGAAAAAGAGGCTGTGCAAGTGTTGGAGAATTCAAGAAAGGATGGTGAGGGAGAGGTGTGGATGGGGTAGAATTTCAAAGGAGGGGAAGAATTGTGAGGGAGAGGTAGAATGATAAGGAAGAGGTGTGGGAGGGAGGGAAGTACATGTAGTGCTTGTGGTGGAGGTGTTTGGGTCAGTAAGGTGTTGGATAAAGTTGGATATTATGTTGGATATAGTGTTGATAAAATGGTTGTTGAAGAGATTGGCTATATCTGGGTTATTTTGTTAGGAAATGGGGCGGGTTTTGCCTTGGTGTCAGGGTTAAGCAGTGAGGAGATGGCTGTCCAGAATTTTTTGAGGTTATTTCTGATGTTGCACTGAAATTTTAAGTAGTAATCTTTTTTTGTCTTTGATTATTTATTTTTTAATGTGGTTACAGAGTTGCCCGTAATTTTGTAGGGTGGTAGGATTTTTTTATGTCATTGTTTCAATACTTTATCTCTGTTTTTCACTAGTTGTTTTGTTAATTTTTGCTAGTCAATGGGCTGAATTAAATGTTACTCTTTTCATACAGGGCAGGGAATGTTTTTTAGAATATTCCAGTTTATGTGTTTGTGTGTGTTTTAGTAGGTCAAGGAATGTTTAACCTGCAGGTATTGGTGGAGGGTTTTTATTTGGTGTTGGTCATTTCTTGGTGTTTTCACAATTGTTGTATTATCAAGGTCATCTACTATAGATGTATACTTGCCTGATGTAGTGGAACTGTCTAGCTCTGTTGATGATGGCAGTCACATCATGGCATGATCATGGGTCACAGTGTTAGTAGTATACTCAGGCAATGTTATTGCCTTACCCCGACCCCATTCCAAGGACACATCTTCTGTGTCTCTGAAACCCACCCACAAACCCAAGATGATATAAATGTAACAGAGAATTTGTTATAGTAAACTCACTGTGCATACTGAACAATTCAGTGCTTTAACCATGACCATGAATGCAGTATTGGCATTCATCTATGAAATTGTAACATCCTTTCTGCTTCATAAAGTAATGCCAGCACTGCACTCCCACATCATCAGCTCCACTAATCACACCAAATAATAGCATGTACCCAAAGCAGACACACCTTTGTACCTTGTCAGGCACCTCTTCCATAGTTGAGCCTAGTACTTCCACCTCCTGAGTGTATCTGCCCCAATGTAGCTATTTTTGTAATAGGACATGGTGTAACATTGCATAGACTGCAAGTGTTTTACTGCATGTTGCAGGGTCATATTGCAATGCTGAAACACGCAAACAGCAGAGACAAGCGTTAAGAAGATCAGAAATGCATTCAACAATTTTGACAGCAGGGCTGTAGCCATTCTCTATCATGCTCTGGGGGGTTCTAATAGCTGGCAATAGCTCTGGCTGCAAGCATGTCTAGCATTGTTAAAAGTCTGGAACATCACCCTGCAAAAACTACTGGTGTATGTCACATGTCTACCATAGCAGAATGTCATGTGCGGCTGCCTGGGTGCCTGCGGACACATTGTATATATTACCATGTGCATTTGCAGGTCACCTAGTAGTTAATAGGGTGGAAACCCTTACTGTTAGTAACCTTTGTCTGTGATCCTCTGATGGAAACTTTCTTTAAATGTTCGTGCCATTTATGATCCCCACTACTTCAGTAAATAGGTTATGTCCTAAAAATCTCATATGGCATTCCTCATTTTTTTTGTAAAAGATTAGCAATAAAGATAACTGCTCAAATGCTGGATCCTGGTTGTAGCTAACTTAGCAAAACTTGGCAAAAATAAAAACAAAAATAAATAAATGTTCTTTTTCCAGAGGGAAAAATCAGTCCAGTTAAGGGTTTAAACTGATCTTTTTTCAAAGATGGACGGATGATCTTTTCTGATCTGTGGTACAGGGAAGCCACATATGTTCCCCCATATGCTGTTGCATGGCATTGAGGAATTGGCACCTTGGATACACCCACTGTTTCCCCCTATTAATAGCTGCAAGGTCGCTATAGCAAGTACTCTTGGACACACATACCTCAGTATCCACAGTGATAGGTATTCAAAGCTTTCCACTGTGCCTGCATATGACAGCAACACATACTGACTAGTTCCTGCATGGTGCCTCTATCTATACGTTAGTGCACCACAATTTTTGGGTTGTAAAGTGCACAATATGTCAGGGCCATAAGGATGACACAATGATGCAGAGGGTGATGACATGCAACATTGAGACATACCTTTCAACCTCTTAGCACAAAAACTCTGGACAAATCCAAAAATAACGGGGGCAAAGCCCCAAAAATAGGGAAAAATTTTAAATATTGCTATTATAAACTTAGAAAGTTGCTAGAATAAAAGGTCTTGTGTTACCATACATTTTCTGTAGGATATGAATTCTGAAACTCAAATGCCTGTCATTATTTACTGAATTCAACCCTCATTGATTTGCCACAAAAATCCAGAAAAAACACATCTTGGGCAAACAAAATAATAGTATAAATATAGGTCAAAACAGATTGTTTCTATATGAAGCCAGCACTTAATAAGGAATAATAATTACCTTCAGTAATAACTCTTGAGTGGTTGTGACTTGATCTTTGCAGAATAGAGCACCTGACTGACAACCAAATAAAAACATGGGGCCGGATTCACGATGGCTTGACAAGAGTCTAAGAGTAGAGTAAGACTCTATGCAGCCATCATGTCTGATGAGCAATCCAGGAACAGCATGTAGGGGTGTGTAAGAGAGCTCCTAAAATGGCTCTTACACGGACAGGGCAGGGATATGCAAATTACCTCAATTGCAGGAGAAAGGCATGCAAATGAGGTAGATTTGCGATTCAGGAAACCCGTACCTGTCCGAGTAAGAGCAGTGTTATTTGCAGAAATGTACTCAGTTGACAACTGACTACCATTCTGAAAATAGCAAAACGGAGCCGTGACAGCTCCAAATAAAGGTTGCATCCAGTGCAGGAAGCATGCCAATGGCCAAATATACAGCCATTGGAAATGTTTCCTACAGCAATATAAAAATAAAAATATTTTTTTTCGCCGATTTCCGATGTTTAAGCATAGAGCAGCGCCGCGCAAACGGGCTGCACTCTAAAACCCAGAATACTAAAAATTAAAACCCACAAATGTGGAATATATAGAAATTGTTAATGTACAATGCAAGGGAATGGCAGGCTGAAGACAACATGGCCACCGAGTAGAGGTTGCTAAGGGGGGAAGCTCAGTCTAAGACATATAACCAAGCATTAGTAGGCAATCCTATGTAAAGGAGTGTTAGGATAGTGAAACGCAAGTTTACATAGCAAATGAGGACAGTCAGTGGAGTGTAGGAGTAGGATATGGGGAGTAACAGAGTAGAAGATAGGTGACATCATGAGGGGGGTATGTATGAAAGAAGTGAAGCTCATTAGAGCAGAGTGGCATGTGTCAGCTGTCATTTATACATCATGAAAAGAGGTGTGTCAACAGGTAGGCTAGGGAAAGGCAAGAAATGGAAGGTGTATGCCGTGGATAACACCAAAGTTTCTTGCTGAGCGGGTATGCGCGCATGTGCTCGCGTGTAAACCCGAGTATGACAGTGTGCGCATGTAAGCGTGAGTGCGTGCGTTTAAGCCGGAGTAAGCATGTATAAGGCTGTTTAAAGAGTTATAAGCATGTTTGCACTGGTGTGTGTGTGTTTTAACCCGAATAAGCAAGTTTTAATCTGTGTAAGCATGTGTGTGTGCGTGTTAGCTGCTGTGCACGTGTTTGCGCTTGTGTGAGCGGTGCTCCCCCCTGAGAAAACAGAAAGGAACAAGGAAGCACAACAAATAGTAGGAAGCTACCAGGGAGTACTAGCAGAGCTAGCAGGTGAAAACAATCAGAATCAGGCAATTACACAGGCAGTACACTAGCCCAGCCCAGTCTAGCACTTAAAACTCTGCAAACAACAGTCCATTATGTTTCTCACAAGAGACACTGCAGTAAGCTAAAAGAAGTGAAAACTGAAAAAGCTTTACTGAGGCAAAGAAATGTTAGGGGCTGCCATTGCTGTTATAAGGTGACATATGCAACATGCTGAGGGTGGTGACAATGAAAATGCTGCAGGACAACCCACAGTGAGGAGACGGAGAAGAGTGTACAGGCTCAGGTTAACCTACCAGGGGCTACATGAGCTGGAGATAGTGGAGCACTATAAAGTGGACAGAGATCTCCTGCAGCAAATTGTTGAGCTGTGCAGGCCACGCCTCACACACAGAACCAACAGAGGGGAACCCATCCCAGTGGAAACCAAGGTATGTGTTGGCCTAAGAATACTAGCAACAGGTACCTTCCAGGGACCAACTGTTGATATGATGGGGATATCACAGGCATCAGCATCCAGGGTACTACACCAGTTTCTGGATGCCATGTCAGCACATGTCGGTGATCATGTATATTTCCCCAATTCCCGTGAGGTATTGGCCAGCAATACGCTTCTCTTCCAGCAAATAACGGAATACACTGAGGTAGTGGGTGCAATAGACTACACACACATATGCATCAAAGCATCAGCCGGAACGCGGGGTAGGGTCTACTTCAACCGCAAGGGCTTCCCCTCCATCAACTGCCAGGTCATGTGTGATGCCCAGGGCATAATACTGAATGTGTGTGCAGGCTGCCCTGGAAGCTACCATGATTCCCATATCTGGCATCTGACACAGCTGTACTAGACATTTGCCAATGGGGGCATCCCACATGGTCACCTAGTGGGGGATGCTGACTATGCACTGGAGCCGTGGCTGATGACACCCATCAGAAATACACACACACCTGAACAGGAACGCCATAATGAGGCATAAGCACAAACACGTAAAGTAATAGAGCATGAGTTTGGGCTGCTCAAGTCATGGTTCCAGTGCCTGGACACATCTGGTGGAGCCTTGCAGTACTCACCAACTACATGTACCCAAATTGTCATGGTATGTGCTATGCTACATAATATGATCCTGTGAAAACAGCTGCAGCAGGACCAGCATAGGCCTGGGCCAAACAGCCCCCCCCCCGCCATTGCCAAGGCCATCACAGGCAGAGCGTGACTCGGAGGAGGAACAACCTGATCCTGCCCCAGTAGGCAGAAGGAGGCGTGCCCAGTATGCTTTGGCCTTGGCAAAGAGGCAACGCATAGCACATACACTGGCTCAGTAGGAACTCTGGAAATGATACCTCTCTCCGACTCGCACATAAAATAAAAGGGATGCCTAAGTTGACACTACCTGCTTCCAAACATGTGCAGGGAGTGTAGTATGTGCATCCAACATAGGCAGCCCTGCAGCACCACCAAAGGCATGAATGCCATGTGTTAAGCAATATAAAGCAGTGCTAAACAGCAATTACCACCATGTAGTATATTCAAACAAAATTGCACACACCAACTAGCACAACTGTGGTCAATGTTCAGTAATATTGGGCAATGTCCAGCATTGTTGATGAAAATTGAGCAATGTTGGACAATCCTGGTCTAAGTAGGGCATAGCTGAGCAAAAGCCAACATGCTCATATTTGCTTAACAGGCCATTAAGCAGTCTGGTCTGCTCAGTATGAAAATATAAAGCAGTGATGGGCCTCAAACCCAGGATACTGTGCACTATAGCCAAAGTACTGAACCACTAAACCATGACAGTATTGCAGTGATCCACCTGTATGATGGAATGTTGATAAGTCTATGCAAAGTATTCCATGGAAACCCTGCAGGCACAGCATAATCCTTGTTGAGTTATGACACAAAGGTGAGTCCTGCAGTGAGAACAGAACCTGACTTACAACATACACAGTATAAATGTTAATATTGGTTATGTTTGCACACATCAACAAATGTAGGGGACCTCAGATAGCAACATACTGAAGGCTCACACTGGGCATGCTCACACACTTGAATAAATGAGACAAATGTCAGGAGCAAAATATGGAATGGCAGAACTGGGCATGCTCAAACACTTAGGCCATGTCTGAGTACAGCAGTGGGCCATGTATATCTAGCAGTTGCAGTTGTTAACCCAGGAACCTGGCAATTTACAGCAATCCGCTCTGTGCACACAGTTACATGACAACAGACACATCTATAATATAGTGGAACCCTGTCATAATCAAATATGCTCTGCAGATACCGAAGTTGTTCATGGAAACTGGTAAAGCAAAGAGGATAAAGACCTGCAAACAGTATCAGCAATAAACATTGTGCATCTTGAACATTAGCATAGGTTCAGAGGTCTATACTAGGCTATCTGCCCTAGGGCTTGTACAAGCCTAGCCAGAGTGTGTTTGGCATTCACAACCCTATCAGATTACTACACTGTGTGTGTGAATAGTAGGTCACACAAGATATCCCAGGTACGTTTAGGCTAGTGTGCCTCTGTTTAGCAGGGACACAGAAGATATCCCAGGGGTAAATATACGATCACCCATACAGTCGTCAATATGTCTCCAGTAGGTGGTCAGTGGGTGGCTCTGCCTATGTGAAACTGGGATTACATTCTGTAGTGAGTGGAGCCTCTGGGATAAGAATCTGTCCCTCCAAAATGTCCTATTAACATCTGTGCTGAGGTATACGTCTCTGGAATGTGTAGCTCCAAGGGATTTGGATATCCTGAGGTGGAGCATGTCCAGTAATTCTGGGTTGGGTATATCTGTAAACAACAGGCACACATCATATCTGAGTAGGTGGTAAGCAACTGAGTAGAGCTGGAGTTACTGCATCTGAACTATGCAGGGCATCTGTGTGAGTCCCTAGATCTGCCTGGTGAGGACCTTCCGTGGCCAGTACAGTTGCTTCAGGGGTCAGGTAAGGCACACCCCAAATGTGGCATTGTAACCAAGCATGGATGCGATGAGTATAGGGGCACAATGACCTCACTCGATCTAGATGTGAAACCATATGGGATAAGGTGGCCCACATAGAAGGTGTGTCCAACCACTTTGGCAACGTGAATGTTAAAGGCGTTAGTACAAACAAGTCATGTCCCCAAAACCCTAACAACTCCTACCGTATGTAATGGAGTACTACCTATGTGGTAATGTGTGGGCATGTTGTTATTCCCAAAGGGGATGACTATGCAACTAATGGCATTTAGCTGTAGGCCATGGCTCAGGCACCAGTCATCCATCTCTGTGAGACCCTGATTGAGTATGCATGTGACAGCTGGAGAGTTGAGCATGGCACCCAGTTTGCAGTCAAGAACAAACATGTTCAGCCATATTCCCCCTGTGGTAGCCTGTATGTAAGACAAATATATACTGAATAAGAGAGGTCCCAGGACCAAGCCATGTGGGATGTCATGTATAACTGGTGTATAATCAGACATGGCACCTGCTATTCTGACCATGTGGGTGCTATCCCTGATCTAGGTATCAATCCATTGTGTGAGATATGTGTCCATATTGACGCTGGTGAGCCTATGCATAATCGCCCAGTGGGTTATTGTGTTGAAGGGTTTTGCAAGGTTCAGGTAGGCTGTGTAGACAGCTGTCCCTATGTCAATGGACCTGTTAGCCATTTAAAGAATACAAACAGGTTCAAGAGGCAAGATCTACCCACAACAACACAGAAATATGCAGGACACAGTGTCTGTAGGTTCCCGATGTCTATGTGTATGAGGCCTATGACAATATGCTCTATAGCTTTGCAGAACAGGCTACATAGGCTTATAGGGCAATATTGTCTGTGGTCCATTGTGGCACCAACTCTGTGGAGTGGGACCACTGTTACAGTATGCCATTCCTTGGGTACATATCCTGTGGTAACGCCGATATTGAACAGTGATGTAATGTGAGGGTTGCATCTGTCATGATGCTCGTGTATGATGCAGGCTGGGACACCATCTGGTCACATTGATACTGTGTTGTACGCTGTGGGGAGGGCAGCACTCACCTCCTACTGTGTGATGTCAGGGAGGTTATACTCTCTTGGGATGGATAGTTGCTCCTTAGGGGGATGGGTAAGAGAAATCTGCACTGAACCTGTTTGCCAGGATGTAGGCAATGCCAGTGGGTTCAGGGTAGGTTTAGTCAGTATGCAGTAACTCACAGCATATCAGTGAGTGTCCACTCAGATTCCTGAAATAACTGAAGAAGGTCGTGTGATAGTCCTACGTGTCTTTTGCAATTGTCTGGTAGAAGTGGCCCTTAGAAAAGTCCATGAGTGATTGTAGCTGTCTGCTAGTACAGATCACAGATGCCTTCCCAGTCTGGGATTATGGTCTATCATGTAGTAGCTTCCTCCTGACATTGTACAGCTTATTAATGGCTGGGGTCTACCAGACAGGTCCCCTGCCTTTGTAGTAGTGGGTCCTGTTGTTATTTAGGATAGCACAATACATGCAGTCCACTAGGTGTCCATAGAATATGTATGTAAAGGATGCAGCAGTGTGAGCCATATATGCCATTGTCTCAGGAACTCTGAAGGATACCACATTGCTTCGGTGAAGTGAGATGTTGGCTCATGAGAAGTTCATCAAGATTACCCAGGATGGGTGTGTGGAGGACATATGTATGTCCTGTGAGATACATGTATGTTCTGACCTTACCAATGAGGGGTATATCGCTGGTGTGGAACATAGAGTCCCCATGTTGGTGAAGATCAGGTACAATATGTATTCCCCCTTGTGGCTGAGATGACTGGTTGTGCCATAGCATAAGAGTCCACAAATTGTAGCGACTGTTGGGTGAGGGTGTCGGGGCTTGAGTATTATCCCCAGTCAATATTTGTGTATATGAAGTCACACAATATAATGGTGTTTGTGGAGACCTTCATATTCTCCATAGTTCCCACGAAAGCCGAATGTGGTTCCTGAGTTTGGGAGTGTGTTCTGTAGCAGGCAACAAAATGAAAGGCAGTATTGCACAATGGTAGTTGTATATGTATGGTCTGTGATGCTTTGTGCAGTGCTACTAACCCAGAGGTATGTGTATCTGTGATGTATATGGATACTCCCCCTAGTTGTGTTGTCTGTTCCAAGTCTTGTTGTCAGAAAGCATAGTATGAAACATAATCTGGTAGTGCTGGTGTGCATACGCAAGCCTGAACCAGGTGTCTGTCAGTGCACAGATATTGCTATCCTCCATTCTAAGGAGAGTCCTGAGTGACCACAATATGAGGTTAACACAACTGTTGTTGAGCAGCATTACCCTTAGTTTCATTTAACCTATAATGTCTATGGAGGTGGGTTTGTCTTCTGAGCCTTGCTTAGAAAAGGCACTATGGTGGTAGCAAAAGCCTTAGCCAACATTCCAAAGTCCAAGGTGACAGGTGCAAGCTGTTCATAGTGAAGCTACGTGGCATGTTGAGCATGTCACCATACGCTGACAGACACTGTATCCCCTATGAATGAAACAAATTTGTTAGGCAACTGTTAAATGTGATATGAGTGTCCGTTTACTGTGACATCATAATTGGTGGGTGTAAGATGCTAGACAAGGTCAGGGTCATACTGGCCTGGACTACATGATCAGAGTGTTCCTCCATGTATCATGTCATGTGGTCCAGGGAGTAACGTCTGAGGTTATACACACCAGCATGGACAATGATGGTGCCAGTCTTGTACTTGCTTTGGAGTGACCTGACTGCCTGTGTTATGCAGCAGATCCTGGCACCCAACAGACAGCCCAAAGTGACTATTCCCTTGTTAGGGCTGGTGAGTGGTACGTCAGTGTGTCTGACAATAAGTGTCACCTATTACAAGTGTATTAGGTGTGTTGTTTAGCCTGAAAGGCATTGACTGTGTGGCACACTGATATTGTGAACATTGTCATATGTGGGTATTGTAGTGGGGTAGCAGGTGTGTGTGTGTCTGCTTTGGAGGTCTCTGCTGCTTAGGTAGAGTACATTTACCGCATCCGAGTATGTCAATGTGTACTAATGTGGTTTCAGTGCTGTTGCTAGAGGATATGTGAGACTGATATGTGGTGTGTGTGGTTACCTTCACCACCTGATAGACTGTGCCAGTCATGGGTCGAGAGAGTTCAGCTCTCTGTATGTCTATATAGGTGCATCTCACACATATATCTGAGTTTGTTGGGAGGAGGAGAGGGTTGTCTGTGTACATGAGGCAGATGTGACATTGTGTCAATATCACAATATCCACCAGCTGGACTGAAGAGTACACACAAAACCGACCCCTGGACATGCCAGGATATTATCATGACATACTCTGTAGCCTGATCACAAAAGATCAGTAGGGTGTTGTGTGTAAAAGAGTATAACAGGGATTAGTGCTCATATTCATTGGTGTTTTGTAAAGAGTAGCTGAGAAGGAGTCCAGACTGAATCATGACACCTCTTTCAGCTATGTCATAAATATCAGTGTACACCCATATATGTCCTGAGTCAGGGCCAACTGTACCTGAGTGACAATGCCGACATCATGACAGACAGGCCCATATGTACATACCCATCCCCCACTGACAATAGTCCACATCAACATACCAGGAGATATCACATGTAGAATGGATGAGCAGCTACCCCCACTGCCAAAAGTATGGCAGCAGGTGGAATACATTGATTCCCAATATGTGTCATGCACAAACTACAGAACAAACAGATCATGCACCTGAACAGTCAGCTGAGTCTCATCCCCTACACAGGATGTGGAACCATTGAATGTGTCACAGCTACATATGGCACTCCCCACAAGTGTTGGTGCACAACACACCATGGGAAGTCAAGTCCAGTACGCCTATGAGGTCTGATCTGCAAAGTCATCGAGTCCATCATGGTTGCAGTCATAAACAGAGCTATTGGAAGCTGACATCAACTGTGGTATGTTCATGTGCGGATCATGGTTCCCAAACATGCTAGACTGTTTGCAAGGCAGCCACCCAGGACATACATCAATGAACACATCTACACATGTGTCACATAGACTTTGAATAGCCCTTTATCAACATCCTAGATGCATGTAGTATCCACAAAACCAACAAGTTGTGCATAAATATGTGTTGACATATTGTGGATTGTCAATGTGTCCACAGATAGATCACACAAGGTAAGGATTCTGAGGTCTTGTTCAAGCTTGTGACACCTGCTGACCCACATGGACCATTCCTGGAATGGCATAAAACAAAGTGTACACACATCACCATGTCCAGTCTGATGATGTCACCATCCTATAAATACAGCAGGAGAAGGGACACCAGCCAGTAAAGCAAATAGTGTGCTGTGTTAATGCTTTTCTCTCCAGTATCATAACATAGTTAGGTAAGGGTTTAAATCCTGCAAACTGTGTGTGTGTGTGTGTGGGGGGGGGGTGTATGTGTGAAGCTTCCTTTGAGAGGTGCTCCCTTTTTGGAGACTGTGAAAACTCACTAAAAGAGGTACATTCCTCTTTGGAAAGTCTGATGATGTCACCATTCTACAAATACAGCAGGAGAAGGGAAACCAGCCAGTAAAGCAAATAGCATGCCGTGTTAATGTGCCTTTTTCCAGTATCATAACATAGGTAGGGGTTTGAATCCTGCAAACTGTGTTCATAGGTTTATACTAGGCTATCTGCCATAAGGCATTTATAAGCCTAGCCCAAATTTTTGTGGCTTACGCCACCCCTTATATGAAAAAATACTGTGCCCATTAGTTTGTTGTGCCTCTGTCCAGCAGTGACACAGAGATGATTCCTGGGATAAACCTACGATCTCCCATCCACAGGTCAAGATTTCTCTTGAACAGAGCCAGCGAGGTGCTCTGCCTCACATGGACTGGGATTTTATTCAACAGCATAGGGAGTCTCTGAGTGATAAATCTATCCCTCCAGCACATCCTATTTATATCCGTGCTAAGGTTTAAGTTGCTTGCTCTAGTGGTTTTGGTGGATTTGGATTTTTTGAGGTGGAGCATGTCCATTAATTCCGGGTTGGACATGGCCTTGTATGTCAGGCACATGTCACCTCTGAGCAGACGGTATGCAACTGAATAGAGCTGGAGTTTCTTCAATCTAGCAGCATATGACAGATTTTGGAGTCCCTTTATCCTTTTGGTGAGGAACTTTTGGGGTCTCTCCAATTGCTGCAGATGTCGGGTGAGATACATCCCGAATGGGGCATTGTACTCGATCATTGGTCTGATAAGTGAAGAGTACAGGGGAACAATGACCTCACTAGATCTGGATGTGAATCCCTTCATGATCAGGTGGGCAATGTAGAAGGTCTTTCTAACCACTTTAGCAATGTGAGTGTCAAAAGAAAGGCCACTGTCAACCTGGGTCCCCATGTCCCTGATAACCTCTTCTGTGCTTAGTAGATTGCCACCTATATGGTAGCTTGGGGTTACCTTGTTTTTCCCAAAGGGTATGACTATACATTTTTTGGTGTTTAACTTCAGGCCATGGCTCTGGCACCAGCTATCTGTTTCCTTGAGTCCCTTCTGAAGGATATCCGTGTCCGATGCACTTTCCACTATGGCGCCCAGTTTGCAGTCGTCAGCAAACTTTGTCAGCCAAAGTCCTCCCATGTTGGCCTGTACTTCTGAGAAGTAGATGCCGAACAATAGAGGGCCAAGGACCAAGCCCTGTGGGACACCACTTGTGACTGGCTTGGAGTCTGACATAGTGCCAGCAACTCTAACCCTGTGGGTTCTGTCCTTAAGCCAGTTTGGAACCAATCTTGTGACATATGGGTTTACATTTAAGCTGGTAAGCTTTTCTACAATACCCGAGTGGGGTATTGTGTCGAAAGCCTTTGCAAGGTCAAGGTAGGCTGTCTGGACTGCCTTTCCCTCATCAATGGCCTTGGTGACTGTTTCGAAGAAGTCTACCAAGTTCAAAAGGCATGATCTGCCCTTGACGAAGCCAAACTGGGTCAGGTCCGATGTCTGCAAGTCCCCTATATCTTTGTTTATGAGCTCCATTATGATCCTCTCCATAGCTTTGCAGACTAGACTTGTTAAGCTTATGGGGCGGTAATTACCAGGGTCCGTAGAGGCAACGCCTTTGTGGAGTGGGACCACAGTTGCCGTATGCCACTCCTTGGGCATGTATCCTGTGGTAAGGCTGAGATTAAACAGCTGCCTTATGCGGTTTAATTCCTCATTTAGCTCGTGTAGCACATGGCGGGGACACCATCCGGTCCCATTGATGCTGTGTTTTAGCTTTAGAGAGCAGCTTTCACCTGCGCATTTGAGATGTCTGGGAGGCTACACTCCGCTGGGATAGTTATCTCTCCTTTGGGGGGGAGGGGGGGTGAAGTTTGCACTGAACCTGTCTGCCAGTATGTTGGCAATGTCTGTGGGTTCAGTGATTTTTGTATCATTTTGGACTAATTCTGAGCATATCTGGGAGTTTCCACCCAGGTTCCTAACATAGCTGAAAAAGGCCTTATGATTGTCCTTTGAATCCATGGCAATTTTTCTCTCAAAATTGGCCTTAGTTGATTTTATGAGTGCTCGTATTTTTTTTTTTTTTTTTACTAATAATGATCAGGGGTGACTTCCCTTTTATGGATTTTGTTCTATCATGTAATAGCTTTCTCCTCTTGTTGTAAAGTTTGTTAATGTGCGTGGGGTGTGTGTGTGTATGTGTGCAGTTTCATTTGAGATGTGTTCCTTTTTGGAGACTGTGAAAACTCACTAAAAGAGGTACATTCCTCTTCGGAAAGTCTGATGATGTCACCATCCTACAAATACAGCAGGAGAAAGGAAACCAGCCAGTAAAGCAAATAGTGTGCCGTGTTAATGTGTCTCTCACTAATATCATAACATAGTTAGGTAGGGGTTTAAATCCTGCAAATGCTGACTGTGTGTGTGTCAATGCAGTGTGGGTTTTGCTTTTACCATGGTATGACATAGTATGATGAGAACAGTAAGTGCATTGCACACATCAGGTATCTGCATGGCAAATATATATGTGTACATGTCCCCTCAATCAGTACATAGGTGTAAAGCCTGCATACTACATGAATACATTTGTTTCCATTGACAGTTGTGCCGCTGCTTCTCAGATCATAGGTCACATATGTATGTATGTGACACGGCCGTCCACTGTCGTGTTCTGTGGCCAAGGTCATCTGTGGCACACACACCCATGACAGTTACTTAAGAGTAGTGTGAGTGAGGGTATATGCCTGGGGTATATGTAAGACATGGTCATACATAACAATGTCTGCCAAGAATGAACAGTCTTTATAGGTGTACGACTACCTTGTGGATATGCATTCAGGCCGCTAATGTCTTATGTGATACATCTTGGGACTCCACAATACCTATGGATATGTGGATACCAAGGGACACATGACATAACATGGGTCTGTATGTACACAATGGTACCCAACATACATGTTGAGGGCTACCACCTGTGTGGTACTGATGGGATAGTGCGTATAGTACATGAGGATGACTATGCCATAGTCGTCTTACTGCTATACAGCATGTATCAGACAACAGGTATCTGCCTGTATGATACCCTTGTGTAGGATATGTGTCCCATCCAGGAAATGCATTGTAGGCCAATCCATGCATACCCAGATTTGTATGGACACATCTTTAGTGTGTCTGCATGTACCTAAGGGGGCTATATGACACACAGGTGTAGTCACAGTAATGGGTGGCGGTCATTACCACTGGTTAGTGTTATAGTGTACCACCGGAAGGATCCAATTTATACTGGGTCCCCTACTACTGTGTGTCATTTGTCAGGACATCATCCAATGATTACTTATAGTCATGCTGTTGAGGTTGTATATACTACCAGACTGCAAATCATTGACAGATATTAACGGTATCACCCACAGCATAGTGTCAACCCATGTCATACACATGTCTACCCATGTTAGTACATAACTGTAGTAGAATGCATACTGGCCATTGAAAGATGTTATGAGATGTTAATGTGTATAACAGGGTATGCTACACGTCCCATGTGTCCATTATGCATGTACATCCAGACAGTGCGCACCCACCATGTCCACAGATGTACACTTGCTAATCTACACTGCACACATCACACACGTGCTGTCCACTCACTAACACATGCTGGCAACACATCACACATCAGCCAAGAGGCACATGGGTGGATAATACATACTCAGACCTAACAGTGGTGTAAACAATGCTACATTGACAATCAGAGCTTTGATGCATAATGTCTGCTCAGATATACCTACAAGGATGTAGTTAAACTTCCTTGTTGACAACTTGCTACTATTGCTATACTGCTATAGTGTCACCCTGTGCATCAGCACCATGTTAGCCTGTCCCTCCATCAATAATGCAGATGACAGGAGGCGGCACAGGTATCATCATATGCACAGGGTGTTTTGTTGTTTGCCAGAGCCTGACAATGACCCATCCAATCAACATGTCTGTGTGTGTGTGTGTGTGTGTGTGTGTGTGTGTGTGTGTGTGTGTGTGTGTGTGTGTGTGAGGGACAACAGTACAGCATGGGCCAATGTTGATGTAATGTGTGTGTGTATGTGTGAGTCCTAGTTGTTTGCTTAATGTGTGTGTTTCTGCATTCACACAGCTCCACCATGTGGCTGCCATATATGGTGGTGTGTGGGACAGCCACAGACTGTACCTGCTAGGCTGTACAGATCACTGTCTCCAGCCATGGACACAGTACCTGTGCCTGGCAGGGGTGCTACGGACAGTATCGGGTACCAACCCTGACTGGGTACTCTCATAAGAGGCATGACGACTGAATCCATGTCCCTGCTGGGACTGGCCAGAGCCACGTGCACGTGGTCTACTGGGTCGGTCAATGGCCAGGCCAGCACTAGCATTGCTGGGGCTGGTACTGCCACTACAGGAGCGGCTGTGAACTGTGGGCCGTCCTCGACCACTGCCAGCTGTTGCTGTTGCTGGCATGCGTCCGCGTCGACATCGCAACCGTTATGGATGGTCCTGGCTCAAGGAAGACATGTTGTGGAGGGCATCTATTGTCTCCCCCCAATGTCTATCAATGACCTCGGTGTAAGTCCGGATGGCACCGGCAAGCTCATGGATGCTGTCATTGATAGCGGTGTAATGTGCCCTCTGCACCCTAAGTCCCTGCCTGGTGTACCGTTCCGTATATGCCTGAGCCTGCATTACAGCCTAGAACATAGTGGTTGTCATAAGACCTGTGAGGGCACGCCTGCCAGAGGCAGTACAACCAGTGGTGCTCCCCCGAGAACCCCTGGACCTCCACCTATGTGGTACCATTCCGGGTCTACGGATATGGCTGGTGTGAGGGGATGCAAGTGCCATGGGTACCACACTCTCCTGGTCAATGCCAACTGTATGCTGTTCCTCGCCTATGGCCATTGGTGGTGAGGGATGTAATGGCAGTATGAGTGTGCGCATTGATGGGGTTGAACGTTGTGTACTGTCAATTGGTGGACCAATGACAGACCCTGTCAAATCTCCCTGTGCCAAAATACATGTGTCATCATCACCACTATCCATGGCAGTGGCTTCAGGTCGCCTGCTACTTTCGCCAACCCCTAACTCAGCACCTGTGAGAGGAAGACAGGAAACACACTTTACAGACTGCACATGCACACATGCACACATTCACACATGCACACATGCACACAGGAACACAGGAACACAGGAACACAGGAACACATGCACACTCCTCACTACAGCAGATACACACACACAACAGCAATCCAAAACATACTCATTAGTGGTTGAAAGTGGGTGACAGTATCATAAGGCAAACAGTCACATCACACATGTCAGCATGCAGAATGAGTGTTGATCAAGTCCATGCAGTGTGAGTGTAGACAGCCATAGTTAATGACAGTGTACATGGCTGTGGTGCATGTGTGTACATGTTCAGTGATTGCCTACACCCTGGAACACAATGTGTACAAGGGCACAACATTTCTGTGCAAGTATTATAAGCTCTGCAATGTCCTATGCACCATCACTCACAGGTATACATGTATCTGTGTGTCACATGGATTTCCATGTCTGATTGCAGTGTCTGTGTCTGTAGCAGGTAATTGTGGACACAGGTATAGCACATACATGCTATGTACACACATGGGATGAGTGGTGCATGTGTACATGATGGAATACCAATCCTGGACATGGCCATTGTAACTGTATGGGTTTAGTACCATTAGCCATCATTGTCATGCATCATGTGGTCACTCAAGGCCACTAAAGTGTGCTAGACCACCGCCTAGCATGCAGTACCTGAACCGCAGTGCCGTGGCTAAGTTCAAAATTACACAGCCACGTTGCACAAGGGTGTGTGAGGTGCCCAATAGGGAGCATTGCCTAACATGACTGTGTTATGTGTTGAAGAGGGTTGCACAGCCCCATGCTAGGCCCCTACCCCTCAGGTATAATATGTGTGGTGTGTGGATGACATGTGAGATACTGAAGTGTGACCTGGCAGCAGGTGTCCAGTTACAACATGTGTAGCATGTGGAGATGTACTGCGTATGACAAATGTGTTATGTTGTGTACATGTGTGTCAACTATGCCTATCCAATGTGCAGTACAGTGTTGCCACATTTGTGTCTGATGCTCTGTGCATTGCATGTGATTGAGGCAGCTACTGACTTTACTGAGATGTTTAATGTCTCACAGCAAACATGCACAGCATGCTTTATGTGTAGGTGTGCTATGTGTACATGGCCTACACCTCACCTATGACATACACATTTCAATACCAATTTTAAAGTGTTAACACACTCACCAGCATGTGTCGTCTGCCCTGCTGTTACACCAGAGGGACCTACAAGAATATGACACAGTTTGTCAGTGGCCACAACTGTGGCATTGCTACTGTGAGTGTGCTAAACTACAGGAGAACAACAGGCATAGGTGTACAGATACTATTCACAATATCAGTATTGCACACAATAGGCAGCACAACTGCTAAACACAGTACAAGTCTCACATATGCCTAATCTAACAATATAGGTAACAGTAGTCTACAGCTAGGGCATGTTACCTGCACGCTCCATGTCACCATACTGGGTGGCTCCAGCCTCCATGATGACACATGTGTGATATTGTTGCTGCTGTAGGCCAAGAGCCAGCACACTTAGGAGCAGTTCCTCTACTCTGGTGAGGGGGGTGTATGGCCACCCCACCACCTGTGGCAAGATGTTGTCTATGGATATCAGAAGCACATCGCCGGACATGTCTAATTAAATCACTGCAGTGATGGCGTACCTGCTCATATGTCCGGTTATGCATGCCTATGTCATTTACCCGACGAACAAGATCTTGCCCCAGTGCAGTACGCTCCTGCTGGTGCCGGCTGGCCATGTAAAACAGCAGAGTATAGTGCTGAACCAGGCTGTGGTGGATTTCCTGTTCCTCTGCGGCTGTGTAGGAGGGATTCCTTTGATGAGCCATAAGCCTGGAAGACAAGTAAATGATATGTGTGAGCAAGTCATGTGGCACACTTAATATTATATAGTACAGATATCAGTTAACTGCCATATAAAGCATCTGTTCATCTGTCAGAGGATACACACATTCAATACCACATATCAGTGCTCAGCCCACAACTGGCTGACAGTGCCTGCCACAATCCATATAACAAACCAGTATACACCAGTACTCAGCACAGTGTTTGGGATCCATTGCACAGCCTTGCCACAGGGGTACATATCAAGCTAATGCATGAAGAAATATGTCATCCATTGCAATGAATGTGAAGTACAGTTGCAGTATAACCAGTAACCCACCCTAGTTGTTGATGCCATACCCCTACCTAACATATGTGCACAGCTGTTAATATAGCTGGCATACTGCTGTAACAGAGTATACATGTTGCTAGGTACACACGCAAACCCTGCAATACACATGTGATTGCGGACATGGTACAGGCATCATAACACACACATCAGACATTCATACAACACACAAATGTATTCTGACACAGATGAACATTTCCTGTGTACCTTATAGTACTGTGCACCCCTACTTACAGATGCCTATGCCTGAGGTATGTAATCTGTGCAGACTGCAGGAAACACACAAGACAGTGTTACTAGGGAATGTGAACATACACCATACTGTGCTATTTAGGCCTACAGCTTCAGGTAGTACAACAGTGCAAATATCAGCTGGATTCACCAGTAGTACCACTTACTGAGCATACATGTATTGCTTCAGCCTATGATGGGACACCACAGTCGTACACAAGGAACGATGTCACAACATATGCCATCCTACTATGTCTGCATCCCAATAACTGACACATCTTTCTCTGGCCTCACACCTAGGACACAAACAACCATAACAGAAACAACCTGACACTAAGCTATCACACCTTTACAGACCTTGCACACATTCACTGTCACACTCATTCCAAATCACATAGCAGGTATTGCACTGAGTACATGTGTGTGTGCATTGTGTCATAGGTAGGTAATACACTATTGGCCCTAGGGCCTACAGCAGCCTAGCCATATGCTACCCTGGCCTTTGACACACATGTAATTTGATTTCACTTGCTCCTGTCAACTGGATACACAGAGGTGATTCCCAGGGTGTGTTACCTATCCCACAGACAATCATCAGGGGTATGTATGACATCTGCTACTGAGGAGCCTTGTTTGTTAATGATGTGTGGTTTCCTCCAGAATATGGCATATTTGCCAGTAGGAGCCTATCCCTCAAGCATGTGCTGTTTAGTGAGGTGGTGGTGGTTAGAGAACTAGGCCGTGCAGCCCGGTGGGATTGTGAGGTGTTGACATGGTGGTTGTCTGACTGCTATGGGTGTGACATACCTCTGTATGTTCGGCAGAGGTAACCTTTGGGTGGCCGGTATGCAACACACTGTAGCTGTGGTTATGTGAGTCAGTCTGAATAGGGTATTGTTTGAGGGAAGTATTACTCTTTGTGAGGTATGTCTGTGGCCTTTCCTCTTGCTGTAGTTGTCATGTGAGGTACATACCACATGGGGCATTGTGATGAGTGCAAGGGAACACTGACCAATATTTCCGTACATGACACATCATTTGTGATGACACGTACCAAGCAGACAGATTACAAGACTAGTGTGACACTGAGAATATCAAAGGGGAGGCTACTGTCCACCTGTGTCCCATGTTCCCTTCTGACACCTTCAGTGTTAGGCAGGCAACCACCTATCTGGTAGTTAGTGGGTAAAGTGTTTTGGTATGGGGTATGGCACTGCAGTATCAACACTGGTGTTCAGTCCATGCCTTGGTCACCAGGCACCTGTTGCAATACGTCTGACCCTGTGTCTCCCTCTCTCACTATATATACATACATATACATATCTATATCTATATCTATCTATATATATATATATATATATATATATATATATATATATATGCATATTTATATATATATCCATATAGGTTCATAGGTTCATACTAGGCTATCTGCCCTAGTGCATTTATAAGCCTAGCCAGAGTGTGTTTGGCTTTCACCACCCATTTTAAATTAATTTTGCTATGCTTATTTTTGAGTTTGGTATACTGTGCCTCTGTCCAACAGTGACACAGAAGTGATAGCCGGGGTAAACCTACGATCTCCCATCCACTCATCAAGATTCCTCTTGAAGAGAGTCAATGTGGGACTCT